>NW_028186150.1:4664572-4742520 GCF_003343005.1 Rhea americana
CTCTTCTCTTCTCTTCTCTTCTCTTCTCTTCTCTTCTCTTCTCTTCTCTTCTCTTCTCTTCTCTTCTCTTCTCTTCTCTTCTCTTCTCTTCTCTTTTTAAAGTCATTCTAAACCACAATTGATGACTAGCAGTTCTTGTTCCAAGTGCCTGTTTTCCAGTAATTCTTAAATTTAGCTCCCGGAACTTTAATTTTTATGGAATAATATATTGCTGTTTTTCTTTACTTCCAAAATTGCAAGACGTGCCAGAGTTAAAGCACTTAATCAGTTGGAACAGAGTAACAGTAGGCTCTGTTTATTGATGTTTTCTTAGAGACAAACTCTAGTGACACAGATAAAGTCACTCTAACCTCTCATTCTGTCTAATCTGATCATCACTTTTATTTGATCACTATTGCCATAGTATCTGAGAAACAACCAAAAAATCAAAAATAAGAATACTTCAGCATCTACCCTYTTCTGACCTTCTCAGCAGTTCTGTTATTTAATTAAATTTCTGAAGAGTTTTCTGGAAGGAGTGACAAGAGCCATAACGAGAGAAAAGCAAGTTGCAGAGAAAATCTTGCATTTAGTTCTGAGTTTATTAAGTGTTGATATCATGTGCAAAGAGCTCCTAAAAGTTTGATTTTCTAGCAAGTAAGACATATATCCCTTCAATGCTTACTTCCTAAGAAACACCATTTTATTAGTACTACTGTACTCTGTTGTATTCAAGGGGARCATGTAAAGAACATTTCCTTTTTCTGTTGTTTGAATAGTCAGTACAGAGCTTCCTGAAGGACTGTATTTTTGAATTCCTGCTTCTGCTAGTGTTTCTCTTTATTAAGACTTATCTGCACTAATTTACAGCTTCAAACTTTAAGAGTTAGGAAAGACTGCAAGCAGCTTACTACAGGAGATGATGAAATTTTCATTTTTCACATAAGCCAATGTAAGCAGTGCTGCAAAAATCTTGTTTAGGCTTCATGACATGCCAGTACTTCATATGTCACTTGAACATGGACTGGAATACATCAGGCTTTTATAACCTGATTTCTTCAGATTTGCTTTGATTGCAACAGAATTTCCCAAGAGAAGGGTCCCTAAAGAAGCAAAACCATGTTTTAATGAAGAAACATGTTGTGTAGAAAACTTAGGTTTTACCACTTTGTTTTGTATAAAATACTTAGCACATGGGGACTTCAGGACTCCTGTGCTGCTATGCAAGTGGAATTCAGTGTTTGTGCTGAGGTTTGCAGGTGTTGGTAATACTTGTAAGATAGTTGGATAAATTATTTGGACAAGGCAGTGACTGGGGCTTCTCAGTCATCTACATATGACATCTAGGTGATTCTTTCTGCTCTTGAGTTTTAACGTGTGAGTTTTAACACTTTGCCTCCGAAAACAGCTTGGTTTTGGTTACACCAGCCATGCCAAGTCACTTTCCCTATTCTATAGGTAACTAATACAACARGGCATGTCTTGACTGACACCACAAAATTTGTAAGAAGGCAGCTTTGCTGAAAAGCGGAGCAAACTGAATGTCAGTGGGTTAACTTYAAGCAAATGATGTCAATTCTGAGAAGACAAAATGGACTTACTTTTTGTTAGGAATAGCAAACATTCTATTGTGGGGCCAAATACAGGAGTGTGAATTACGGCACCTGCCAAGATGCTGAAGAAGAAATTCTAGGATGGTGTGGTGATACAAATTGTCTTTTGTTCTATTGCCAATGTAGGCCATAATGTCTTATGAATGCTACAACTGGACATGCAGTACATATTCACGTAGTATTGTGCAGCATTTCAAAAAGTAATATACCGTCCAGCTGCATCTTCCAGAGGACTAACAGAATTGCCATGGTAGTGTCACCAGAGAGGAAAAGCAGCTGGCAAAACCAACAAGGATGAAATATCAAGAGTGTTGAAGTTGGTTACTTTGATTTGCATATTAGAGATAACTACATTAGCATAAGCTCTGGTACAATTTTAAAGCAGTTTGTTTAATTGGTGTTAGTGATGATACCCAGTGCATTACCTGGATGGGAAGRTTTTCATTCCATGCTGTCCCATACTTGCAGCAGTATCGTAAGACTGTAATCAGTTAAGGATAAGCTTCTGTCTTATTGCTCTCCTTTCATGATCAAATGATTTTATGTAGCAATTAAAGTCTTATGCAAAAATCATAAACATTAGCATATTACTAATTTTAAAAGCAGATACTAACCACAGGCCTATCATATAGTCCACAAGCTCCACTGTGAACTTTGCTTATGTTGATCTTGCTGTTTGCATTTTTATTTCAGCTGACACAGAGAAGTCTACCCAAACACTTGCTTTCTAATCAGGTAGACTGCTAAGGGTACTTAGGCATATAAATCCCTAAATTGATTAAGGTATACAACAATCCACCTATGATCCCTAGTGATTTTACTGTGTGAATTTATTGATCAAATGCAGACATAAAATCCTACAGAGTTAGCTAGGTATTTACATGCAGAGAGAACTAATTTACATGCACAAGTATTGGTGTATTTCTAGGGAATGAATTACATCTGAATCTTTGAGGAATGTGTCCCTTTAAGAAGTAATTTCAGATTTTAGAGTTTATGTTTTTAAAGCTAATTGGGGGATTTTGATATCCAATTCTCATTAAAATCCACTTACTTTTGAAAAATCTCATCTTCAGCAGCTATTGATTTTAATAGGTGAAATAAATAACTAGAGCAAACAACTACTCAATAATTTTTGTGAGAGTTATGTCTACTAAGTTACATTTTCTGTTAGAAATAAARCAGTATTTCTATGAGAAATCACTGGTATTTGACTAGATATAGCTAGAAATAATTTTATCTGTTAGAACTATATAGTAACCAAGATATCATATATTGCTGCTTATTTTCCAGTGTAAGTGAGCATGGTAAGCTAGACATTGCTAACATTAAAGTTAATATCATGACCAGGGTAATATCATTTCAAAGACCCCAGATTATATGATAACGTTCTGGAGCCTTGCTAACCTCTGTGACAAATAGCACTCTTGAATATCCTTTCATGTATTCAGAGGTAGACACACAAGTTAAATACAACAAAATTATTAATAAATTCCTTCACAAATTCTGAAGGACACAGAATAAAAGTAAATTTTAGAATCAGCTGGGTTCTATTTTTTGAAAAGGGCCTACAGAATAATGTGTATGCTTAAGCAAAACCTGTAGGTGCACCCTTTCTTGGACAGACCTCAGATTTGGCCTTGAATTTGCCAATGTGATTATTTAGATTCCACATAAAATATAGTCCTATTTCTAATGCAATTGCTTGAATTAAATTCTTTTAATTCCTCAAAAAAATGATTTTCAGTTTTTTAGAGAAGTTATATATTGCTAATACAGATCTTGATGGTTATTGGGGATATTTCTTTTTAGTTATTCCTTTAAATCTAAAAGCATGCAAGTTTTATTAAATGTAAGACTGAAAGGAACATAGAATCCATATTACATGGCATGTCCTGCTGTGGCCTTACTTTGCCAAAGAAATGTAGCAAAAAGGTGGTGGTAATATCCTTTGTCTTCATTATAAGAATCTGTGTTACTACATTCTTTCTGATGTAAGGCCATTTACTTTGACTCCTAACTACATTTAATCTCATTATATTCACTGTCATTATAGCAACATCTTTATTTCACTTGAAAGACCTTAAAGCTCTGGAGGATGATATTACAGTAAGGGCAGAATATGCTTTATTGAATAGGGTCCTGTGTAAATTCCAGATATGATCGTGCCATCCATTTTTATGAGCCTGCTCACATGATTCTGGGTTAATGCAACAATTGTAACTCTTCTAGTTAAATATAGGAATGGGAAATCAGACCATGAATAAGCRTCTTAAATATTTTAATATGGAAAGGACCTAAAAAGAT
This sequence comes from Rhea americana, assembly GCF_003343005.1. NCBI lineage: Eukaryota > Metazoa > Chordata > Aves > Rheiformes > Rheidae > Rhea > Rhea americana. The sequence goes on from NW_028186150.1 coordinate 4,668,472, forward strand.
GTATTAAAAGATCTTAATATAGATCYTGACTCAAAAATGAACTTCTGTACTTTTCCTGCAAAAGCCTCTACAAAATGAAAACATGTATAGATACAAATGCTAATGTTAGTAATAAAAGTAAGTTAATTYCAAGATAGAAAATGACATCATTCTAACTTACCCTCAGTGCAGAACACAATATTTCAAAGATCATATTAGTTTTCATAATTCCAATGTCAAAATCTACAGTACTGGGTTGAGTAAGTTTTGGTGCTGAAGAAAAGATCTGTGTTAGGCTACCTAACAAGCAATTGGCATTAGAATGGAAATTTTCACAGACAAAATGCTTAAGAAAATTTATAAAGTCAGAGTGGCAAACCTGGGATTCTCAAGTTGTATAAAGCTCATGAACAGCACATGAGACTGCTGAAGCTCTTCCTGGTTGTCCTGAGGGGCAGCTGGACTCTCAAGGGGCTGGTAGAACCCAAGGAGCTACTGTTGCCTTCTGTATCTGTCCAACTCTCATAGGCCTATAAAACATGTTTCTGAAAAAATATCTTCATGTTGGATTACCTCTGTATTATACCCTCTCCTATATTCTTTAGCTAGCTGTCCAGAGCAGTACCAGGAATGTGCTACCATGATCTGCTTTAGATAATGAAATAAATAGCTATAAGATCATAAGATCTGGTATGAAAAATAGCAGAAATTTCTCAGTCATGTCTGAATAATGCATACTGCAAGTACTCAGCATGATCATGTTGATAAATAGCCTTGTCCAGTAACTGAAGGGTAAGTTATTGGTTCTTGCCTTTGGTCAGTGAACGTTGTTGTATGATCTTGTCATTTTTTATGGTAGATTTAATCARGTGTGTTATTATAAGCTACACATAAAATGTTATGTACTGGTAGAAAATAAAATTATACTTTATCAGTCTCTGCCTCTAAGTATCCCAGATGGGTTAACAGAGATTTGAAAGGTATAGAGCCTGTTAATGAATATAGACCTAAAGATGATAATGTTAAAGATAATTCTGTCTGCTGGTTAGTCATTGAAACTTCGCTATCTATTTTTGATCCAGAGCCTGACCCAAGGGAAGAGTAGCTATATGAACAGTAAAAAGTGTTAGTCTTGTAGAAGTGGCAACTAAAGATTGCCTTTGCCTTGAGAATGGCTACAAAGCATGAAGACTGAGTATGGACTCTGCTCAGACCAATATATGCAAGATACTGTTTTTTAATGGATGTCTGGGGCAAACTTCCTGCTATATTAGCTTAATTAAATCTTCTTTTTGCTGAATGATTCAGCTAATTTAGCTAAATTGTGCTTTTTGAAGACGATCTAAAGTGCAAGATTAGTCATATCAACAGAGTAATTACCTCTCTAGCCATTTCCACAACCTTTGCTATTCTTTCCTTTTTATCTCACTCTACAAATCAACTCATAAGGCCATAATAAGCATTATTCACACCAAATCTGTAAATCCTGCTTTMAAGAGGCACATAAATGATGAAAGGGTGGAAAAGACAGGTAGGAAATAGAACTCAGTGAGATTACAGATTCTTTCAGATTCTTGTAGATTTTTTTTCCAAATTGTTATTCAATGAAAAGATTCCCTTCTCCCTCATGCCACAGAACCATAATTCTGTGCTGTATGCTCCTGGCTGATCCATGCGGGGAATCCTCCTCACTTCTATTGAAATTTGGAGATCAGGCTGACMTAGAGACACAGGGTTTCCTCACAAAAAGCTTCATTGTTTTTTTTTTCACTAAARTGAGTCCTCATTACTGAGGTACACAATCTAATTTCCACTTACACAATGCATGGGGTCCACAGTTTGCAAAAATATCTGGAGGGAGAAAGTGTCTTACAGTCCTCCATCTTTGGTCTCTCAGAGTGCATCCTCAGATGAGTTCAACACAATACCATTTGTATTTCCTTTTCATATCTAATTCCACGCATGCATATATAGAAGTGAGATTTGTCCCAGGGTGCACAGTCAAATGTTTGTACAAGGGTATATTCCTGATACGCAGTAACTGCACACTTCTTCAGAATGATGGGTCTTTCTCTGTGACTGCTGTAGTAGTCCTGAAGTGGTCCTGAACATTTTTATATGCATCAGCATTATCAGTAGTATTCATATGAATTTGTTAATAACTTCTAAATATTAAATACAGTTTTGCTAGTTATATTTCATTGAACARCCTTGTCCCATAGTTAAGCTAATAACCTCATTGCTTTTCTTCTTTATCATGAACCAGGAAAACAATTTTTTCTTGTATCCCTACTCAGAAACATTTTTCTTTTATATAAAAATTAGGAGATTTGGCTCCATYTCTTTCTTTTCTGTATTAATTAGTCAGATCTAGTTTAATATGAGATGATATCTAGTAATCTCCATTTAAAAAGTTTTCTGTTCTAAAAGTGCTACTTTTATTTTTCCACTAGGTGTCTAATAGTAACAGATTGGCTGGTTTTGCCACTCCCTCTTTATCATGCTGGGGAAGTATTTCTACTGCAAAAGAATCAGGTATGATTTGTTGTTTTAGTAGTTTTAAAACACATGTAGCTGAAAACAAATGTTTGATGTAATTGGCTCTTCTGGGAAGTGAAAACCTAAAAATGGCATATGTACGAACCTTTGCAGAATCTTAGGAGCAGTTAAACTTGCAGAAAATGCTTGACCTAAGCTTATTGTTTGTTTTTATTAATAAAGAGAAACATCAGGAAGGTAATCTTCTTTTGTTTCTTGAAACAGTATGTGAGTTTAGTTATGTAGCAGTTGAAAAAGCACTTCGTAATAGACTTGCTTTGATCTACTATTACTATCCTACAGGATTCCTAAAATGTGTAATTCTGAGAAACATTTTTCCTGGAAAAAAATGAGGAAGATAGAACATTCTTCAGAGAAAGTATTTGTAGAATTGGAATCTGAATTACTTACTGACATGCAATCGTTCTCACTCTCCCTCCCAATTGGATTTTAATTCAACAATCTGAGAGATTTTACAAAACTAATCATTTGCTTTGATCTTCTGAATACATTCTCCTTGAAGAAAGAAAAAATCAATAGGAGAAAACAATTGATGAGAGGTAGAAAAATCTTTTTCCTATGCTCTAAAAGCATTGTTGTTCRTTGACAAATGGTAGCATATTCTGCAATTAGTTTATAGCGTATCCCAAGGAGAAAGACGCAGAAAAGACTTATCAGAGTCTCTTAGTGGAGCACTTCAGTGTCTGATGTTGGGGATGGCTCAAGTTCACCTTGTCCTCCATCACCTTATCCTCGGTTTTCTTAACTTTAGGCAGCTCTAGAAAAATAGTTTCTTATTTGCATTTGGTGTGTGGAAGTTAATCAACACCATTAATCTGCATTCCGGATATCTGGAAAGTGTGTTCCCTACTACTAACAACTTTCTTTTCATGCATTTGAGAATGTATGAATTGGTGCAAGCAATCCATCGTTAMTGTCTGAGCTCTTTGATTATAGCAAACTGACTTCATCTTTACCTTGCATAGGAAGTACCTGAACTTCTTGTAAAGAAAAGACATAGTTTAATTCAGCTACTGCCTTGAGGTTCATGTGTTCTAAATGATTTCATAGAATGTTCGCAGACGTGTTTGTATCCACACAGAACCACATTCCAATTTATTTACAAGCTTTCAGCAAACCTTTAGGTGTTTACTGTAGCAACTGTAGCAGATTCAAGTAAACTGAAAGATCATTTTACRTTTGTCTACTAATTCGCTAGCAGCCTCTTCTTATCACCTAGAATCTGCTGCTTTTTATAGAGCACGCTACATTTAAAATAGCACTAGTATACTGTAGCAGTTTTTTAGTTGTTTCATCATAGCTTTGTAATTGTTTAATGCTGTATAATGTGGTCAGGATAGTGTGTGGACACAACAGTAATGTCTTTTCCTCCAAAAAATACCTTTCAATACTGGTATCACCATCTTTCCTCTATAAAGTAGTAGATATGCGAAGCCTACCAAACTGATTTTCCAGCATAAGGTAAATCAGTAATATAGGAACTCTCTTTATTCTAAATGTGATTAATATATACATTACCCTGGGATACACTTGCTGTTAAATAGAACACTCCTTTTTTAAGAATCTAAGCTAACAAATATCTAGGGAGCAATTGTCTCAAACACTGAGACCAAGGATAGAAACAAGCTCTCCCGACACTTCAATATTTCCTCTCCAAGCATCACTATCTCAGCAATGAAGCCTCCTTATTAAAGAGCATGTCTTTTCAGGACTGACACCCAAGAAAAAGAATTTGGAAAATTTCATCTAGCAGCCTTGTTTGGCCACACCTACCAGAAGAAAACGTTTGCAGATAAGACTTAAGTGTTAAATGGAGCTAACTATATAGAGGCCTTTATTAATTATGCTTGGTCATCCTGCTGTACTATGGAAAATATATATTTTTTTTTTACTTTTCATATCCATTTTTGGGTAAATGTGTCATGATGCTTGTTGGTAACTGATTCAGAAAGGCAAACTGCTTCTACAGTCAGCATTAGCAGGACAGGTAAACTTGTAAGACAAAAGTTTAACTAGAATGGATTAGGAAAAAAATACAGAATCTTTAAGTTTCTTTTCTTTAGTGTCTATGTTTCATCAGATTGTTAGTTTTATATTTGGATGTGATCTTTGTTTTATTGTGTAATACATTTTTTCACTGTATTTTCATTAGGTAACTAAGGTTCTTGCTTTCTTTGCTTACCTCTCAGTTTTATCTGTGCTCAGATCTGGACAGGTGTCCTTCACCCCAKCTCAGTGGGGCTGTTGCCTTTCTGAGCCGAGCACCTACCAAGTCTGTGGCAAGGCTGTAGCTCCTCACCACTGTAGACAGCTTCTTCTGCTGACTTAGCCCAGAAGGGCCCTGAGAGCCAGCATGACATTGAGAGCTTTGGCAGGATAGTGGTGTCGTGGCTGTGTGCCAGCCGGGTTGAAGCTGGAGTGAGCCAGGCCATTGTGAATTTTCAGGGGTTGTTGAATGCCAGCTGTATCTGAGAAATCTAAAGAAAATGAAGGTACCCTCTGGGCCACTCAGTAAGAATTTAGAAGTTACTTCAGTGATACCTTTCCTAGCCTAACCTCTGACAGTATTATCCAATAGCAAACAGATGTGTATCAATTTGAGACTGCCTTAGAGGATGGAATGTGAGTCCTCATGTTCCTCATGGTCTGACAAATTGCAAAAACTTGTGCAAAAGCATCTTCAACTTTTTCACTAGAGATCTCTTCACAAGAGAAACTGCATGGCTAAAATCCCAGTTCTCCACAGATATATGCTAGTTTATCTCAAAATAAAACGAAATGGTTAACTTCTCCCTTCAATTGTGTAACAAAACCCAAGGTTTTTAAAAATGTTTTTCCTTTATATTGTGTTCCTACCAGAACCTTAATATTCAGAAAAAAGCTGCAGATGTTTTTGCTTTCACAGTTACTTTGAGTAGGGGTCAGGTGCTGCTTTTAATTACAACCTTATTCCCTASTGACGCTTGCAGAAATGTTACCTAGAGCAACATTTTACACACTGCATTTAGACTGAGACAAAAGCTAATCTTCTAAGTCAAAGGTATAGTGGACTGGTTTTATTAACACCTTCACAATATTCACTAGTCCTTTAAAATCCTCCAGGCCAAATTCAGCCCAAGTGAAGTTAACCATAATGAATTCTAAAACTGTAKTCTAATTCTGTGACATGTGATCAGTTCTGTGATATGATATAGAACTACAGAAAACTGAAACTGCAAAAGAAAAAAGTAGTGGTTATAGATACTGATGGGCACAATAATTATTCAGTAACAATGACTAATGAATAAATAACAAATAAGCTACAGAGAARGGATCCCAAGGACCAGGAGTCAAACCAGAAAAAAAGACTATGCTTTGTGTTGTACAATCAAGGTTAAATCCATAATTTTTAGAGAAAGTGATCCAAATTGTTACTGCTTTGTTTCAGAAYGTAATTTGCTTTTATGTTATATTTCATTAACTCTATGAAATATGTGTAGAAGTGTCAAGACATTGATTCCTTCAGTTATCTTTATGTAGTGTCATTGATCTAAGTAGGAACCACGTAAAGTGCCATTGATCTAAGTAGGGGTGAGTTTGAAATATCCGAGGGAGGAATATGGTACTTTGGTTGTAAAAAAGTAGAATACCCACTGGAGTGATTCACCCACGTGCACTTTTCTAAGTAAGTCACAAACTATTCCTGCATGGATTGAGACTTGTATGTTTCAGTGGCATGGAGGAAGGCTCATGGGTCTTATATTTGCTGCTGTAATGAGCAATAAATTAGTAAAAGCCAACATAATATTAACCTCTTTTAATTGCAGTCTCCTTCACATTGTCTATTAGCTCTACTGTATATGCTTAGGTCCAGGGTGTTCAGGTGCTGTGATGTTTGCAGTATGATCGTAAATAAATGACTGTGTAGTTCATTTTCAGGGATAAATGATGATTTTTTATCAGCAATTAGTAATGCTTAAAGAAGAATTTGACTATTCAAGAACATTAAAGCAAATATTTAAATGGGCTCGTATCTGTTATTTATATATAGACTCAGGCACTGATAAGAGGTCACATTCAGACTACAGATTACTTACAAGATAAAATGTCATTTAAGCATATTACCAAATCCAGACGTGATCAGAGAAGACGATGGTGAGGGCATCGATGAAAATGCAAATRGAAATCTAGGAGTCTGATGAATGGGAAAGTTAGTGACTCAGCAGGTGGCACTTTACCAATACCCAGATGAAATTAGAGAGTACTTTATGATTCTAAGTGGTGAATACTTGATGAAATGCAAATTTGAGGTGCTGAAAGCTACGGTATATGGGAGATTCCTTGAGTTTTTAACATATTCCAAACGAGGTGTTGTGTGTAAGATAGCTCATGACAACGGTAAGCATGTAAACCTTGATCAGACGGCTATGAATGTGATTCTGCCAGAAATAATTCATCCTGTAGACTTTTTATTTCCACTTCTTATTGCATAGTGTTGCAGTTCAAAATTAAACCACTGTATATTGTGTATAGAAGAGGCTGTGATTTTTTTAGTGACCAAAAGAATGCAGTATCTTCATGGCTGATTTTAGTGGGATTTTATGGAATAGAATCTGTGTCAGAATCAGGCTCGGTTGAGTTGTGTCTTTCTGAAGTCATGGTTTGCAAAGGTAACCTGTTGAATCCATGTGGTTACACATCTGAAATTAATTGCTGTGTACCAGAGAGTTTTTGTACCATTTAGCTGATCTTTAAATAAAAAGTTAGCATTTTAGAAATGCTTACTGAAACCATTTGCTTTCTTGCGATATATTCCGGTTTAATAATTTTAAAGAAATGATATCTTCACATTAAAATTCTAACAGGGAAAAGCATTTTCTAGYCATCCCTGACACCAGAACTTTATTTTGTTCTTTGACTTGTATTGCTCTTCAGGTGGAAGTATCCATCATTCATATACTGGYTTTAATCTAAAAATATGAWTTATATCTTTTTTCTAGAGGTCTTCCATCCTAGTGGTATTAGTGGGAGATGAATGGAAAATAGGTTCTRTTATATTATATTGCCTGTTTCTTAAAGCCACAAAATGATTTTCTTTTATATATGCATTACTGATTGTTTTTGTCTCAGTGGATAATTATTCTTGCAGTATATATTTAACCTCTTAATACTTGAGGTTATACTGTTCTAGCGCACCTCATAGTTGGCAGAACAACAGGCTATAACTGCAAGCATTGAGGGGTTAACTGACTTTTATTGAAGCAGTTTATAGCTTGCTCTTCTCTTTATCCTTAAACACTGCTGATCCGCTGTGCACTAAGATCTACTGGGACAACATTTTTAAAGATGTTTAGTTTTCCTCCAAGCTATTTTTATTTGTTTTGTTTTGTCCCCCTCCCYTCAAGATACTCTAGTTATAAAAAGGATAAGGTCATCATTTCTGACTCTCTTTTTCTTATGGTGAATACATTAAATATTCTTGCCCATAAAGGGCAGATGTTGCATATTTTTTCTTGCAGAGCAATTTACATACACTTCGTTTTGTGGAATAGAAATTGCAGTAATTCAGGAGGTAACTACATTTGCTTAGCCTACTTAAAGTGCAGTAAAAAGATCTGAGAGGAGAAATGTTACTGTTTGAAAGGATTTTAAAAAATCAAATATTATTTCAGTTAATTCTAATAATTTGCTACTAGTAGTATTTTAGCATTATCACTGCTCAGTGGTTTTGAGTGCTATTAAAGATTTAAATGAGCTTTATGGGATACACCTTTTTAGAATTCAGAGGATTTTATTTTATTATTCATAACATCTGCCACTTACAGAAAAAAAGCCTCAAAATCTTCCTTTAGTGTGTATTTAATGTTTGTGGTACAATTTTRTATTAAATAAGGTTTGTTTTATTTTAGCAGTTGTGTTTGCATAGCTGTAGGAAAGATCTGTTTGCTCTAAAACCCCTTAGGTCTGGGGTTTATAGTCTGGCTAGTAAAACATTCACTAGGATGAAACTTGATATTTCTCAATTTATAAAATATATATGTTTTTTGCGAAGAATGGAGGGGTGGAAAAAGAATACAAAATAGACATTTTAATAATAATGAATACTTACTGGTAACTAAAATGGTTTTCGTAAAGGAATAATGTGGATAATTTCTATTTTCTTGCATTATGTTTTGGAAAATCATTCTCCTAAAAAACAAAACTTTACAAGAATTAGAAATAGCCATATAAGTGATCATGGCAGATATTCTGAGAGTGGACAAATCAAGTGTAAGCCTTTCTTTATTTTTAACTGCAGGAAACTCTCACTGTTCAGTTCTGTGCTTGACATTGAACTGGGCAGGTGTGTCCACATAAGGTGCAACAGGGAGGATTTGCATGCTGGCTTGCCGAAGTGACAAAGTTGTGCAAAATAACTGCAGTGGCCTGGCAAGCTTTAGGAAGCAGGTGGATCTTAGGTACCTATCTCCAAAATGTCAATATTGAAAATGCCTGCTTGCCAGCAGGCTAACTCAGGAGGCAACTACAGTTTTCCTTTTGACATATTATTATTTCCCAGGCTCCTCTTTTGTACATCTTGACATACCTAGAATTGCCCCAATCTTAACAAAGCTGAGCAGCATAACCTGTTGAGCACTTTAGGAATCACAAATTGTGTGTATGAGAATATGATGTACTGTGAACAGGAGAATTGGTATGTATATCAAGAGCTATAAATTTACATGTAAGAGAAGATGTTTATATTGATAATGTTGTTCATTCAGTAGTTTTAGAAAGCCCATTTTCCTCTTGTATTTTTCTTTGTTCACTGCAGCTCCAAATGCTGTTAATACTGAATGAATGTGATAGAATATGGTAACAGTATCACATTGAATGGCAACAGAGTTCATTTTTCAGAAATAATTTTTCAATGGAAAAAAAGTGCTGAATCAGAAGTATCTAGGAAATCAYGATAATTTCGTCAGGGAATTTTTCTCAAATGGAGGACAAAAATTTTGCTCAGATAAGTGGAGACTAGAGATTAGAATCTATCTTCATGGTCCATAAAGATGCACCTGAACCAAGAGGCAGTAGCTATTTTGARGTGGCATGTTCTGTCTCAAAACAAGGTAATTAGAAGAAGATAATTGGGAACAATCAACATGGACTTGAGAATGATAAATCATGGTTGATCAGCCATGAGAGCCACTCATTATAGAAGTCAGTGTGGACAAGGGAAGAGCAGTGGATGTAATACACCTGGACTGGTGTGGTGGTGACTGGAAAGGCTTTTCACACTGTCCTCCACATTATTCTCCTTTGGAAGCTAAGGAAGAATGTCCTGAATGAATGGACAGTTAAATGGGCTCAAATTTGACTAGACTAAGCTTACAGGGTAGTAATCACTGCCATGATATGAAAGTACCCAGGATCAGTTCTGAGACTGATTGTGTTCAATATCTTCATCAGTGATCTGGATGATGGAAATGAATACATAGTTGGCCAGTCTGCAGATGATACTAAATTGGGAGTGGAGCCTGCCAAATGATAGCGCTTCCAGTGCAGAGGAACATGGAAAAATGATGGATTTGATCAACAGACACTTCATAAAGATCAACAGGGCAAAGGGCGAAGTTTTGTACTGGGATAGAATAATCCCATGCCTAGGTACAGGCTGAGCAGCGGCCAGCCGTGGTGGGAAGGACTTGGGTTTACAGGGGATGCAAGAGTGAACATGAACTAGCAGTGCCTTCTTATTATGAATAAGGCAAATTGCATACTTGCTGACATTAGGAGAAGCGTGGCCAGCACCTGAGGGATGTTATTATCCCTATCTGCTTGGTGCTGGTGAGGCTGCCCCTCAAACACCATATCTAGTTTCAGGCACTCCAGCTTAAGAGGGATGTTGAGAGACTGGACAGGATGTACCAGAGGGTTGCCAAGATTGTTAGGGGCCTTGAGCGCCAGGGTTATGAAGAAAGGTTGAGGGAGCTGAGCTTGTTTAATCTGGCAAAATGCTGAGGAACAATCTAATAGCAGCCAGCAGCTACTTGAAAAGGAGAGGCAAAGATGATGGAGCCAAACTCTTCTCAGTAGATGATATAACAASAATCAATAGCCACAAACTGTGGCTTGGGAGGTTTTAATGAAGCCATTTTATCAAGACTTTCAACATATATATGCCATGTTAGCATACCTTTTGTATTCCTACCTTTTTAACACTTATCCTAAGTTCAGTTGCTTTTAACATAGAATGAGTTTAAATGAGGTGAAAATTTCCAGTCAGTTATCCACTCCCTCAGCTATCTCCTGTCATATCACTGTATTTAAGTCTCTTAGGGGAATATTCAGATTTCCTTTTTTTTTGCACAGTGGGAAGAATTAAAGGTAAAATATCAACTTCAATTTCCATAGGAAAGGAATTTTAGTCAGCCTTCATAATCGGTTATAAACAGGTTCAAAGAGGTTTTTAGTTTATGGATTTATAGCACATGCAGAACGTCTGTACTGACCCAGCAGACACTGACAGCTCTTAATCATTCAAGTCTGTTGGGTTAATAATCAACTAGTTAAAAATTTTCAGTAGGTTTTGACATAACAGACTATAATATTCTATCAAATAAACCATGCAAGACTTCTTAAAAATTCTAATTCAGATTCAGAAGAGTTAATTTTCCTAGAATATAGTGGAGTTATCTGGAAAGTAAAGCACTTACAGAACCACTAGAATAATTTGCTGTTCAAGCCACATGAAAGTGGCTTAAATCTCTGCTGGCAGATGAACACATACAGTAATGGTCCAAAATGATCATTAYTATTTAATCATGACATATTCATTCTGCTAGAGTAAGTAGGTACAATTCTCCAAAACATTACATTTCTGTTTTCTCAACTCTTTCTCTACTTCCTCTTTATGGCATATTTCAAATGGCAAGGTTCATTATGAAATTAAATTTGTTCAAATCAGTTAGTAGAAGACTGACCATAAAACAGTTGCTTATACTTCACCCAATTAGTGAAAAGCATTTCAAACTCTAGTTATTACTATTACCATCATTGACTTGAAAATTAATGGCATATTACATAATTTTTGTTTTTAATCTATTTATTTATATTTTATTGCTGTATTTCCAGATGCAGCTAGGTACTCTCCTAAAGAAATCTCTGATATGATGACTGTTCCATATCCTATTCCTTGTTTGTTTTTGCTACATTTGCATTTTTTTTAAGGCATACTATGGAACAAAATTTAGTTGTTGCTATTTTTAGTCTTTCAGTTCAACCTGCAGAAAGGAGTCAGTGGAAAGTATGTGTGAAATGCATTTAAAAATATATTAATATATTTGCGCCTCTTAATGTATAGGAAGTATATTGAAAGAGTGAATAATATCTCATAAATTATTTAAAATTATGGACAAGACTTTAAAAATGACCAGTATTTTCAACGCCAGTTGAGTCATGCTTGAGGCACTCAAAAAGCAAGCTTTCTCCAGGTGCCTTGAATATATGCCTAGTATGTTATGCCTAATAGAGCTCATGGAATTATTTTGAATACTGTAATCCAAATGTTTTGATTTTAATTATGGCAGTCCTTATTTGGCCAAATCTGCTGGGACTTCTGAGGACTGCAGTACCTAGAGCCCAGAGAAATACCATCAAAACTTTTCAGAGTTAGAGGGAGATGACTTGCCCCAGGTTGCTCAGTATCACCCATGTTAATGAAATCCAATAGATGATGAAGTTGTGTAAGGTCATTATAGGCCATCAGACATCTCAGTGTTTTATCTCCTGTTTTGTCTATTTAGAGAGCCAGCACTATTTTCCAGACCTCTAAAAATGATACTAGATTTTTCTAGGTAATGGAAAGTATTGAACCACTTTCARTTATGAAAAACAATGAGTGAAGGGATCATTAGGACAATAGGATATTTAAATGCTAACCATATGTGAAGCTCCAAAATTATAAAAATGTTTTAAATTTAWTTCATTAGGTTATTGGTATTGATTAGTGAAAGCAAATTGCAAGTCAGTTGTTGAATGGATGGACCACCAAATAAGTATTTCAGTTATGGAGATCACCTTGTGTTATGGGGGAGATGGCAGTTAGTGACACCTCGCAAAGTGCCACTTTTGCCATGGAATTCTCTTTCGATGCATTCGTTGTTTGGGACACTGGTTGTTTTAAATTCTGTGCGACACGATTAGTCTTCCTTGCTTTGACAGGACCGAACCATCTCAAGCATTCCAATTTCACAACTACACAGTGTTTAAAGTAAAAACATCAAGTATATTTGTAAGAGCAGAGCACTTCTTGATATTTCAGTAGCAGTTTCTATTATTTATCTCATATTAGGCTCTCCTTTCCTTGTTTTCACTGTTTTCGTTCTGCCTTTTCAAGTGTCCTTCACTGATGCACAGTCTCTGCATTGCAACCTCCCTGACTTCTGGTCAAGRCGAGGTGACTTTGCTTCAGTGTGGCTTGCCTGTGATGTGACCATTTGTACAGTCATGTCAAACACCTACTGTGGCACATTAGGTCAAGCTGTAAGAAGTAATGCCCAGGCTTCTTTTGATGATACTCTCAAAGACATGGGAAATGCCTGTCCCGGGGAGGGATCATTATAGCAATTATAGCGTTATAGCAATTACRGCACTATAGCATCTTCCTTCAGACCAGATATGCAATATCACATAGAGGTCTATAAGATCTTCAATGAAGAATTTAAAAAAATGGCTCTAAACATGGATTTTCTACATACTATCCCTTGTTTATCTCTGCTTTAAAGTTCCAGTCTGTGTCTTGAAGGTGCAGATGCTCTACAAGATGTTCTTGCCCTTAGGATTATAAATYGTAATTTATTAACTGAAATACTATTCTTTACCACTAGAAAAATAAACATTTCACACAGAAATTATTTGTTAAATTCAAAAGAGCAGTTCTACTGACCTGTGATATATCAAAGATCAGGCCAGACAGACTAACAAGTATTTGAGTTTTTCCCCAATTGAGYATTTGCTGAAATATCTTGAACAATACACCTTGACTTTAGGTTTTGTAGAGTAATACTTTGGCTAAAATTTTTATTATCTCAAAAATACTGCAGCAGTATGTAGCAGACTAAGGACAGCAGTTACTGGAATAGTATAGAGAACTATCCTGAAAAATCAAGGGACATTAATATGATGTCATACTAAAACTGCAGTGCAAACAAAATGGGTTGATATTTGGCCCCAAATCTGGGAACGGCATTTGAGAGGGCACAGGGAGTTACTTTAAAGTTCATATGTAAGATGAAAACAGTGAATGTAGTAGTTTGAAGTCATATGGATGCATTTTATGGCTTGCCATATAGATTACAGAACAGTAAAGAAAGTTAKAAAGAATTTATTCAGTTGAAGGATTTAAATGGTCTATAAAAATTATTTTGTTGTTTTATGAAGGTTAAAAAGATTCAGAATTGTTTAATGGAGAAAAAAATTACTCTGTATAAAATCAATGAGACCGTGCACAAGGGAGAAAAAAGATACTCAGCATGAGTTAAGGGTTAGTACAAATAAGCCTTTAGTGTGAAATTCAATCCTGTGCTAAGTACCAATRCAGACCTACACAGAAACCAAATAAGGATCATTTAAGACTGATCTACTTTTTCATTAAGTGTCTCCTAAATATAAAACTTGACTAGGTCTCATCAGTCAAATATTCACTCAAAAGCAACCAGTAAAGGTAGCAGAAAAGCTTTTATTTGAATTACATTTTCTGTTGATCAGAAAAATCTTCTTGAGATACTTTAAAAACAGTCTATAGTAGCAGGAGGTTAAAAAAGGTAGTTGTGATCTTGCAAGTCTTTAGCTTAGTTATAATTAAGAGATGCACTGAATTCTGTTCTGCAAGGCTGAGGTGCCTCATAGAACAGTTTGTGATTTAGTAAGAAAGAGTACTAATTGTTTGGTTGATCATTAGTCAGGCATTCTGCCTTTCCACACCATCATTTAACTCCATTAAGCTTAATGTTTACACATATACCATATTAATGATCTCATGTACAGATAGCGGTGGAAAATACAGTGATTAGTGAAGCAATAATTACATAAAACATTATCAGTTCCATCAGTATTAACATTATTCCATCAATTTGCAGCATTAAAATAGAAAACTGGAGCACAATCGCAGATGTATTTTTAGACATCATAAATTATTATCAGATCAAATTACTTCCAAAGGGACCAAACTCCATAAAAAGAATGTTTTGCCTCTGTAGGGTATTCTTTAACAACAACAACAAAAAGCAGTTTCTAGTGAAATCAGCGTAGTAASTAAAAGTCTGTTATTTCTCATTTATTTTAGCTCTTGTTCTATGACATCAGGACGATAGGACAGTGATGCTTTTTCAGCATCGTGTTTCTTTTTTCCAGAGCAGTTGTTTCAAATTTTGATTAGGACAACTGAAATACAGACTGGCTTCTGTGAAAGCTCATAAAAAGGCAACAAAGGTAGTGAGATGTACAGTAAGATTTATATATAAAAGACTTCAAAGACTGTAAAGATTCAAAAGGTATAAATTGACATTCCTTTGGATCATTTACCAGTTCACACTACTGAGGYTCTAATCCTCTAACGCACTTGCTTGGAAAGAGTAGGAAGCAGAGGGAAAACAATACAATACTGGGAATACTGGTGGGGCAATGGCACTGTAACAGTGCTTCCTTATTTTGCATTGCACACTTAAGGGAAAGAAATGCCTCATGAAATTAAGGGCTAGTGCATTTAGAATGAATAAAAGAAAATATTTTATGCAGAAAATAGCTGGTCCATGGAATTTTCAATGGCATAAAGACAGATAATGTGTCTATATGTAATGGGGCTGGATAATTTGTGTTCACTAATACTATTTGTAGCTGTGATAATACAGATGATCAAATCTCATGTGTCAGAGAACTATGATGAAGAGGGAACACTTCTTTCTTTTCCTTACTGTCATTTCATAGTCAGTTAGATGTTTTATGGGTATATAAACTAGAGACATAAACCATGAGAGGAGCTGTAGAATAGTAGATGGACCCATTATGACAAATGCTGTATAAGTTGCTCTGTGAATACCCAATCCAGAATGCCCAGTGCTGCCAAACTGTAGAAGATATTTCTGTTTTAAGAGCTCGTTTGGACAAGCAGAGCTGACAAATGTTAGAGCCAAAATAAAATTATGGAGCAGACCTTTGTGACCCAGTAAAAGCATCTTACAATGTTTTTATTCATATGACACCTAACTTACACATACATATGGCTGCAGTTCCTATTGATTTCAATGATTCTCTGGAATTTACATTACTATAAATGAAAGTGAGATCAATATTTGCGCCAAAAAGGCATTTTCACTGGAGATTTTTCTGTCTTAATGCTATGTTACAGGGGTTCAAGCACTATTTCCTCTTTTGTCACTTTTTGGTGAAGATGTTCTCCGTAAAAGGTTCTGTTACATTAATACTTTGTAACTTAAGGCATCATTTGCCAGAGCCCATATTCAGTGTCACATGCTTTAAAAGAATTGCTCTTGGCATCAAAGCCTAGTAGTATTACAAATTCTGTCACTATTTCAATAGTGAAGTGACAAGAGAGTTAGAAATATTAGAATGATGCTCCATAGTCATATAGTTGGCAAAGAATAATTTGGTTCTTCTCTGTGCTTATACTAGTGAAACATTGTCAGTCTCAACTGTCCTGATTTATAGTTTTATTGGAAGACATTTGGCCTCAATTTTTACCTGTCCATGGATAACAAAAAATTTAAATTTAAGTGTTCCACAGTGTTGTAAGTCAATGTATAAACAGATCAGTAATAGGATCACTCGTTCTAACAAGAAAGTAAATCACCTCAGCTAAAGGTTCTTTTTGATAGATAGCAAAGCACGATTGTATAATACAGCAAACTCCACAYGGACTTTCATACACCTAGTACAATCTGTCAAAAAGCCACCTAGGAAAGCATCAAGCCATTTCAAATTTGACCATATCAGAATACTGATTGCAGCCTGTCTCTCACATAGCTCCAACAGATAATTGGGTAAATCATGACAGAAAGAAGCATTTACTTAGTTCTTTCTACACATTTTCCAAAACTAAATATGAGAATTTCCAGGACAGCATCAGTTCTAGAAAGTTTTCAGAATTTCCTAAAATTAAATGGACACTAGGAAATACGTAATCTCTAAACAGAAAATTACATAATCGTTCTATTATCATTAATAGCCTTTTCTGTAATTACAAACAGATAATTCATGTTAACATGAGGCATTTCAATTACCTGGGGTAATTGTCATTCAGCTATTGCTTGTACATCTTAATTCTCTATGGGTGTGTTCACTTCATGATAATCTCACCGCTCTAAGTGCTTTATCACTCAATTAACTCCATTGATTTTGCTGGTTTCACTAAGAACACATTCAGCTGGATATGGTGTAATACTATTTCACATGAAATTCTCACATTCCATTAAAAACAAATCTGTTTAATATAAAAAATTGACTAAATTTTCCAAAAAAAATATTAGTAATTTTACCCTATTATTTAATATAATTAGCATATTCTCAATTTTAAGTCTTAAAAACGGATGTAAACTCTTTAGAGCAAAAACTTTCTATTATTATCCATTTCTATTGCCATCCTGGTGGGATAAGAACTCCTATGCATTACTGGTGTAACAGCAAATCAGTATGAAAAAGCATAGCTAAGAAGAAACTTGAATATATTCAAACCATTCAATTATTTCTGATTGATTAATCTTTAATTACCAGATTTTAGTATCAATTTCTTTAAGTAGACTATATTAAATATTTACCAAAGAAAAAAGTAAGAGCACTGATGGAAAAAAAAAAACCTTCTAAAACAGTTGCATTATGCATATGCTATTAGTCTTTCTTTTGTAGAGCCATCAGAAAACTCACTGGCTCCCTAAGGTATCTTTAAATATTCTTTGATGAATTTTCTTGTGTCATCCTTGATTGTGTATGTGTCACACACTTCATAAGAATGCGTACAGTGGGAACAATTGCTTCTTGTGTAACTGTAATATGGCTTCATATATAATCATGAACAATTTACATACACTATATCTGTGCAAGAAAGACTACATATCTTACACAGTCCATCAGTGAAAAGCTTCTTCTCAGTCTTCTTGCTGTAGGAAGACTGTTATCTACCAAGGAGCATTCAGTCTGAACATAACAAAAGCATAGGGTCCGTCCTTTGTTGGTGTAGCATGCTAACTGAATCAGGAGGACTAAAAACAATGTAAATATTTTAAAAGTCTTTTCTTTTTATGTGTCCATGTGTCAGAAAATTACTAAAAGAAACCAAATGTAGTCACGTGTCGGAGTCTGAGAATGTCCCTGAGAATGCTGGGCAGCATTTCTGCTGGTGGGAGTTGGTATAATTCTTCCTTCATTCTGCCACTGAATTATTCATTATAGTTCACCTTGTGTCTCTGCTACCACCTTAAAATTTTCCCTCATCCATAGTCTTCATATGATTTTCACTCTTCTTTCTTTTTTCCATTGTGTTGTGTCAGCATTGCAAGCCTGGCTAGCACTACACAGAACAGACATTTCTGCATCCTCTTGATTTTAGGCACCTGGAAAGGAAAGGACTTTTTGACTTCTCTTTAAAGGATATAAGAAAGAAAAGAATCTTCAGTAATTATTATACTGTAGATTATTTTAATTTTGATCTGTAACGTATGCTGTACATGTGGAAATATATGGTAATTAATTTACAGCTTGTTCTTACACTGGTGTTGGAATTCTGGTGTCCTTGGAATTTGTTCTTAAGTCTGGCGTGAGCTCTGCCAGGCACAGACTGTTTCACCCTTTTGGCTATGGCTGAGTCCTTTTCTCCTCTTCCCTGCGGTCTTTTTCAGTATTGATTTTTGCCCGTCATTACCTTGCCATCCTCTGCCTTCATTCCAGTCTCACTACATTCAGTTATCCACTATCCATAGGCTTCTCAGGAAGTGTCTGTCTTGACCAGTCAGCCTCAGCCTCTCCTGCACTTTGCTGTTGATTTTCAGTTTCTCTAAATTCTGTCTTCAGTCCCCTTGCATAGGCTTCTCCTAGTTATGTTCCTAGACACCCTTTTATCCCTCTGTAATCAAATGGGGTAGCCTTCCTTGTTCATGGAAATGACTGAACTATGTCAGCTGAAATTTTCTAAAAACAGCCTGAGATCCTTGGAAATTTCCTGGAAAATTTCAATGCAAATAGTTCCTGTTTTGTAAAGTTAAGAGCAATTGAAAATATGACTTTATGGTGGTAACCATCAGACACCTTAAAATGAGACAAACTTTAGCCCTGCCTTTTCATCTGTGCCTGATTAGATTTTTGACTCATTAATATGTCTTATTATGCCTTTAATTCACAATATATGATTTCACTGAAATAGCCTGTTCCTGATCCCATGAAAATTGCTAACATCATCAGTGGTTGTCACTGTTAGCTATCTTCTACTGTGCTTTAAAAATACTCACAAAAACCACCTGATACTGGAGTATTAATGTTAGACACATCAGTTTCAACAGAGAAAATGTGTAAGAAGAGGACTGAGCAGGAATGACACTTTTTATTACTTCCAATACACTTTTTCTCTTTAAAAAAAGGGAGGGAAAAAGTAAGTTCTTTAATGTTAATTCTGTTTTAATTAATTTTTAGGGTCATGAATTAACATTACTAGAAAGTGTGAGGACTGAAGTTTTACTTTGACGCTGTACATTAAGATTTAATGACCTAGACTTATTTACACCTAAATGAGTTTTTTAATAGTCTAATTAACAAAATGTATCAGTTTGCCTATTTAAACTAAGCCACTCTGAGGTAGTTTCTTTTAGTCATTCCAAATGTTTAATAAAAGATGAAATCCTCCCATTATTTTAAGTGAGTACTTTTTAACAAGTTGTTTCATCTTAACACATTACAGCTGCCTCCAAAAAATTGGATTTTACATTCAGAACAGTCAGAGAAATTTCAGCATTTTGTCTATGAAAAAAACAAAGAAATGTTCAGATCTCACTAAATTTCTGCCTGAAAAATTCTAGCTCCCAGGAACTCCTATATCCAGAGAAGGATTCTGCTTACCCTACAAGAGGTCCAGTCTGTGAAATGAGAAGTGTGGTTTTCTCACAACTGAGCAGGATGAGCCTTCTTGGCTGCTGAGCCAGACTAGGATCAAGCCCAATCCTATAGTTTTGATTTTCTAGGAAATCTAATTTTGAAATATTCTTAACTGATTCTTAAGTCTTCTTTCTAGCTATGCTATTTAGGATTCAATGTATATCAGAACACTACAATATTAYTAATTTTCTAAATGTCATTATATTTTATCTGGAAGCTTCCAAGTACTTTGTAGAGATATATTTTTCCTCCTTTTTAAAAGAGCAGGAAGCTAGGATACAGAATGATTCAGGACTTGCCCAAGATCACAGGGGAAGTGAGTGACAGACCTCTTCATTCTTAGATGATTCTTAATATTGTGACACAGCTTAACATTTCTCATGTGCAACAATATCTTACGTAAGYGACAAACTTTAAGTACAAGAGGACCCCCACTGGTTTCCATGGGGCTGCTCGTATGAATCAAGTTAAACATTCAGTTAAGGTATTGGCAGGATTAGGGCTTTACATATGGTGGAGAATTGAGCTTTAAATAAACTTAAATAGACTTCCAATCCTTTGTGCTTCCCATTATCTTGTGTTGGCTCTCACTCCGAAATAGGGCATATCAGACAGCGAAGAGAAATGAGCCGACAACTGGAAGGGAGAAGGCTGCCTCCTATGAATTAAAAAATCTAAAGACTGACCCCCCCAAATCATATGCTTCCGTTTCAATAACTTTCATGGCTTTGATATCAATCCTGTGATTCTATTTTGGTTTGTCTTCTGATTTGTGAGCTCCTGGGGCTGGCTACACTGACATCATCTCTAAATTTGGTGGAGAGAAAGGCAAGCATTGTTAGGGTGAAGGAGCCTGAACAGCAGCAGCTGCTGATCTGCTCAGTCAACACAGTCTATTTTACCACGCACCTTCAGATCGAAGGTTTCTCAACTATATTTTTAGCACATTAAGTAAAAGCTTGTTTGTCTTTTGACTGAGGTGATTATACACTTGGTGAGGTGCTACTGCTTGTTCTGCAAAATAATRAAGACTGTTAATCTTATGAAAAACTCAGAGCTGCAAAATGAGCATCACTCAAACCTCTTTTGTATTTCATTCCTACTCAGAATAGTCAGGAAACAGACCTGGAAATGTATGAAGTCATGACTATCTCTGCTTTAATGTGCATTACATCAGTTACAAAAGATAAAAAATAAGTTACCAGAGTCTTATGTTAGGGCTAGGCAATATAAGCAAATTATTATGTAGAACATGACAAAATCACCAGTATCAGAATAGAGGATACTTCTATTTATAAGCTCTACCTCAGCAACATTTTTTGTCTCTACTCCTTAGAAAAAGGCTTTGTGGTAAGATATACAGTAGGTTAAGGGAATTCAGTGTCATCTGAATAGCCCCTGCACTGACGCCTAATGGAGAGAGAGGTCATGAAGTATTGCAGACCATAATTAAATCTGTGTCTTACCGTCAGTAGTAATTTTGTGATAGACTGGTGAAGCTAGGCAGCTTGTGAACCAATTGCCTAAAACTTGTTCCCATACAGTTCCRCAGAAAAAACCCACAGCTGCAACAAAGCTGTGGCTGTGTCTATGTGGCACCACGCAGTATCACATCGAAATACCAGTGGGCAGGCTCTGAATGAGTACTAGAAGCAATCTAACAGCAATGGCACAGAGCAGTGTTTGGGTTTATTAATCTGATAGGAACAATATGTCAATACTGCAGTTCTACATTTAGTATCCAAGCTAATTTGGAAACCTCCATATATGATGCTTCATCACGCCATATAGACATGCATGTGGTGAAATAGGAACAAGGAGGGGAAATGCTGGCTCCCACTAAAATCGGTAGGAGCTCTGACATTACTCCAGTGGGTCAGGATTTCACTCCTGTTTTTTTACTGGCTTGGGRTATCTCACTGCATACACAGGTTCATTCCACAGCTGGTATCATCATAGTCTACTCATTATAGTTCTCAGTACCATCAAAGTTAGTGTTTTGCAACAGTTATGAACTGAAGAAAAAAGGCAAATCTCTGACAACGTCTTCCTGTTTACACAGAAAGGTCTTTAGGAGCAAGGACTGCCTTTTACTGTCTGTTGCTATAGTGCCTAGCACAATGGGGGCCTGGGTCTTAGCTGGAGTCTGTGCAGTATCACCACCATACTAATAAATATTCCTGAGCAGCTAGAAAAATGCAACAGCTACTCTGTAGTGCAGTCATGCACCAAAATGGCATAAAATAATTTGACATACGGAGTAGTCACATTATGTGTGGAATTACACCTTGCTATGCAAAAACTTCTCAGCTACTAAAAATAATCCTTCACGTAGCACTGATGATCTTGCAGTAACCCAAATGATTTTACAAATCCCAAAGCTCTCTGTCATATATATAAAGATACCATACTCTCTAACATACCACTTAACTCAGAGAAATGCAGCTATGCAGGAGATGAAGCACAGAAAATATTTAACAGCACAAGGGCTGCAAAACAGAATGAGAGCTAAAAAAGCTGCATTCTGTTAACATTGTGAAGTGGATTGAAATAAGGAGGAAATGATCTACCAGGATAGAATTTGGCAAAAAAAACCCCAAACTTAATATTCCCTCATTTCATCCAAAATGTGTCACGTCCATCAGAATAATGTCCTCTCTGCTGGAAATGGGCAGAAATTTTCCAGTAAGCAATCTTTCATCAGAAAATGCTGAGTTACTGAAAACAAAAATATTTCTCAGGAATTTCTCTGGGTCGATATTTTTTTTGCCAAAACACAGGCAGGTTTCCCTCTTCCACTGCTCTGCAGCAGACCTTTTGTGGGGGCTTCCTTGGACTCCAAGACGCCAGGACTCCCACGCTTCTGCAGCAGAACCCAGAGCTCACAGACCTTCCTGATGTCTGTGCTACAGCAGGAAACCTTGAACTTCTGAGGTCAAGTGGGGGCTCATGTAGCTTTGCTTCCTCTCTCCACAGTAATGAACCTGGACACCCTGACTGCTGCCCCCAGCGCAGCYTGGGGAGGGGGAAGGCTGGCAGCCCTGCCTTGCTTGGTAGAAGCTCTCTGCTTTGGGCACTGCAGACACCAAGAAGGTTTGCTAAGATGGGGATCTCCGTATTTCTGAGCTTCCTACTCTATCCACAGGTGAGAAACAAGCAATCTCAGGAGCCCTGAGACTCTCATATCTGCTGCTTTCATAATAGGATGTTTCCCAGGCTTGTACAGTTGGCTCCCTTTGTTTCAGACAAAATAATCAGCACCAAAATAATCTATTCTTTCAATGTAAAATTTTTAGAAATTTAATTCCATTTTAATTCTCATTCAGAGCAGAAGCATAGAGAAGAGATCCTGAATTTGAGTCAGATACATTCCAAGCACCATCTGGGGAATTAATCAGTGCTGACTTCTTGGACCAAGTCCTTTACACTGAGTTGCTAGCATCACTACAAACTTGTTTTCTCCTTGGTAGTTTGAATGAATTGAATGATGTGTCTTCTGTCCAATGTGGACATGGAAGAAAGTTAACAGCACTTTAGGTTAACATTCTCTAATTATATGGTTAACATGCATATAATTAGGATTACATTTGCTCTTGGTGTGCTAAGTTAGAATAATTACAGCTCTCAAAATACAAATTTAATAAAAATTCAAGAATTGTAGTAATTCATTATAAATCAGTTATGAGTGAATTTTACTAAAAATCAAGAGATATATATAGCACCTATACACAGCATCTACTTAAAAGCCAAGGTGGCTAAGGCTGCAGGTTGGTACTGTGGTATTGATATATGTCCCTTGTTATGTCCCTGCATGCCAACTAGGTGCAACCTTGCACTCAGCATGCAAAAGCGGCATGCAAAGGTCATTTGTAGGAAGACAGGCCCAGGATCTGTGTACAGGGTGCACCTCGTTCTGCAGTATCCCCAAATGCAAATGAATTTTGTACTTACATATACTGAGTACCCAGCACTAGCCTTCTTGTTGCACTAGGACCAATCCTATATAGTAAAGAGTTTGTAGGATCCGAACCTGAGAGCATAGGCCAGGATTAGAACCGTCAACCCCTGGAATCAGAAAATTCAGAAAAGGGCAGTGACGGCCTTATTCAAGGTGTGCAATGAAATTTCCCCACCAATTATTTTTCAAAAATTATATTAATAAACAGTTAATCTGAGAGTTGTTCCAGCAGATCACACACAGGGAGATCAAAAAAAGAAAAAAAAGGGAGGGGGAGGGGGAGAAGAAATGGTGCTAGCATTTTTTTTATATATATATAATGAATGAGATGTCAACACTGTGCAGATTTGAGCACACTGGTGCCTAACAACACAGGAAAGGTGTATGCTGGAGAAAAGAGAGAAAGAAAAGAGAAGTTTGAGATGGTATTTGTTTAAAGCAAGAAATCCATCATATGGCTTTCCTAAATGAGGCTAAAACAACTCTCTCCAGCTGCATACAAATAGGAGAGCATCTCATATATTAAAATGGAACTGGGACTTTCAAGTATTTTACTCAATATGCACAAAATGATACTGGATGTTGACAGCTTTTCTCTGAAAAGAAGACAGCTGTGGGGGTCTTTCTATTAGATTTAGAAAAAAAATCCTTAAGTGCAGTTTTCCCAAGTAAATAGGCAACTATTCAATAMAACAATCAAGTGCTGTTTTTATTTTGTTGTTCAGTATGAAGTTTGTTATATTTCCTGCAGATAATACAGAAAACAAATCCTTTTTTAGGACTGTGGGAAGTACTCACATATGACAAATGGTGATTGGTATATAGATGTGCTGAGCTGGTAATGCCTGTGTTCTCCAGAGCCTATGAATCATCTGACAATGCCAGTGTGATGTTAAAATAGAACAGTATTTCCCTTTTCCATTCTGGAACTTCCTGCCTTCTGCTCTAGGCACCTTTAGTCCAGGCCCCATGTAACCACAAGCCCTATCCAGAATTCCCCAAGCTGCTCAATCTAATTCTCTGCGAGAACTGGACATATTGTCCTTATTCTCACACATGTGCTCTAAATAGTGAACCAAATCGTGGGTTCCAACACTGAGAATTACGTGCTAGCTTCTAGCAAACTTAGAAAACAGCATTATCCCCAGGTCTCTGCAGCTGGGATCAGCCAGGGAGCTATCCCTAAAGGCAAACTCATTCAGGTTTAGTTGTAAAATTACTGTCATAGAAGGTGTCTGGTTCAGGAACTGTCTCTTGCATGTTCTTAGAGAAAATCCTGGTGAGCTGATGCTAAAAAAAACTCATTTTGAAGTTACTTTGGGGATTTCTTTGTTTGTTTCTTTCTGTCTTCTCCAAGAACAGTGGAAGATGTTTGGGAAAAGAATAATTCATGCAGCTGAGCGTGATTGTTATTGCTTTCCACCATATATTTATGATCTTTGTATGAGAATCTGGGACACAAAGCAGTTAATTTGCAAAAACAACTAACTTACCAGCATATTACAGAACATTAACAAACATACACAGTATAAATACGACAGGTAATATTTCGATATGAAAATCACCCTGTCAGCTCTTAATTTCCATTTCCATTTGAAAGATTTCTTCCCATAGATGAAGYACTGCTCCAAGAAACATATACGCTTTTCCACACTTTACCTCTCACAGATTTAAGAAGGGCCATTGCACGTCAGTGAAGGAATGTTTCTTCCCTAGAACTCTATATATCGTCTAGCTTGTGTTTTCTGATCTTAGTTGCTTTCTGAAAACAGAACAAACCACAAGTTTCTTTTTATCTTTCTGCATTGGTTAAACATCCATTACAACTTGAATAGGCAACAAGTTGTCTTGTATGCCATTCCTATTTAGCCTCTTTGAAGTCTTGATGATGTGTTAATTGCAGTGATTGTTAAGATTAGCAGACAGCCAGATGTATCAAATAGACACACTATTACACAGTTTTAAGTGATTGCAATTAAAACACAAAAGTAAGAAAGAGTATGATGAAGTTGATGTACTGAGGTGTTTTTGTAAAACCTTGGAAAGACGCAGAAATATATTGTGTAATGCAGTGATGTGAATTATGTCTTTACCTAATAACGAAGGAGTCAGGCACTCAGTTTCAAATGTAAATCCTTATCTACTTCTGAAAATTCATCCCATTTTGATTCTTTAAAATGTGCACTTTGTTCTTCATTTTCTACAATGGTAGAAATGAGAAACTGAAATCATCATTAAGGCGTGTCACTTGACAAATTCCCCTTTTGAGTTCTTCCTCTGTCTCATCTCTTACTTCTTGTGAAATACAAACACACTCTCTTTGGCACAAAGATGCTTTGAAGCCTGCCCCATTCTCCCTAACTGCCTAAGCAGCTGACCTTTGTATTTGACCTCCATCAGCACTTAATGAAGCTATATTCCCTGGCTTAATTAGCCAATTTTCTCCAAATCTCTCTTAACCTCTAACCAAGGCCAGCACAAGGGCCAGACCCCCACTCATAGTTCTGTAAGGTGCAAACTGCAACTGTTCTTCCCTGACTTGCCACCTTCTATTCTTCTCTATCCATGGAACTAACAAAGGTGGGCGAATTTCTTGCCACTTTATTGACTTTTCTGCTGTACTTGTGCTGGGAGTTCAGTGCCACTGGGAATTCAGTGCTAGAATAGCAAAACTGTTTCATAAATTCAATGTAGAAAAAGTGGAGTTGGTTACCTACATATGTTAAGTAATGGGACTAGAAGACATGCTGCAAGGCACTGCAAGCTGAAAGCTTATATTAACATCTCTATCCTATAATTACATGGTATACTCCACAGTTATTAGCTTTGGCGGGTGTTGCACAGTAAAGATACATTAGAGTAATTATATTGTAATGACAGCAGATCATGAGTTAAAGATGTTGTGGATCCTGTTAGTGTACATGTCTGCAATTGTTCAGAGCTGATGTGGGAGGTGTATCCACATGGAATTTGATAGCACTGATATTGTAATTAAAGCTGAGGAGATGGGGCTGGTACTTATTTCCTGCTGCTGCCTGTGAATATTAATTAGCTCATGTAACCACCTGACTCCAGCAAAAATCAGCCCTGTTAGATAAAGCAAGAGGGAAAATGTGAATTGCCTGATAAATATTTATTAAGAAAGCTGAGATGAAAATAGACAGGTTGGCCTGGAGAACTGAGGCTTCTGGAAGCCCATGTGCCTCCTCCTAGGAGGAGCAGAGTCATTCCAGTCTCCTCTGCCCCTGCTTTATGGAGGACAAATACTTTCCTTGCACTGCACAGAAGACAGAAGGACACCTGGCTTGGTACAAAAATGAGGGAAATCACAGGTCTGAAGAGATTTTGGATTTCTGAAGAGAGCTCAGATTTTTTTCCTGCCTGCACAGGCTGTGAGCAGGAGAATTGATCCTAAGAGGCCAGAAGTGTAGGTCTGAGCTGAAGAGTGCCCCTAAGTCTGGGGATCTTGGGTAGCCAATATGTCACYCTTTCTGAGGTCTTCAGCATGGCACTCACAGAGGAGGGAAATGATTATTTCATCACTTGCAAAGATGGGACAAGAAGCACATGGAGAGAAGCCACATATTGTACTGGGAAAAGTCCCTAAGAATTAAACTAAGTAAAACTAAAAAGTCTTGCTGCAATCTGCGTGTATAACAAATGTCTGTACCTAGTAAAGCAATCCTTTTCACTATTCACATTAACAGCATGAGCTTTTGGGTGCCCCCAAAAATGGGTTCAAGGAAGAATTTTGAATGTATGCTTCTTAGAGACTGCAAGGTAAAGCCACAGAAAATGAAGACTAATCTCTATTTGCAGCATTCATAGAAGTGCCAGAATGTATTGTTGCTCCTGTGAAGTCATTTCCCCAAAGCAGAAGTAGGTAGCTCATCTTCTTTCCCCATTAGCTCCTGGTCCTGGCTGCTGCAGTGATAGCCTTCCAAGCAGTTCCTGATAAGATTCATTACAGAGTTCATATTTTTGTCTTTCTCACAGCTCCCTCATCTCTTCTTACCTATAACAGTGCTCTCCCCAGGCATGAGGATTCAATCACCTATAATAGATAGTCTTTGGACTCTGTGTGGAGGGGACAGGCTGTGTTTAAAAAAATGGTATGTTCCTAATTGCTTTTGGGTTGGCTAGGCAGTAATTCTCTGAAAACGTGGTAGAGCACGATGCTGCTCTGCACTGGGGGTCTGGTTGCTGCTCTGCTGGAGATCCGGGAGGAACAACAGCACTCCGAGTCCTCTTTCTTYTTCCTGACAGCACCAAGCACCTGTATCTTAATCAGTCACTGTCAGCCAGTGTCACAGGCACTGAACGCTGCTCTAAGCAAAGCACAGCACAAATACCTCCCTGCTGCTTGTAGCTTAGGTTACCATTACTAGACTAAGCGGTCCAGTATAAGAGTTTAATGCTCCAGATGATAGGCTGAAAACTTCAGAAACTTTGGCACCAATGTTTACTGAGACCAAGAAACCCTCAACCCTGGGCTAGACACACATTTCTATGTTCTTGTGACTCTCTCTGAGGCTACTACTGCTGCTATCTTGCCAGTAACTGCACAGACATGAGGCGGAACTGCCGATAGAAATAGCAGACAAAAGGAAAATATATATATTTTACATCATAATATTGGGCATGCCCTTCAGGCTATCATCTGATTTGTAACTTGCCTAACTWGCATAAGTTAAAAAAGATTAAAGGAGGAACCTACCCAAAATGAAACAATGACACAAATAGAGTTTTGGAGGAAACAATGGAATTGCTGACTATAGGGAATAATTGTAGCTCCATCAAAGTTCGAGTGGTTTACTGTTCCCAGCAGTGCATCTAGCATCAAAAGGAACCCTAAACCTGAAACCCTTGGAAAGAAGTGGGTTATCAGCAGATACAAAAACTCATTCATGTAGAGAAAAAATAAATAAATAAGTTTTGCAAACAGGACAGCCTGTTTTTTTTGGCATTGCTCATATGGCTTGTTTATATGGCTCATCATTGACAGAGCTCCRTTCCCTCAGCCTGGAGAGGTTAAGCTTACGCCTCCAGGCCTTTCACTATGTTAACACATTTTCCTAAAGGTCTTATTCCTTTGAGGAATGAGTAAATAGGACTTTATCTTGAAAATATTGTATCAAGTTACATCTGGTCACAGAACCCTGAGGGGACATTTTCAAGTTCCTTAAACAAGTATGACCTGTGCTGTTAATATAGTGATCTAGTCTCAGCGTAGTGGATTATGGCATTCCCCTCAAAGAAATTTGCAGAAAGCACTATTTGTTATTCCTGAAATGTACATCGAGGAGACTACCTGGGACCTAGTGTGAGCCTGAGCTGTGGCTGTTGCATAGATGTTAGCRTTCATTACATGGTCCTGTATGACTTGCTCTCTCAAGCCTTCATCAGGAGGAGGAGTACACAGCATCTGATTCCATAGTAATAACTGTGTAAGGAGACTTCCAGGTTAGTGTAAGCAGACTCTACTAAGTGTAAGGAGAGGAACACACCAGCTATGGTACGGCCTTCTGTGCCATCAGCTGCAACAACAGCTCTTCCTTCTGGGCTGCCTTTCAAACCACAACATCCCCCTGCCCCTTCCCAGGTCCAGGGTGCCTCCGTGTCCAAGGCATGTCCTCTGCAGCATATGGTCCAGCACTGAGGGCAGAGGTGTACCTGTGTCGTCCTGATAAATGCTGTAATGATCACTTTAAGCTCTGTCTCCTGCAAATCCGTTTACACAAATGGATGCCTAAATCAGTTACACTTTTTTTTTTAACATGTCTAAGTCTATTCACCTGCATTAGCTTTTGCAGAATCAAGACCTTGCTTAGAAACAAGACATTCAGCAAAAATTGCACCTTCAGTTTTCAGTCTTGAAATCTTATACAGATTGTAAATAATTTGGAAATGAGAGCACAAAAACACTTGTATACTGCATATTCAGAGGTCTCAGCGTTAGTAAAATGTTATGGGCTTATTAGGCTACCTTACAATTCATTTCAGCTGTCCCAGAAGTAAAAAGACAACAGTGTTTCAGGGGTTGATTGCAGAGGTCATAACCTTCTGCACACAATATATTGAACAATTCCATCATCTCTGCCTTCAAAGTGAATTTAGACTGAGATAGCAGAATAGAAAAAAAAATGCTTAATAAAGGGTGTTTTTTTTTTGCACACACACACACACACAGTCTCATAGGTGTGCATTCAACAAAGACTAGGCATAACTGTAATAGGTACACTAAAAGAGGCAATCTGTCTATTAATATCCTTATTCACCAAACCAAGAGGAAAAAAAAAATCTCCAAACTTTTCAGTTATTGTACGATTTATCCTAGTCAGCTTTCCGTTTGTTTGGCTGTACTATTATTTTAGTAAAGAAACCTTGTTATGTAAAGTGATAAATATGAAATTTAAGCTTTTTTTTTTTTTTTTTTTTTTTTTTTTTTTTTTCCCTGGGTAGTAATAACTGTAGTGTGCTGAGCCAACTGAGGGATTCAGAAGTCATCGCTCTGGCAAGCATCGGCCTGTGAGCTTGTCCTCTGGTGAGGAGAGAAACTTTCCGTTGCGCTGCCCCTCCAGCCTCCTCAAGAGCAAGGCTGGGGAGGGCTTCCAGAGGCCAGCTCATCAGCCCTGGCGCTGAATCAGCCCAGGATTTTTAACTACCGGAGAAAAATGGATCACACTGGAGGACTGTCTCCTTGAGGAGAACTTCACCCTGGCCTAATCAGAGATGCAAATTTCTGAGGTACTCTGAACTTCTTTAACCATTCTCAGCAGTTTATTACAATAAGAAATGTAAATCATGGTCATGCACTTTTTGTCTGAGGTGTAATCATTAGTGAGCCCTTTTTGATGTGATAAGCTTTGTAAGGAAAACACCTCAGGTTCTCATCCTCTTAGAAAGAGCTGTGGCAAAAAAACAGTCTATATGGTCTTTAGCATGCTCTCCTTCCCAGCACTCCATAAGAGAAGGGAAGTTTCGTTATCCCAGATTTCCAGATGAAATGAGTTATTAGGAGTTTTAGACCAACTCCACCAGGATATTGAAGTGCCTCAAAACTTTTGAGATCCTGGGCCCAAATGACTCTCTAGAAGTTACAACTAAGGACAGGAAGCAAATACAGGAACCCAGGGCTTCTGGGCCCCACTTAACGAGGTTCCTCACCATAAGTAGCTCTTTACTTGTATCTGCTGTTTCCTGATTGCTTTGCAATATCTGGCTTTGATTATTATGTTGTACAGCCACTGCTACCTTAGGTTTTAGCTGTATRTTGTCAGTTTTGCTTCTTGTCCTTTCAGTACTGCTTTATTCTCAGGCTCCAAGTTGTTTGAGTCCCTGAAATGTGAAATTTTGGTTTTGTTCAGTTCAGGTATGATGAATTTATCCAGCCCTCCTGCTGCTTAAGTCCAGGAGTATCCCAACTACTGTACTTTTTTTTTTTTTTTTTGAAGAAACTGATTGTGAATTACATTGCAGAGGCTACATTAAACCATGACAGTAAATAATGAGAGGATGTTTGCCTGGAGGACTTCTCCCTAATGAGGTTTGGTCTTAAACAGGCATTCTGTTTGGAAGTCAGATACCTTTGTTTCTTGAGATTTTTCGTATTTCTCCGTATGGCTTTTTGTGAGATTTTTTGTTAATAATTGACTCTTGGATCACTAGTAGTTACTTTTCAGGAGAGAAGTGAATGATCATGAGCATAACTGGGAGGTGGTGGCCGGGAGGGGGGGAATAATTTTATATACAATACTGATTTTTGATATTTGCTTATTTACTTGTAACCTAAAAAAAGCTTAACAAGATAGCACCATTGTTTTAGTGATATATCTAGATACATCTAAGAAGCGAGCTTAAAAGGACACTTGGACAGTTGTTAAGTAGAAAATACTGTTACAGTCCATATTTCTTCAGAGAAGGGTTTCTGCTCTGAGAGTTACCTTTTCACATTGTTAGATCTGTGTAGGATCTATTCTCAAATGAAATACTTTTGTAACTGGCCTTGCCAGTAGTTCATCTTCCAAAATCCGCATTCCTTTACTTGTGCCAACCCTGTACTTTTTGCTTCTTCAGTTACACAAAGGATCTATGTCAATATGGCAAATACATGGATGAAAATGTACCCCCAATAGTCCAGCAGTTCAAATCTTCCATCCCTGTATAAGGTATGTAACAACAGTTTTCTAGCACTGTGTTTTGGACACTTTCTAATATAAGAAGATATATGTAATGGCAATGGAGAGACTTCAATGGATGCATGTGCAGGAAAAATAGCAGGGTCTGATGCATGGCTTATCATGTCTGGGAGACTGGGTACAGTTGCTGAATTTTCTACTGATGCTCCAGTAACCCCTAGTATTCTGTATCATGCATCTCTCAGCTGTAGAAGTGAGATTAMGCTTGTGATTTTACTTAATAATTGATATGAACAAGAGAGTGAACCATTTCTTTACTCAAGCAGAGGAAGGCATGCGTGTAATTACCTAGAGACCTTGGGTTCCTATCCAGTTCATTTGGTCTGTAGAGTTATTTGCTTGAGGCTTTTTGAGCATTGCAGGATATATGGACATCCAGGAAATGGGATAGGAAAGTCACCACATTCAAGGATTTCCCAGTGGACAAACCTGGGCTAATATTAAAAGGTAGAGGGAACGTATATATGGTAGGCCACAGTTATCAGAGGGTAGTACCTGTGGCAAATAGCTTTGGTTAGATCTTTCAAACTATATTAACCTGCACCCTGACTCTGAGTAACAGTATCCAGGATGAAGTCTTCCTCCCTAGATGAGATATTTCACCTCTGCTCATTCGCAACTCATTCTTATATTCCCCTTAAAGTGGAAAAAAAGGAAAGACTAATACTGTGACATTCCTAAATTAATGAAGCTCTCTCCTGATCTAAAGCAAGCAACCATTCACTTACCACAGTGAGCAGCAGGTCCCCAAGTTACAATGGAAAAATCTCTCTCTTCACCTCAGCTGCACATCTGATAGCCCTTAGGCAGAATACAAATTTGAAAAGCATCTAACCAGTAGCTGCACAGAGTGTCTGGTTCTTTAGGTAGTGCAAGGTTCATCAGCCAAGTGAAAGGAAAAAAAAAAAAAAAGAAAAAAAAAAGATCACTCCTTTCCTTTTTGCCTCAGGCAACATCTGCTTGTGTGACAAAGTGAAAGCTCAGTAGTTCTGCATTTCAAAAACTAGTTTGATGCTTGACTGACTTACTTACTTATATTCAAAGTGTTCAGTAACTCTGTGCTTTGCACTCACCTGTTTTAACCTCTCACCATATGAGCAACTTGATAATAATCAAGCAAAAAGACTGATTGATAGAGGATGTAGCAAGCTTAACCTATCCCTCTGATTCTTCTACCAGAGAGTGATAGAGCCTTCAAGAAGAAAACCTAGTCCAGTATTAAGAAGCTGTAATTCAGTAATGAATCCTATAGGCAAAACAGGACTTTCTGCGACCAGCTTTATATGGTAAAAAACTGGAGACGTTGCCTTAAGAGAGCCTGAGCCAGAATGTTATTTATGTCTGACCTATGTTTTGGGACAGTATGAAAACAAGGTCTCTAAAAGCTGGAATGTAACTTCTAAAATGAATCCCTTTCTGAACTTTTTCAAAGGTCAGCTCTCATCTAGGCCTGTATTTTGAAAACAAAAAGGTAAAGCTGACAACTCAGAAATTATTTGGGTAGCATCGCTAAAAATTCAAATCTGGACTTTKTTAGATTCAAATTTTGCCTCTTGATGGCAGCTGCAATATTTTCTGCTTCTCTTCTCCCAGGAAGTGTCACAAGGTGCATACATACCCTAGTTAGATGCTGAAAGACTATGGCTATTTTTATGGCTACTTAAGGAAAAAAAAAAACACGTACCTTCCCATTCATGCTGCAGCTACACCAGGCCCTCTGATTAGCAACAAAGGACACATTTAATACACCTCCAACAGAGAAATGTACTGGTAATCTCAGCTAATAGCATGCCTTCCCTGGTATATTATTTWTTTCTCTGAGATGACTTATTGGGAAGCTTTAAATGAGARAAGAGCAAAATCAAGCCACTCCTGTAAGAAAAAAACTCAAAACATATTGGTGGAACATATAAGTGAGAAAAATTAAATCTTAGTCAAAAAAGTTACTTTCTTTTCCAGCATGGCAGAAAGTAAATATACAGCTAAGAAGTTAGTTAGATTTATAGAGAGTGATTAGCAAACAGAATATAAGTATATGGGAGCATGCAAAGTATTGAAAAATCAGAGAAACTTGAAAAAAAATATCAGTTGCATTCATCCTTCTTCTTATAAAAAGCAATTACAATCAATTATGTTATTATTTTAATACTGGCTTATAACTAGCAGTAGGGTTACTTTGGGTCTAATAATGCATCTTTCTTACTCTAATGTGAGATAAAAGCAAAGTTTGCCTAGGTGGAAAAATAAAACTTAAGAAGGGCCTAGTGAGAGCTAGGCCTATTTAGCCTGGAGAAGAGAATACTAAGGGGGAGATCTTATCAATGTCTGTAAGTCCCTGAAGGGAGGGTGTCAGGGGGACAGGGCCAAACTCTTTTCAGTTGTCCCGTGTGACAGGACAAGAGGGAAAGGGCAGAAGTTGAAGCACAGGAAGTTCTGCCTGAACGCGAGGGGGAATTTCTTCCCTGTGAGAGTGACGGAGCACTGGACCAGGTTGCCCAGAGAGGTCGTGGAGTCTCCTCCTCTGGAGATATTAAGGCCCACCTGGATGCAACCCTGTCTAACATGCTCTAGGAGACCCTGCTTCAGCAGGGTGGGTTGGACTAGATGATCTCCAGAGGTCCCTTCCAACCTTACTGATTCTGTGGTCTTGCTCAGTTTGCAAGGGCTCTAATAGTCACCTTTGTAACAAAGTGCAGAAATATTTCACGCCAATGATGTTAGCTATCTTTAATTGTAATCAAATCAACATGGGGAAAAAAAAAAAAAAAAAACACAGTTCGTAATTTACTACTAGTTGAACCTTGTATAGATGGCTGAAATCACAGCATTTCCACTGTCTGCAGCAGAGCCTTGTGGTATGATTCAGTGCCCTGCAATATCTAAAACCAACACATAACAATCATGCTTTGTAATTGTACTTAATTACAGGCCCACAAAGCCACAATCTATGAGAAATGGCCACTGCTTAAGTACTAAAAAAAATGTATGCACTAGACAGACATCAAAGGTCATCATAAGGCTCAAGCCTTGGAGTGGAATGTGTTTAGCATGAAAACGATTTTCTTTCTTTTGAGAAGACATTGTTAAAAAATAATGTTACATCTTCCTTTTTTTTAAAAAAAAAAAAAAAGAAAAGTCGAGTTTAGTCCAGGTACCCTGAATGCTAAGAATTTAAGAGTAATTACTGAATGGGAAACATCTCCAAATAACTGACAGAAGTGGAGACAGTGGACAGCAGCAGGACTAGAACTCTGTCACGAAAACATACCTATTATGAAAAAGGTTCCTATGGGAAATATCTGGGTAGTTCAGATAGCCTCARACTAGATAAGGAGACCAGAAAGTATTAAAGGTGTTAGTGAGCCATTGTGTTTCCTGCAAGCAACCAGGGGTTGTCTACTTTCCTTTAATGCCCTTTGATGCAGAAAAGAATAATGTCTCCCTGGTGGAGCATCTAGCCTATTATCTAATTAAGGAATACTCCTCAAAGATCTTTTTTAAAATTTCTCCAACTATATATTTTCCCCCCCCTTCCCCCCCTCCCCCAGTAATATATGTTACAGTGTTAGGAACAATACGGCTTGTGTGGCTATTTTGGTAGGCTGAAGAAAGAATGTCTGAAAGAAAAAAAAAAGAGAATGAAGCCTATAGGTGTTTGCCACCTGTTCTGTGAGTGGAGGTGTTAGGATTTTATCCGTTTCATTTGGAAAATAATTTTTGGAGTTTAGTTAGTAGTATCAGTAAGTTCTGTAGGYCCAAGCTCAGGACTGGTGCCAGAACAGCTGTTCTGGCAAGTCTGGTTTTGAGGGTTGTGTATGACTTTGTGTGACCAGGTGATGCCAAAGTAAGTCCAAAAAAACAAAACAAAACAAAACAAAAGTTAAGCTAGTGCTTAAAGATGAGTTGGTCTCTGAGAGATTTTTATTGTGGGTTTGTTGGTTTGTTTTTTTAGTACAACTCTGCCTTGACTCCCAAGTTTATGCAGTTACCAAACATTAAAGTTAGGACTACTGCTCTTGTAAATGCAGCMAGCATTTGCTGTAAGGCTCTTTGGGGAGGGGGTTGGGGTTCCCAGGTTAACACCTGCACTCACATCACAGTAATTTAGCCATGCATGGCTGAAGTGGTTGCCCTGCTTCTGCACAGTTTGTTCAGCAATGCCCTAGCAAGACAGTCAGCACTCCATGGCCTTGCTTACACAGAGCAGGAAAGGGCTAAAGGAGGAAGGGTTTTGATGTAGCAAAATTTTCCATCTGTTCTTTGGATTTATAATCACATCCAACGCATTCTCAGTGCACCTTCAGCAATCCATAATTGGGAGGCATTTGCTTCATTAATCATTCAGGTGGTGTGAGCYGCTCCATGTGCAACTACAGAAGTTATGGCCAAATTTACATAACCTCACAGTGATTTATATCATTTACCACGTGCAATTTTTGGAGCTTCAGTTTAGTCCGAGGACATTTGCTGTTATTGTAGCTGAGGGTTTCTTAATATCAAGAACTACCACAAGATGGCACTGATCCCGAGGCATCTCAGCCCACCGGGCCTCTTCCCATTGCCTGGGCATCAGGTTTGCCATTATAGAAGCAATCTGAGTTATATTGTTCATCTTTTACTTACCTAGCTAGTGGCACAAATACTACTTATCTTTTTTTTGGGGGGGTGGTATGTTTATGTTTATTGTCTTAAAGCTGTGGATATGAATTAACTGATTCTGTTATGAGGCTTTTGGATTCATTTGGATAGAATTTGCTTATATCATGCAATAGCTGGTTTTAGGCATGAGCCAAACTACAAACATCAGCTGGGGTAAAGCCACCAAAAGTTGGCCGTTGGCATTCACTGCCAAATGGGGCTGGTTTGTGGGGTGCTGACGAGCCAGTATGACCATAGTGCCAGCCAACATGGTCCTTCACTTTGCAATGCTTCTTCAGCACCTTCCTTACTTTTGTGTTAGACATCCATTTTTAGACTCTCCCAGTTCTTTCACACCCATCATTGTGCTGTAGTAGTAATATAATGCTGATTACTTTTGATCAAAATAACTAAATTCTGTGCCTTTTAGGCTACTCSTAGCATCCTGAACTCCAGTGGCTCATCTGATTGATGCATTGTAACAACTGCTTTGAATCCCTTTGTGAAACAAGTTTTCTACTTCACCCATGTATAGTAAGTAGACTAACAAACAAACTATTACTTTATTCCTTTTTAAAGTCATTTATTACACTGCATCAGGAAGCTTTCTAGATAAAACTAATTCACTTTCAGCATGGTTTAAACATTGCTCTCACACAAACTGCTTTTCCATTAAAACCATACATTACAAAACCCACTCAACATAAAAATATTTTCATTTAATAAAATTCTAGTCAAATCAGATTTTAATTGTGCTTGGAAATTGAGTTAGTTTTCCTCATGTCTTTTACAATGCCTTCCTCATCTATGAAAACATATGAACATTTGTCACATGCTGAAATAATACAAAAACTGTGTTTCTTTAAAATAGGGTGAATCCCACACTTTTTCTGTGTTTAAATCAAACTCTTAGCCAAGGGAAAATATAGAAATACAGAACACAGACAGTGCAGTACAAACATACACAGATGCTTACATTTAAACATATGCCATTCAGATGTTACAAAAAATTATTCAGACACCAACGTATCAAAGGCATATTATTGACATACGGTGTCTAACATGCTTCCACAAATAAGTAATTACACTGGCTTTGATCAGAACCATGTGACTTCCATATGAACAGTTTATCAGAGGAACAGTCAGATTTCTGCCTATACAGGGAGTAGGTACTTTAGATTTCTTCTGAAGGACAGACCATGCTTTAATCATACAGTACATGTAATATTAGAAGAATGTGTGTTTCCTTTCAGACCCATGGAAAGCAAGTCTGCTTGGAAGGGAGGTCAGCCTACCACTTGTGCTGTGCAGTATTGCATTACAATTCTAAGAAATATTTCTTCTTCAAGGATAGCAATCCAGTCTCCTGGAAAAGGTTCAGGGAGGAGTACCCTCTAAAACAGCAAGATAAGATAGACTGGCAAATTTCAGCCAGCTAGTTCAGGTAGCTTTCCTCTGCAGCACAGATTTTTGTTCTGGTCCTGATAGTCCTCCAGAACTGGCAGGAGTACAAAACCCAATCAAAGTCTCCCACTAGCTGTCACAACACATTCTTTAGTTGCTGAATTTGGTAAAACTGTTCCATTCCATGGTATTCATCTCACAAGGAGACCTCAGAAACACCACGGAACTACCACTGCTGCTGTTAAGCTGTTCTCCAAGACGCAGGCAAACAGAAGCTGCTTCTCCAAATTAGAAACACTTGGCTATTCTCAATACTATTCTCTTAAAAAAATATGTAGCCTTCTGTTTATCACATGCACTTGGGCAACAGCAAGTTCTCTCAGCAAGGAGACTGATAATCAGGTCGCTGCTTAATGCAGAGTACCACAACAGTGCATTGGGGGAAAAAAACACATTTCCAAGGGTATCTCTTACCTAGTCTCCAACTGTCTTTTGGCCACCTGTACCAGGGTAGACTTATCACTAATGTGTGCACTTCTGCAGTTGAAAGTCACTATGTGACTATTGTGCAGAAATATTCTGATCCAAAGAAAAGTAAAAGTTTTTCCTGGACAGAGCACTCCTCATTCACCACCTTATGCTGCAAACTACCTTGACAGCTAATGCAAAAAGAGTAGCAAAAGTTGAGYAGCAAAAAAAATTTTTTTTTCCAACTTTCCATTGGACCTCTGATGCTGCAGGAGGTGCTATTTCATCAGATGAGGCTACCTTGYGAGTCCTGCAGTCATACCAGGGCATAGTTTCTTGTCTTAAATGAAGCAGTGTTGCTCAGATCTTATCAGTAACAGCTCCTATTATTGTTGCCAAACTCATTGCTATGGATCAAGAAATGGCACCTGCTTTTAAAGGAAGCCTGCCTGACTCTGCCTGCCACAATCTTTACAAAAAAAAATTCCAGATCTTCTGCACAAGCATTTTCATGCTATTTATCCTCTGCCTTAAAAGACGCAGTCTGAGATGTCTTAACAGACAACCTCTCTTCTACCCCTATCCTCCTCCCAGCCACTGAAGTAATTTAAATCAGCAGTAAGATCAACCCAAGTTTCCAGCTTAGCATCGCACCCCCAATCCTATATGCAACATTATGGCCTGAACAAAGTTCCTGTTCTTACCTTAGTGTCATAAGCAAGAACCCAGGGAATCCAATGCAGCATACCACTTCATGGTTGTCCTGAAACTGCCTCATTTTCAGGRCATACAGGAGCCGCCAGATCTATCAGTTTCCTCTGCAGCAGCAAGTCTAAAAGCACATATTAAATGTCAGGATACAGTCTYATTTTCTATCTTGCTTTCTTCACACTGGCAAATTTCAATATACTGATCCCACAGTTTAACAGTTCCAAGAGATATAAGGTAGGTCATGGCTGTAGAATCTGTTCCAGCAGGTAGAGCACTCTGATACAGGTTTGACCATCTCATGCAAAGGAAGGCTTTGCATGACACTTCCCACAGAGTGCTGTTAATCCATTACAGGAAAAGCAAATGGGGAAGCAGAACAATCCCTCTTCTAGCAGCCATGTTGTGAGGGGCTGTGGACTGCTTGATCTCCGTGGTAGGTAGTTCCAGACCATGGGAGAAATAGATGATAAAGCCCATTGGCTGGGGTCCCTGGTCAGGCTAAAGCAGAGGTTAGATGCCAAGGAACTCAGCCCTGTCAAGACTAAAGCATGTTTCAGCAGGGAAAGCAGAACTTTAGGTGCCTGGGGAGCTTTTCTGGCAAAAAATCCAAGGAAACAAGCTGGATTCTGTTGAGGGTCCAGCAGGGTCAGGTAAGGGCTGAGAGATGGGTAATTTAAGATTTCGGCCTTAGAACTCAGCGTCTAAATTCCATCTACATTCCCTTCTAGACAGACCTCAGGAGGCAGCTGTAAAGCTCAGAGCCTGTGAAAGTGAGAATTAAAGAAGCGAAGGCATACCCAAGTTTATAGACACCAGCTGGGAAAAGACACATAGTTGAGAGAGACTTTGCTGCACCTGCTATGTAAATACACAAGTAAAAAAAAATAAAACAACACTAGATCAACTGTATTGTCTCCCTTTCCCCATGACACCTCCAGCCTCGAACCCTTAATTCAAGATCCCCAGCAATACCTAATTCATGTGTCCTAAGTAAATATTTTTCTCTAATAAATAGATAATCTATTTCTCCATCAGAACATCCTAGAGTCTAACAGTTTAGTCACCATTTTACATACCAATCCCCATTCAGCTGGGGAGGCCTTCTTACAAATGCACTTGAGTAGGAGGATAGTCCAAAATGTTATTCCTCTCCGGCCATGTTTAGAGCCTAATCCAGGACACTTGCTGCTCCCACTGACACTTGGACAAAGCTTTTGGCTCACATCCTGCCACTTCGTAGCAATGCCAGCTTGCTCCCTCCGGACAAAAGCCCCTTTGTTGCTCAGACCAAGCTGCTGAAGACCCCCATAGGATGTCAGCTGCAGTTTGTCATCAAAATGCCAAGTGAGTTGGTCTAGCCCTAAACGGCAGGTTTGAATGCAAAAGCTTTTGCCTAGAAATTTTCTGTACTTCCAGTCCTGAGCTTTCTGTCTTAAAAAAAATACTGTTGTGTTTATCAGCCTCTCTGTGTGCTCTCTGGTACACAGAAAAAAAAAAAAAAAAAAAAGCTGTATATTTTCTTCTAG
The DNA here is from genome assembly GCF_003343005.1 of Rhea americana. NCBI lineage: Eukaryota > Metazoa > Chordata > Aves > Rheiformes > Rheidae > Rhea > Rhea americana. Next base: position 4,709,028 of record NW_028186150.1, read on the forward strand.
TCACTAGTTGGTCTTCCTTTAAGGACCTTGTAAGACATTTTTGTGTATTGTTTCTCTGCATATGTGGGCAGCTTTACTACTTCATCCCCCTCAGGACCACTTAACAACATCAGCAAAGCAATTAAGTGTAGTTTTCAGGAAAATGCCAGAGGCATTACACTGTCTGGATGGGAGTCTCAACCCAATTATTTTCAGCTAGTTGCGAACTGTGGAAAGTGGACTTTACTTCATTATAACTTCAGTTCCCACTGATTAAAAGTCTAGTGTGTTACAGACGGTAAGGAAAAATGAAACAATTAAACTTTCCATCAATAAAATTGCTGCATATTCTTTAACAYAGGGGTTTACTTCTCTCCAGAGAAGTGATTAAAATGAACTGATTGAACTATAATTTGATTGACTGAAGAGCCTCAATCCATTGCACTAAAGCTTAAATTCCATCTTATTGCTCTATTTAACTCTGAATATAAAAAATTACTGGCAGTCTTGCAAACCCCTTATGCAGTCATCTGGCTGAAACTTCTTACCGTTCACAGGCGGCAGAGGGTTCTGTTCTCTCTTTGCTGCGTACATGATTCACAATGGACGGAAGTTAAAAAAGAGGAGATGATATCTAAGAAATGACATTAATACAGCCTTAAAAAAATTTATAAAAGGCCTGCTAAATGATCAGGTATCTTGTACCTATTACATAATCATCTGGGGACTTCCAAACACAATCACAGATAAAGTTAATCCTAGAGACTGAAGAGAGTAATTGTCAGGTTATATATAGTTGCTGCAGCAAAACTTAAAAGTATTCTCCCAACCAAGATACCATCCATAGCGCACCTCCYCATCGCAGATCTCTCTTCAGCAAGGTGCAAGGTTGCCATATGCATGGGTTCATGTGCCTGCATACACAGGACTCTTCCATTCTAGAGATACTTAAGCAGCACATTTAGCCTCATCTCCAGGGTAAATTGTGCTGGTTATGAATTGGGATGACTGGGTTCCAGTTCAAAGTGTTTCTTCAGACTTGGGGTAACTTTCTGAGGTTTGCTTTTTCTGCAGAGCACTGAGCTCCAGAGATGAAAAAGTGTTCTGCCAGAGAGAGGGCTTCCTGGTGCACGAGGAAGTCAAACGAAAGCAGGAGTGATGTTGACTGACAGTAAGCTGAGCTGATGGTGCTGGAAGACCAAGAGATGATGGCAAATTAAGAAACAATGAGCTACCTGTTTCTGTCAATAGCAGATAATACAACGTACTGATATAGAAAATACCTAGTGTACTCCTGAAAATTTAACTGAAATGCCACTTCCTATTATAGGGCATCACTCTGTTGTATGACATCTTCTGATTTCTCTATTCCCACCTCATATTTTGAAATAAAATACAGGATTTGAAAGACAACTGCACCACAGTAGCATTGAATTAGCATATATAATATAGTTAAATTGCAGCAAGGACACATTATGTTGTCAATTAAACCAATTAGGCTGGATAAGATATACAGATAATGGTATACAATACCTGGGTTAAGCACTTAATGCTCTTCCTTTAACAGGCAGCTCAAACTCCAGATGAAGTCAAAAAATGCTTTCCTATCAACATCATTAAGAACTGGGTCTCTAGCCATTTMGACAATATAACAGTGATGTAGTTCAATCAGTAAACAGTGGTCATGGGCTCCTTCAGCTATAATATTTACTATTTACTAGCTCAGTTTACTGTTGAGCTTTGTGCTTCTAGATGTGACTAAAATACTAGGCTAGTTTCATAGCTAATCAGGCCAGGTACGCGATATGTAATAGCTGACTCTGAACCCTGGATATTGCCAGTCCCGGTTTTACAGGGATTTCTGATCATAGTCAAGGGTTACTAATGCAGTAAGCTTTTTGATTTCATTGTTTAAGCATAGGGCATACGACAATTCTTCACATTTGTTAACCAAAACTACCACGACYGTACTAGAATCACTGAGTCAATATTGATCTGATAAAACACTGTCTGCATCTAATTTTGAAGGAACACAAATTATTTTTGACACTCAGTGATTGTCTTGCACTATTGGTCTTTTGTTTCATCTTTCATTTTCATTACCAGGTGTTATGAATGTTATTTTTTACTACACCTCAATGTATGTAACCCTGAATAAAGATGTGCCATAACAACAGTAACAGAAGCATATTAAACGCAGACAAGGGCAAATGCAGAATCACAGATTTGTAGGTGTCTCTGGAGACTGCAAGATGTTTGCTGTGTTTCCTGAGCCCAGCTTTATGCAGACACACACCAAGTGTACGTAGGGCACCAGTTTAAATGCCTACTAGAAGCTTTCAGTTCTTACACAGACAAATAAATTCTCTCAATTATAACAACAACTTTGTCAGCATAAAAGCTGCAGAAGAAGGTGCTGTACTTAAAATTTGTCTTGCAGGAGAAGCTGCAGTGGTAATAAGATTTGTATCTTATTTTTCTGCAGGTAAAAAAAATATTCTTGCTTGACAACAAAATGAGACCCAAGTATGAAACCAGCCTCAAGTCACTTATTCCAGGGTGCTGGAACAAGCATCAGTGAAAGAAATCCAGCCCAYGTCAGTAGGAATGGTCAGTTCTAAATTAGAAAGTGGCAGGGATCTTACAAACCATATAATCATCTCTCGTACTGTTCTTAAGTCTGCRGGAGCAAGCAGAGCTTAGGAAGGCTTCCTGTCATACTGACAAGCAATTTGGGGAATGTACAATGTCAAGATCAGAGTAGAGCTCTCCAAGCCCAGCCTGCGCAGGCAGATGAAGAAGGAAGAAAGGGCATCTGCTGGCCCACGCAATGGCTCAATGTGTCTCCCCAGAAAAGCACCTGCAATCGGAATTTGCCAACAGTTCCATCAAGCCACTCTGGACCAGCACATCAGGGAGAAAGGAAAGACTGACTTAAGTTGGTTCTCCTTTCCATATTTGTAAGTCTCCTTGCAGATGCAAAGGAATAACTACTTACAACTGGCAAAAAGAATGTGATTTCTCTAGGGATGCTGTGGACCATACACGTGACTTTTCTGTCCTTACCGTGTTAGGGAGAGGAATCAGAATTTTCTATTTTTCCACAGCAAGTGGATCTCAAAATCTGTAATTACAAAAATATATAAAAACATATAAGCYAACAGATTTATGTATGAATAATACAGTCTTTAAATTACAGATAAACCCAAATTCTTAAATCTTTGAGGAATTGTGATTACTGCCATTTCTTCATCAGGTTAGAGTTTCACTATTTAAGAAAACGTCATTTTAAAAGGCATAGTATCCATGTACTCCATACTGGTAAAAACCCCAACAAAACATAAGCAAACACTTGAATGCTCTCTTCCTAGCAACCAAGGTCTTTCATCAGAAAAGCTGCGTATTTGTTTTTTTCTGTAACTTGTATTAAGCCAACTTGCTAGTTCACAACCCTTCCACCATCCATCAAATTCCTGGAATATCATTTTAGGTGAAAATCTGAACCAGTGACTAAGTAATTATTATTCATTTTCTAAGGAAAAAAAAAAGATTTCTTTCAAAAAAACACATGAGAAACAGAGTGCCCTCAGCTTTAATATTACAGCAAACTCATCTATCAAGCCATCAAGAACAACTTTGGGCCAAAATTCCACATTGGGTACATCTAAGTCGCTATCTGAATACTTGTGTTACCACTACTTACTTGTTATACTACAGCCATGGGGACAGATTTGCAAAATTTTGTGTATCCTTCATTTCCACAGGCAGAAATACAAAAAAAGAATATATATATATATATTAAGCACTAACTTTCTTCACATTTACTAATTTTCTCTATAAGTTAACTCTTTAAATTACTGACAACATTTTAAAAAGTGCTGAGCTGGTGTAGTTCCCACTGCAGTGAGTAGGAAATACAGATACTCCTCTGGGATTTAGCTTTGTCTTTACAGGCTAATATACCTGCACTATTTCTACTGGAGAAACAGTTATTTTGGATCTCTTACTATCTCTGTGGGATGCCAGGAACCCCTCAAAAGTCCCCGAAGCACAAAGAAATGTAATGTTAAGTAACAATGAGTGAGCAGCGGCTGTTAAACAAAAAGGCAGTTTTGAAAAGTTTTTAAACAAACCCTTTCTTGAGTGACTTATCTCCTCTTTTCTCCCAGAAGAAAATACTGAAACTAACAGAATCTTCTCATGCTTCATTTTCTTATGTAAGGCTATTTTCCCTTTTCTTTTCTTATGAGAAGGAGACCTGTGGTCTTGTTGCTGACTTTTCAAGAAAAGGAGAGCAGCAACTGTGTGGTCACGGAGCCAGCCTTCCCACTTTTCCCAGAAGTCCTCAGGTGAATGTCCAAAAAAGTGCATGGTCTCCCCAGCCCTTCTTGCCAACATCAGGRTATACTGCAGCATTCTAGACCACTGGTGCTGGGTCATTTCAGTGCCTCTGATACCAGCTTAGCATATTAAATTAACGCTTTTCTCAAGGAAGGAGCAATGCCTGCAAGTGGAACAGCATAGAGTAATAGTGGAACACGAGGAGTAGACGCACGCCTAAGTATTAAATGCTTGGAAGGAGTGGACAGCATTGGAGGGATTCTTACTTCTGTGCCAAATGTGTATTATCACATGGAAGTCCCAGCAGATTGTGTGTCTGTTTACTGTCACTTAACATATTCATAGCTTATTTTAGTATTTTTGCAGTTAGTATTAATTCATTTGCAGCTAGTATTTTGCATTTTGTTTCAGCTTTAATAAATTATTTACGAGTTTAGGAATACTAACAATTTGAAGCTTGATTACAAACTACCTTGGGGGCTCTCACCTGCCTTGTCCCATTAAATTATCATTCCCAAATATCTAATTTACATTTAATAAGATATCAATTGAACAATAATAAAATAATAATGAATTAATAAAATCTATCTTCAGAGGTACCACTAGCTTAAATATGTAAGCAGACACAGTACACTGTCTGCAAATCATTTGTCAAATCTGAGAATATTTATTAGGATCATTTAGTATTTAGAATATGATAAGCTATAAGAATATGTAATCGCTATTGTCTTCAACTAATTCTTGTAACAATCATGAACAACACCAAACTGTGAACCTGTGAGAATTTCTAAGGCAGACCTTGGAAGTAACCAAGTGTTCTGTGCAGATAAAACCATGTCAAACCTCTATAAATGCCTAGGAGACTTCATGTTTTCATGAAATGTAGTGCCAAAATAATTTTGATTTGAATAAATATGTATGTACATAACTTTAACCTTGACCTGTTAAAAGATAATTTTTCTGTACAGAAGATTAAAATATATTGTTTTTACTGAGTGAAACTTGAAAGTGTTAATACAGCAGAGTTCAACACTGCTGTTAGTGTGTTCTGCTGTAACAAAATATCACCCCGAAAGACAAACTTTGGCAGATAGCTCTATCCAGGCAGAAGTGGCATTTAAAATAATTCCTGGTGAATTTCAGCAAAGGTCCTAACCCTTTTTCCACCTTAGAGCTTCACAACACTGCTCATCACTAATTTGGGACCACTTCCATATACAGTATGGCTCATACAAATCCCCAAAAAGGYTTGATGGGGGAAGAGGACACATAAGAGTCAAAACATTGGTTCTGGGAAAAAAAAAATCATTCTTCCTTGTTCTTACTACTTGCTTTTCTTTATGGTTAAAATTTCATCAGGGCTTGAATAAATAAGAGATTTAGATGGAAAAGCTGACCAACTTTTCTAACCCAGTCCCCTAAGGATCACTAACTCCCTGTTCTTCAACATGATCCCAATGAAGTCAGTGCAACTCCCTCAACCCCTCACTTCAGTAGGGTTTACAYGAGGTCTTTAAATGTCCATCTGTGGAACTGAAGCAAAATGACAGTACTATCCTTCTACAACAGTTTGATATTTTTTAATATTCATTTTATCTCTTTATYCTTTTCATCCACAACACATTTGTCTTTTTTAACTGATCAAGTCCATTGTGTGGGTATCTCCATTACACAATCAAGGATTATGACACGGCCAGTCCTCCTCAAGCAAGCACAAGGGTTCATCACATAATTACAACTCCATTTAAAATCTTAATGCCGGTCAAGCGTGAGATGTACACAAGTCCACAGACATGTGCTATTCAAACCCTAATGTAGACAGATTTCGGTTTAATGTTTTAAAAAATGTTAAGATCTGAAGGGACCATCAGACATTCTGGTCTGACCTCCTCTGTCAGAATTTTACCCAGTTACTTCTGAATCAATTCCCGTAACTCATATTTGACTAAAACACATCTTCCAGAAAGACTTCCACTCTTGATCTGTAAGTGGAAAATCTATCATCTCTCCTCAGCAGTTTACACTGGCATTTATTATCCCACACTTAAAAGCACATCTTACTTTTCAATTGAGCTTGTCAGACTGTCACTCCCACTCCCAGTCACAGATTTGTATTTCTTTCTGCTACACAGTGTTTTCATATTCAGTATTTTTGTCCCAAGAAGGTGCTGATATATTATAATCCAGCTAGCTGATCAGAGGTATTAGCAACTCCACCAGTCATTCAGAAATATGCAAGCAATTGTGCATGCACATGTTCACATCTTTAGCATGTCTCTTTTCCTTAAAGGAGTCATCAAAGTTGTGAGTCAAGTACATCTCCTACATTCTCTTTCCTCTTAGCACATCCAAGTACATTCCTTTCTGGGGCATTCTCACAGGGAAATGATGAAGTTTAACACAGACAAAATTTGTCCACAGTTCCAGGGAGGATACTAATTTTCTGGGCAACCAGATTTTCCATTTCTTGCCACTTAAACACACTTCAGGTTTTGAAAGAAAAACATTATTTGTCTCTCTTTTAAAAAAATATTCGCTATAGATTATTTTCACCACCCTCTTGCAATAAAAATACTCACTGATTTGAATGAACACTTTTCTTGAGTAATAAAAAATAAAGCCTCCAATTTCTGGGCCTTCTTTGTAATGGATCCTGTGAAAATCAAAATAAATAATGTACAATTCACTTTTAGCTAGTTCCAAAATAACCCCCAGAATGATAGATATCAGTTCCTCTCAAGTGAGTACAGTATAACCTCTTCTGTAAACATAACAATGAATAACGATCGGTGTCTTATTCCTCTTTTGCTCTCTTGCGTGATAGACCCTTAATTATGGCTATTATTAATTGCTCCAGTGAATTCTACACAGCTAAAGCAGCATTCTCCTCCTGACATCAAAGACAGTATTAAGAYCTCAGCTTAGGAAAGCTTCTCAGAAACATCTACTGATGATCACCCAACCGAGGAAGACTGTGTTCTAGAGAGAAAGTGCTGCTTCCTAAGCCTGCATGGTCAGGTAAAAATTGATATTGTAACTGAAAAGGGAAAGATTTCCACCTGAAAACACAGGAAGGTTAAGAAAAACCCACCTCTCACTAAGCTCTAAGTAACTATTCAGATCTCTGTTATCTTAACCAGACTATTACAATATTCACTCATCATTAGTAAGTTCCTGACAACTGAGGCTTGCGACACAACAACACAAGAGCAGTATCTCAAATTATGACTGTGTAACAGAGGAAACTGAACTAGAAACCACCCACTAAGGCACTGAACCCTCAGCATCTATTACTGCATTACAAGTAGAGTTGTAACATTTTAATTTTACATATCTRACATTCATGGGCACCCTTGGGCCATGGGATCCCACATGGGATAAGTGTAACTCTACACACTGCTACAGTCAACTAGAAATGATAATGAGCAAATATATGTACAGTACCCCAAACAGAGAACAACAGGGCAAAATCAAGATTCAAATCTATATCTAGGTAACCTGAATCAATTCTTGAATAGTTATTAATAGAAAATTAATGTAACTACCTTTCAAGAAAATTATTGGAGAATACTATCATCTTCTGCAGACATGTAAAAGCAAGCTAAGTAAACGATAGATATTATGGTAACTTTTTTCATTTAGATGTGCTTTGAAATATGTAGTTATTTATTGATAGCCAACATCTTACAACACTATCTATGAGGAAAGTAATGCCTGGTAACTCATCAACTATTAATAAAGCACTGTGCTTATAAGTATTACTATTGCTGCTGCTCTTGATTTTGATTCACATGACTTTTGTCTGTGCTCAGCACTGTGGCTCATCCATGTTTTCCCAGCTACCTAAGGATTTGAACTTATAAATACAAATTCCTACTCTGTGACTGTTAAAAAAAGAACTGCATATGCAGCACTCCCTGTCTACCTCCCAGTTTGTGTGTGAAACTAACAGGCTCAAAACTGCAGGAAGTGCACATGCGTGTCCCAAGAGCCCAGGCTTCCAGAGACTAASTGTGTCACACATCTCAATTGTCAAGAGCTAGTATAAGCAACTGYGTTATACAAAGACACAAGTATCAGTTATATTCTTAGACAACAGATAACATTTCTTTGTGCAGACTTCCTGTTCCACATATCTCTTACCTACACCACGGCAGAGATTCCATGAGATCTATTCTGCAGCCAGGGGAGCTCAGCACTTTTCATTCACTTAGTTAATTGATAGGGATTGCTAATAAGCAGGTCTGATACGGCTTTGAGTTCATAAAAGCCTTCTGAAAAAGGACACACAAACTATTTACCAGCATTCTTGTTGGAGCTTAAATACTGCATAATAGCTTTGATGAAGCTTTGTGACTCCAAAAATCCAYGACCTAAATAAATGAAGGACTAGTGAAAAAAAAAAATCTGAATTGCCACAAAAATAAATCTGTCATTCCCCATTGCAAACTTAATGAACAGGACAATTCAGAAACCTACAGGAACATGCTTCATTCATTCATTCACAAGTCACTAAAGCCTCCATGCATTCATTCCAGTAAGAGTAGCCCCATAGTGCTTCTAGGGTACTGACTTGTAGGAAATGACAGTGACTCCACCTCTGATCTGCTGGAAGTCCAGTGAAACTAGGCATACCCAATAAATGTAAACACAGTATACTGCTAGGTTAATGATAAATGTGTGTAGGAGACAAAAAGACTTACACTTCCTTTTTATTATCCTTAGGTTGCCCCACGGAGTTATCTGGAATTTATTTACCCAGGACAGTTGGTCTCAGATGCAGTACCTATTTTTTTCACTGAGGTACTTGTTTTTCTCAATTTTGCAGATGGATTAAATAAGCCAGGAGGTGGCCAACCAACTTGTCTGAGGTCACACAGTGAACTGTAATCTATACTGTGGTAGATGCCTACCATTCAGGTTCAAGGCCTAATTTGGCATAAAGTTGGTGTATGGCTGTACTGCACTGTGTACTTTATAATTGTATATTTCAATAATGTCCTGTGATTCTCACTGAAGCAGTAACAAGCAGCAAGAGCAACAGCAGAGCCTATACTGCGCAAGCTTTCCTATTAAGATCCACTAATGCATCTCAATTCTGACCTGTAGTAATTAGGGTAACCTAATAAGGCTGAATGCCCTGTAAGAAACTAGGATGATGCAGCATCCCACTGCAAGATATGAGAAAGTATTAGAGAGCAGCTAGATACCAAGTGAAGATAGCACCTAGCAGYCAGAACAGAACTGAACTTAAAAACCAGAAGAAAATGCAGAAAGAGAAAATACATTATCAAGAATAAGAAAGTCTACTTTACACCGTCTTATATATACTTTCAAGTAGTATAATTTCTATATTCATTTCAAACTCAAAACATTCCATCTTCATGCCCTGTTTAACAGAATATGCTACATTCATATTCAGTACAGTGTTTTATGGTAACTACAGTTTCTAAAATTATTCCAATGCAAATACCTTGAAGTATGACATTTTGTCAGATCCAGCTAGGTTTTGCCAGAAACGCAGAAACAGTCTTCTGCCTTCTACCTTAAGACAGAACAGGTTTTAGAGAGCCTACTTCTCCTCTTAAAACCATTCTAACACTCTTCTTTCTTTAAATACACTTTTAGTAAGTGTACCCTGATCCAATCAACAATATTCTCTACTGCAAAACTTACTGTTCACCTGTATTGTAATTTCAATACCTCAGTGATGTTAGTACCATTCTATGCATAAAATGGCTCCAGAAAGCAGCCCACCGCTCTCAGATATCTGCTACTTGGACAAATAAAACAAGAAGTAATTTGGTGGTGTCTAGAGGAATTAGAAGAAATTTTATGCTCTTTAATATTTTCCCTAATTCTAAAATCAACCAAAACTCCACTATAAAAATCACTTTTCCTTCAGAACTGTCTCTCTSTAGGCAGTGCTTATTGCCATGTTATCACTTTGTGCCATACTGTATGTTCAAAGTCATCAGTATTCAATGTGCTATGAAGTACACTGAACCCTGCAATCAGAAATAAAACCAAAAGTTTCAAAAAGATTTTAGAATTTAGATGAATATAAATAGCTGCGCTGAATGCTTTGAAGATGGATAGCATTTTAGAGATTTATATTTCAGTCTGTTCTGAATGGATAAACAGACAACAGTTTTGTAAAGGAACAATTTCCAGTTTAATGCTTTCCATAGATTCTAAGAAATACTAAGAGACACAGAAAGAATTATTTATATTCATTGTACAGAAGGCATGTTTTACTTCTGCTTTATTACTTCAGCTTCTGAAAAGCATCTCATTTTCTGAAGTTAACATCTATTAATATAAACCACAACTTTCTGCAAATGTACATCCCAAATAGCTGTATATATTATACAATCACCCTTCCCATCCAGCTCTCTGCAAGGATCCAAAACCTTCTTCATCATTGTTTAGTCAAGAGTTTGGGAAGTATTATCAAAGCTTTTCTTTCCTAGTAAAAGAGCAAACATTGCCAAAACATTCATTCAAGTTTAGAATTAAAAATGTTGAGGAAAGGGCTGTGAAAGGAAAATTAATTGGAAACATGCACTCTGCAATGCTGCTTCCAACTATTTCAATCCTAATGACTTAAATGTTTTTATAGTTCCTTTAGCACTGGGTAATTTGTCTGATTTCAAAATCTCCTGATATGCTCTGTGACAAACCTCCAGGGTGTTTCTAGTATGTAAAAGTCTGAGTTGGAAAAGATGGGGATGAGATATGCAGAAGACAAGTCTCAGGATTTCTTGCTTCAAATCCATCATTGACAGAGACAGCAAATCACAATGGATAGTTTCCTGAATGAAATCATGGTGGGAACCTCCTAAAGATCCTAGAATAGCTGCTAGCAGAATCCAAATGACAGTCTCGAAATCTCACAGGCCTTCTGTATGGAAGTCATACAAGCTTCCAAATTTCTTTAATTTTTTTAAACAGAAACCTTGCATTGGGAAGCCCACACAATATGGCTTGCATGTCTGCAAGTCTTGCATGTCTCAKGTGTAATACTTGGAATTTAGGAAAATCCTTCTCTGCTGTATTCCTGGACTCCTTCCTACCCCCTACTCTGAAGACATCTCTCCTCAGCCAGCTCCTTCACTACCCTCTTGCCAGCCTCCAAATTCCACACAAGATGCTGGTTYTTGGCCTAGACTTTGTATGATCTCCCACAAGCTGGTTGGCTCAGTTACTCTCAGAGAAGCACCAGCCAATCTCAGTGTTTGGGTCCCTACCAATCTTATTCTTGCATTTATTGGTTAATTAACGTAATTACTTCTTAACAAGCAACTATACTACTAGTTAGTAAAACAGATTTCATAACTCTAGTATAAAGTCTATGAAGAGAGAAATCAAAATCCCACCAGGTATATGTAAAAGATGTACTTTCCAACACTCTACAAATTCCTTTTGGAAGACCTGAAAGAATCCTCAGATGCTTTTGCATGATGTACTTCAGTTTTAGCTTATTTACTRTTGTCTGCTTCATCAAGCCTTCCTTTAGTATAAATGTGATCAGCACTATGCTAATCTCTGCATTAGACATGCAAATATATAAACATTTGCAAGCCAAATATTAAGTTTTTGTCTATAATGTTATGCTCCTATTTACTATCTATATTTTATATCTTATGGATTGCTAAACATTTAAATTTATATCAGTGCTGTCACATATCTGCAAGCAGAGACAGTTTTATGAGCACTAAAAAAGCTGCAACACACAGCCACTAAATACTAATGACATAAATGGTATCCACTAATGGTCTCTATTTTTATTACAATGCAAAACTTCAATATATTGCAATTATCATCGCTCTCAGACTGAACCATACATACTATACAGTGCTAACTTCCATTTCTATAGCATAAAATGGCATTATTTGTTGTATATGGTTCTGATCTCTACTGCAGATGTTGACTGAATGCTCAAGTCAGCACCTGTAGCTACAATTCACTCTATTTACAGTGTCTTACTGTTAACTAATACCCTAAATTGTCAGATATGCCAATGCATTAGACATTTTTCAAGAKCTACTGAACTAATAGCATGTAAGCATAGCACATGTCTTGTTGTACCTGCCAAAAGCCCAGCAAGTTTGCAAAGGTAAAATATGTCAAAAAAGGAAATTATCTTCTTATGTTTTTGTGTTAAAAAAAAATTTGAGAACTTTTTTCATAAAATTTTACAACATGGAAGTGCACATGACAAGGCTTTTTCTCTCATAAATGAGTTTCTATTTTACCTTTTTAATGTTAAATTTTTAATTCTTCACTCATAATTACAGCAGTCTTCTCTTTTTACTTCAATTATCAGAGAGAGAAAATCTTGTTCTTAAAGAAACCTCAATGTTGCTCAGAATAAAGAGGCACATGGCAAAAATCTCTCATAACTGAATTAGGGGGGAAGGTGTTAATTTCATTTCCCCCAAATAAACTGGAATCTACGCATTTTACTTGCTAGAAACTTTCATCAAAAGAATAGTACCAAGYTCACCTCTCAGACTTTCTCATAGCTGCATTAACAAACCCAGTTACTTGCTTTCATTGACTTCAATTGAGAATAACCTCCAGAATACTGAAAGTTTKGTTGGAAACAGGAGGTACTTCTGCTTCCACACAGCTGGGTAGTCATTTACACAAAGAAAACACTGGAGACAAGGCAGGTGTCAGACTTTGTAGCATTTTACATGCATTCTATGACACAATGCAGACAATAAAAACGTGCACACAAAGTATTTCCCCTTCATGTGACAAGAGTGAAAACTCATAAAAGACATCATTGTAATTATTCCAGGGTTACCATGCAGCTTCAAACACTACTTGCCATTAAAAATATAATGCAATTATCACCCTTAACTTTTAGCATGGAAAACCACTTCTCCTGAAAATAGCATTTTTGTTAAATGTTTTTAGTTCGCTTGCATACATTCACATCTATACACATGCAACTGACTACGGAAGAACAGATTATGCAAGATACATAGAATAAAAATACCTAAAAGCTTGTAACTGAAAATACATATATATTGTTACTTATTTATCATCTTCCTTTTTCTGGCAATAATATGACACCATTTCAGTGTTATAATATTTTGAATAAATAGATTTTAACAAAGATCCCAGTTAACACTTTGTATTCTGCAATATAACAACAAAATACTCAAATTTAAAACTCAATGGCAGTTTAATTTTCCTAAAACTGGCTTTCTCAAAAGAACAAAATTGCTGGTTTAAATATTAGGAAGAAAAAGCCATCTTCTGCATAACAAAATATTTTAGTTTGTTTTCTGGATTGGAATTTAATAGATGATTTTCTTAATACAAGAATTTTTGTTCATTTTAATCCTCTGCAAATTTGCAAATTTAAAATTTGAACTAAAAGAAACTGAGTAATTTCACTAACACAAAAACAAAATATTTGAGCATATGAGAAGTATTTCATTTGTTGAGGAAGTTGTTGAGTAGCTACAACCCATTTTGAGAAGTATTTCTGGATATTCTGAAATGCATTTACTGAAAATTCTTTCATACTGCTTAACAGTATCAAAGGAGAAAATCATTTAAGAAAGACGTTGGGCAAAATCTAAAGCATATCAACTTGACRAAAAAATGTCGATTTTGTCTAATTTCCTGTAACACCTCAATGGAAAAGCAACAACAGATCACAGGTCTGCTAACGCCAAGCCAACAAGCACCTAACCCATTATTTCATTTTGTTTTTCTTTTTTTTTTCCTCCTGTTATTTGGGGTTCACCAATTCGCCATGAGTAACTTTGTATACAGCAAGGCTGTATACAGTGTCATTCTCCTCACACACRGCACTTCGCTGGAGTCTCTAATTCAGAAGGGTAGCTGCCCTAGAAACTACTTAATATCAAGGAGAAAGACTGAGGCATCTGCAGCTGCCAAGTCAGGTGGACTCCCTGTATAACCAAAGAGTGCTCCGAAGCTCCTGACTTAAGTGTCTCAGTCAGATGGTCTGAATCCAGTCTAAGATCCAAATTGTCCTCCCCTAAACATTTTAAGTGAACAGAGTTTCTATTCCAGTCTAAAGAGTATCTTCACTAAGGCACTGAAAGCAAACACAGCCACAAAACAGCTGTCTTGCAGAATCAGAACTACAGAGATGTCTATGGGTACTACATACAAACACACAGTCCCACACACAGAGAAATAYGCCCAGCTGGTTTCTGAAATCACAGATTCAGCTGGTATCTCTGGACTCCTTTTCTATCCTGTTATCCGAGTCTCTTCTACGGTAATAGAGGAAGAACCTGGTTCTTCATACCTTTACCTGGTTGCTCACAGTGAAACCGCACTCCTTCACTAAAAAGACAATGAATCACCCATGGAAACCAGCAAGAGTCTTCCTACATACTTCAATGGATGGTTGATCAAGCCCTAAATTAGAAAACTCTTGCCTCTGTTACTATCTAGAATGTTTGGCTATATATTTTCTCTTCATCTGTGTAGACACTATTTCAAAAAMCATTCTAGGAAAGTTGGTTGCCCATATCTTCATTACCTCCAAAGAGAACAGGGTGGAATATTTACACTGAAGGATATGGCTTTTAAGATGTTTCTTCTTATTACAACAATATAATAAAACAGCTATACTATCAGGAAGGTTTAGACTTCTGTCTTGTAACCCTGCAGATGAATAGCTCCAACCTTTGCAAGAAATTGCTGTATGAATGTCTATTTTATTCCAGAGTTGTGTCTGAGCAGACTATTAGTAGAATGCTGATAAATGCTACAATAGCTACTCTTTTTCCTCCCTTTCTGCTTTTATGTCATTGCCAATACCTATCCTTCCCCTGGTGCTGTCAGCTGATGTCTGTCTCATAACTCTCACAGTACCAGCATTAGAAGAAAAAGAAATTAAGTTCAAATAAAACTGCCAGGTAGAATTCAACATTATAAGATTATGGCCTGAATTGTTTTCAAAAGCAGGCACATATATGCAGAGCTATACTACTAATGACCTACAAAGAACTTACATATTAAAAATTAATTACTATAATATTATTTAAGAGAAAGGTGAAGATACTAAAGCTGATTGTTTTTCCTTTTCTAGTAATTCTGTGATTTTAAGTGACAAATAATAAATAACTTCATCTTCTCTACACATTTCTTGRGAAATCATGTTGTAGGATCATACATACCACCATATCTGCACGCAGTCAGCAAGTATTATGAAATCTCTGTGAAACATTTATGTGATCAGGAGGACATTTAACTAGGCATTAATAAACGTTAGGTAGACACTTTCATGCACACAGGTGTTTTTGCATAATTATAAATGTTTGTTCTTGTGTAGTAAAGCTAAACTGAAACTATTCATTTGGTGAGTAAAAATCAATCAGTGAGACTATGGAGAAGAGTATTCACTACAGAGACTAAATAATAATTATGAAGAAATCCAGCAAGTAACTGCAAGCCAGTTACTGAATGTAAGAATAGAGGAATACTTGATTATGGTACTGACAGTTTTCAAATATCAGTAGAGAATTGCTGAGGTGCCTTCATGAAGCAAATGAGTGAACTTGYTTAACATATCACAGAAAAGTTATTCATGTTATAATATATGCCAAATATCAAATTTAAAACCAGAGTCAGATAGTTTATTCAGCTTGCAGCAACTGCTATTGCAACCAGAAACGAGCTCCTTAACTGTATGTTTCAAGGAAGCCAAACAARGAAGTACCACAGAGAACAAGGTTTTTGTGCCCAGAAGCAATGTCTTCAGTGAGTTGAAAGAAAGCAGCTATGTCATGCAGAAGCTCAAAAGGCTGTAACTGATGTTTCATTTCCTTTGAGAATTTGTATTTTCTAGAGCTCCCAAAACACAAGGATTCCCAGAAAACAATTAGGTTGGAAGCAAAAATAACACATGTAAAAGACACCGTAAGAAACAAAAGTCTTGTAGTCATAGATACTTAAATATATTTGGAAAAATGAGAAATATCTAGATGTTCGTCCAATCTTAAGACAATCCAACCCACCAATATTTTGTTCTAAAAGCTGTAGTGCATTCATGTTTAAAAGCAATGCAACTAAGTAACAAGCTTTTTTTTTTTTTTCTTTTTTTTTTAAGATCACCGTGATAAGTACTGTTGACACATGTAAAAATGCAACCTCCTCACGGCTGAAATGGGCTGGCTTGTATGGGCAGAGTTATGAAGACAAGTGATCTTAGAAAAAAGTTACGATAAAACTAATGAGAAAACTCAGACTATAATAAGTATGAAGCAGGATGTCTGTAGGAAAGGAAGAAAGTATGTGGCAATTTCAGTTTTCAAGAAAGCTGAGTCAGCTACAGGTCTGACAGTTGGGAGCCTGGACAATGACAGACATCGGGGAAAACCTATGTGCCTGCCCACCAAAAGATATCCAACTAGTTGGTATCTGAGTGCATAAACCACAAAGCACTAGACCCTATAACTGTATTAAAACCCTGTTATGAGACTGGAAAAATTAGCAAAGCTAATGACTGAATATTAGTGAATGCAAAAAGTATAGGGAATTAGAAGAGTGTAGCAGTCATGGTGAAGCAGACATCAAAAGATGAAAGGAAATCTAAGTAGATCTGGGAAAGCAGACAAAACTGACAAACAGTACATAAAACAGCAACTGATGGAAGGAGGGAATCTGCAATTAAGACAGAGGAGAAACAAAAAAAAAGTTGGAATATTTATCAGGAGACTTACAGAAGGTGATTTGCAAATATGCCTCATCTTTTTAAGAAGTGAGGGTTTCTACTCAACTAGTTACTCTGTGTCTTTATCCATTGTTTTAGAGACTGTCAGTTTACATCATATGTATATTATTCTTCCGATATATTGAGCACTATCACGACCTTTCCTGAATAACAGGTATGTTTATATAATTTAGTCTGATATACTGTAATTTCTAATCTCTGTCATCACATCAACTATCTTAAAGAAAGTGTACATGCTTTCCATAGCACAACTAATTCAAAGAACAAAGTAAGAGTAAATAGAGGTGTCCTGGTATTGTTCACCAACCACATTATTGACTACTTTAAAAGTCACCCAGAAACTGTAAGTATTTCTCAGAAATCTGCAGCTTCTCTCACAAAAGTCAGACAGAATTATTTAGCATACACAGATGCATAGCCAAACCTGGTACATTATCAGGATTTTGATTTCAACTCTTCTGTGAACTAATGAGCTAAAAGTCACTGTCAAATGGTGTTACCGGAAACATGATGTTTTCAAAACCTACTTGAGCAAAGCATGCAGTGATCAGCATGTCACAGGTACATGTTTCCAAAACAATTACATTCTAACAGACAGGTTTTTGATAATTTGTCCCTACATCATTCTCTCTCCCCTTCACAGAATTGCACTGTTCTGCACTTCCACTTCCTAAAAAGACACACAGCAGGAGCTGGTTTTAACCCAGAAGGAACTAAGGATATGTCACTTGAAGGCAGCTAGAGCCACCCAAGGCATGTGAAGCCCATAACCTTGAGCTGAAGGAAAAGAGGAATACCTATAGCATCCTACAGCCCACTCACATTGATACCTGCTCCAAGGAAACTTCATTCAGGTATGCTAAGTCAGCTGCTGGACTCTACTGTCTACCACMGAAAAAGTATTTGTGGTATCAAACTCAACTCTTGAAACCTGTTCTCCTTCACTTCCTTCCTGCCTGCTCTGTTGAAGCATGGCTGTATTTCATGTATGTGATCACAATTTATTTTTGCAGCCAGGTGGAGCCACATGCAAGGAAAATTGCTAGAAAATGGCACCRAGTGAGAATACTACTTTCCCTCAAGACTTCTCACTAAAACTAAACTCCTCCCTCACAAGGGCTGAGTCACATCCTTGCCAGAACGAAGAGAGTAAATTAGGGGCTCGGAAAACTCACCATACAATGCTTGTCTCATGTCCTGGCCACCAATCTTTCACAGGACCTGACGTTCCAGTTGGTTCCCTCATCCTCTTCTTAGTCACRTTCACGTTGCAAAAATTGTATGGGAGTCTCTCCTTTCCTGATCCCCACCTTTAAAGATACAGGCAAAAAGAACAAGTCATGACTGGGCAAGCTAAGCTCTGAATGAAGAGCACACCAGCTAACATCTGGCAACTTTTTATATTCGTTCTTTTAAAGTGGTCCTTCCAATGTGTTCACAATTAATAGTATTTTCCCTGCTACAGGCAGTCTTCATCTGATGTCTTTCTTGCCTCTTCCTTTCATATTTATCTTAAATCCCAAGTATCTGAGACTTCTAATTATGAAAGTAAGTTAGAATTGATTTAAAGACATCTGCAAAATGAGGGTCTAGGGATCCCTAAACTAACAATTTTTTCACATAGCTGTGTTCTAACTGGTAAGAAGATAAACTAAATGTCGATGCTGAAGCAGAGATGAACTTTCATATGCATCCTCTCCACTYGAAATGTCTCTCATAGTAATGGAGGTACTGCTCTACAACATAAAACCTAACTAGCTGGTATAAACTAACTTTAGATAAGCAGTTATGACCTAAACAAAGTTTGAACACATAGCACATAGCCTCTGGGTACTCTTACCCTGGTAAGATGTTTTGAGTTTAAATTTAGATTTTTATTGCCAATGGAGTGCTGAGATAAACTTTCAGTCCCAGTGGTACAACTCCAGGAAGAGACTATATTAAATTTTGCTGTTCATGAAGGAGTGAGCTTTCCTTCTATTCATTACCAGGCATACAAGCCCAGTAATAAAGCTGAGCTGTTTTTATTCATATACAATGTGCACCTTATTACAGCTAGCAGAATACTGCAAGAGCAGTTCCTATTTGCAGGTGCATCGTGCAGGAGCTGGAAATTGCATCAGAGTTCTGTGGGGCTGAAATCTCACATCTGACACATACAAGAGCCTGTCAGACAAGGGTCACAACTATTGTTCTTTCATTCAGTAGCCTGGTAGGTATCCTACCTCTGTCTTCTCTGATTCTGTAAGAGAGCAGTCAAGGGTAACTGAAAAACGAATCAACTTACTAAGACGGCATTGTGAAAACACAGGAGCAACATTAAACATCCAAATTTTGGAAATTCAAACCAAGAATTTGCTGCTTTTGACCAAGACAAAGTCTTGATATTAATAATATGTATTATTCTAAGGTGCCTAATCTTTTACTAGCAAAAGAAAGAAAGAAAGCAATCTTAGGTCCAGGTAGAAGTAACAACTCAGATTCAGGAACAACCTGAGATACCAATCAACACAAAAATCCAATGTTTTGGATGGGGTTTCTTGATCACTTCCTGAATTGAATTGGCCCTTGAATCAAGGGACTTTGGTTAACCGGGCACAGTTCSGGGCACTTTCTCTTACAAGTGAGGAGGAGGAAAGATAAACTCATTTTATTACTTGGTTAGTCTTTTCACTGCAATAAGCGTTCCTCATTTCAAATGCAACAACTCATAACACAGGCCCCAAGCAGAATCTTTAAGCTAAGTTTTATGTAACGAAGCAGATATTCATATGCATGACTCAAACTATCATTTGACTTGGTAAAATACACTCAAAAAGCAACTTACTCGAAGTTATGCAGACTCCAATAACGTGAAAATAGTCTTTGGGGCAAAATAATGTTCACTATCCCTATGTAAAAGAAGCTATTAATGTTCTCTTTTCAAGGTCTCCTTCAATCTTGCAAAGAAAAGGTAAGCCTTCAAAGAATTGTCCTCATGCCACAGCTAGAAGCTCCCCATTGGTGTAAGAAGTATTTTTATTCTTGAGAAATGAACAGAGCTTACCCAGATCTTTACCCTGCTAATAGCAGCTAGTGTTAGTATGAAATGTGAAAATTAACTAAGAGTGGAAAATGCAACACCTTATGGATGTAGTTTTTGACTGTTATTTACTTTTCAAGGTGGTATGGAAGGGAAGCTTGAAATTGTCTTAGGCAAACTCAAAGGCTTGTAATTATTTTCATTAACAGGGAAGAGACTTTGTGATCTATCCTCTGATGCATTTAGTAAATTTAAAGRAGAAACTGTGGTGCTTCATTTTGTCCAGGTTTTTACTGATCATTTTTGAGATCAGCAGTAGTAGTAGTAGTGAGATTTGGGATTTTTTATATTGGTATTTGAGCACACAGAGGAAGTTTGAGGAAAAAGCTGGGGGCGTTAGTTTATTTTTTAAACACTGTCTCAGCAACATAGTCAATTTGACAGTGCTTCTCTGATCTCTTTTACCCAGAGGAAGGTTTGTGATTATTTTCTTTTTCTGCACACAACATAAATGAAAATTGCTTAACGTTCCCTTCCTCTTCAGTTCCTAACCTATTCACTTAAAACTAGTTTTGATAGGTTTCTTTTTTCCTGTTTGGGGGTCTTCCTCTCCTTTATCTTTTGGCTTCACTTTCAAATCTCTCAAGTTGTTTTTTTCCAGAATACCTTGTGCTTTATGGTTCTGGGTCTCACCCTTCCCCTTCTTCTACAGTGTTTTGAAGTTTATTTTTCATACATTTTAAAAGGCATTTCATTCTATTACGTTTTTGAAACTTCTACTGCTCTTTTCTTTATACCTTTGCAGATATTGATAACATTGTGAATTACATTATACTATACAAAAATGAAGTTCACTATAATTGAAACTCATTGMCATTCTCTTCCAATTTTTGCTAGGAGTTGAGACTCCCTAGGAATTTATTTTAAAGTCTTTTTTAATCCTGCTGGAAAATTTTTCCATTCAGAAAATTAGGACACTGTTCCAGCCAGAAGTGACATAGCATGATGGAAAAGAGGAAAAAAAGTCCTGAGTCATGAAAGCAAAGAAGAAATACAGTTGAAATAGAATTGAGAGAGAATTAAACTTCACCAACCCAGAAGGGAAAAAGWAGTAGGATGGAGCTCTAATTTAAAGGAAATTGAAGACTGACTCCATGTAAGAGCTAGGCAGATTGAGAAAGAGGGAGAAGTGGACCAAGGGAGAGCTGAGCTAGAAGATGCTTCTCACCTTTTAACTCAGTTCATTTTCTGGCCTGTCTTCTGTTCTCAGGGAGACTTGGAAACCATTTTGACTACTTGTCTCTGGCMACAGTCAACCTTGAAACTCCAGAGAATAGAGCCTCTGGGCCAGGAGCTGCTCTCAGGTGGTCACACAGCACTACCAGGAGGTAGTGATGGACCTGCACCATCCTTACAGTGCTGGGACAAATACTTGGCCTCCAAGGAATGTGAGAAAAATCTTGTTCCCACATAATCAAGAAAAGGGAAGATCTGTCCTCAAAGTTTGTAATTTGACATATTGTTTGAATAAGTGCTTCCCTTACTTCTCAGTTCTCAGTTGTGAAGGGAAAAAAAAACACTGCTAAGAGCTAAGCACACTGCAGCTGTCTTTCAGAAATCAGAATGCCAAACACAGACATCAATAACCACCACCCAAAATCACAAACCACAGCCTGCTTGCCTCATCTGTGTGCAGTCTCACTGACTCCCTTCAGACCTTTTTGTCTGAATTAGAGAAGCATTTTTTTCCTTGGTAATTGATTCATTAACCTTCTTTCTACATCCACAGACCACATCGGAAAACTTGTGTTTACAAGCAACCCGATGTACTCTGCATTCATCAGAAAGGAAGTCACTGCTAAATCAGAGCCTAGAGTTATGCAATAAACTGCTTCCATAGTATGAGATAACAGCATTTAAAACAGAGCTGTACCAACCAAAGAAATGGAAAAGTTTACTATTTTCTGTAATCATTCCCATGGAATGTAAGACTGGATTAAAAAATCATGATATTTCAATATTTATCCTTCTTATTTGGATGTTAAAAACTATTCYCCTTTGATTATCATGGCCATATTTTAAAGATGAGTCCAACAATTAAAAGAGCTTCCTTCTATCCTATGGATAACTGACAGATTTTCTGCTGGTTGGGGGAATATGACAAGTTTCTGGTATAGGTAATATATGACAGCAACTGACATCTTAACAAAAGAAGACTATAAAGATACTCTGAAATTATTTTCTCTTCTATTTCTTTCCCATCTGGTCCTCTTCCTCCATTTCTTCAGYGAACCAAATTCGCCAGCAAGGCAATTTAACCTTCCAGGAAATAAAGAAAATCCTCCTTTTCTAACCAAAATAAAAACTTCCACTTGTCAAGAAGAGAAAGCCCAAGAGAAGGAATTATCTACTGACAGTGAGCTATGCTTTTTTATATCTAGGAATGGAAACAGCAGTATTCTGGAAGAAATAACATTGATTTAGCTAGAATGTAAGGAAGACATCTTCTGTTTGATGTACGTTGCTCTCTGGACAAGAGTAGGACAATAGCCTACATTCTCTGAACAAAATAACCTCCTACTGTGTTTTCACTATTATTCAGTGAGAAGTATTTTATTCCCTTCTAATATTAAACTCTGAATCAAGAGAAACTTCATGCTCAGACATGAAGGACCTACCAGTAGGGTAATTCTGCTGCATTCTTATGCCATGCATAACTGAGGGAGGAAGAGCTATAGCTCTATTCTGTAGAGATAAGGACAACATGACAATCTAGAAATAGGTACAGCTTACCTCCCTGGTACAGCAAAGCAAACACAGAAACCAAACCTCAAATCTGGCATAAGTTTACAAGCCAGAGCAGCTTTTTTTGGTTTTGTTCCTATGTTTAACAACACAGCAGTGTGCCAACAAGCATAAAGAAAAATGGAGTAATAAACTTGCTAACTTAGGCTTAAGTGCAAATACAAAACTAGAAGAAATCCCTAGGTGTGGAGGTTCCTTTTCCTCACAAACACACAACATTTGCCAGTTTGTCAAGATCCACCTTAAAAATAGTTGATTGTTGCCCATGATTCCTACTAAAAGAATGTGCCAATTTTTAAAAAGGCCGCTTACCTTTTATTTTAAAAATAAAATTCTCCCACTATTATCCAGCTTGAAGGCATACATGGCTGGTAAGCTTCTGCTTAAGTGCTTTAAGAATATGAAGCATCTCGTTGCTTTCAACTGGATAAACATATTCTTCACATCGAGCACATTCTTAAGTGTTTTGCAGAACAGTAGACTCCTCAATAGAATAACTATATATATCTATATCTATCCTGGAGAACCAATGAGAGATGCAGGTAGCCAGTGTTTCAGTCAAAATTACCATATTTACTGGTTTTTAACAGAAATCCTAATACTGTATATTGACAGGGATCTTCTAAACAAGAAAAAAAGTAAGTTGAAAGGGGAAAAACACAGCATGAACTACCTATAAAGGTATAGGAGAAAACTGTAAAGGAGAATTGAAGGAAAGATTTAAGTTAATCTCAGAAGTGACAGGAAGTAGACATATAAAAATACAGATACAAGCAGAGTTAAAACTGCAAAGAGAGTATGCACTTGATTGGCAAGACTGAAATATTGACCTTTACAAGAAGAGTAAACCAGTCAAAACTGAAAAGCTGCACTACTGGTAGAGGAAACTCAGCAGATGAGCAGGGGCACCACAAAGCCCACGCAGGAAGTGTTTCAACAATGAAATAAAACTGTTGTGGCAAAGGTTTTACTACTCTCCTGCAAAGAAGAAGGATTCATACTTCCCTTCTTCTGTGGTCATCTGTGGTCAGATCATATCCTGCTTGCGCTTAAACGCTTAGTGCTCCCTATTGTGCAACAATCTTTTTGCTTTGAGCTTGAAAAAAATCTATTCTGTTGAACAGATGCAGAAAGTCTCTTGTACTCTTTCCTTTGATACTAAGAACGGACACAGGGGTAGCTTCAGTCCGGCCACAACGTAAGAGTGTGAAAATTTCAATAAACTGGAAAGGTAAATGACTTAGCAAAAAGCATGCAGATGAGACAGGAACTCAACCAGCTGCACTATGTACAACAGCCTTTGTGCAGCAGTATTCATTAGACACCAGTACAGATACAGTATGACAGAAACACAGTGTGGTATGATATGCTGTCACCATTAAGGCAGAATATGACAGATGCATTCAAAAAATATAAAACATGTTCACACAACTTCAAATTAAGAGAATACATGTGAAACCAATCTGAATAAAGAGCTTGCCTTTCTTTGGAGTATTCTGACATTAATTGTGTTAATCAGATCAGCTCCTAATTATATCAGTTTAGGAACAACACCCCAATGTTGCATTTGCAGCATCTTCCAGCTTTGCTTAAAACACATTACAACAAGGGGAACATTAAAAACATGCTTAAACATTAAAACAAAAAATGATCATTCTGTGGTTAATCTATAGTTACACAGATACAATTATCTTCCCAGCTGCTAAAGTGTAACCAAATGAGACTGTCATTACCACTAAAATTAGCATAAAGTAGTCATGACCAAACCTGCAGGTAATCACTAGCTGGTCAAGAGAACTCAAGCATCAGTTGCCTGGTTTCAAAGTAGCAAGTAAGACCTTRTGCCATGACCATCTTAGCCAGAAAATTATAGGAAAAGAAAAAAYGAATTTCTGTCCTTGATGCTGTGTTCTCCACTTTCTTGTACGTGTTTCACTTGTTTTAAAACAGCTCCAGAACAACTCAACTATTTCTTTTCCACACAGGACAATTATTCAAGTCTTCAGTGCTATCCAAAAGATTGCTGGTGGGCAGAGGAGAAACGCTTCTTTAAAAAAAATCACCTACAATTTAAAGAAAAACAGTAATAGATTTTTCTGCATCTTTAATAAAAGGTTGTAAGTATTTTAAGTGGGAAGAGCTTGCCACTGAAACTACTGCATGTCTCCACAGTTATCCAGATCTTGGAAATGGCATAAAAAGAATTCAGTTAGCATTCTGTAAGACCACAAGACAAATAAAAGTGGGCAGAAAATAAAATTGGAGAAAAGGATGTACTTGCATCTYGCACAATCCTAATCATCCAAATAATCCTTTTCTCATGGAAACACATTTACTACGTACAATGGCAGAGGTAATAGGACTGGGAAGTATTTCTGTAAGAACTCTGTTTCCTCTCTACTGCCATAATGTCCAAGGGAAAAATAAGTTACAAGAATTTRCACTGCATACAGCTATGCAAATTTACATCAGCAGAAAAATCTTATTTAACAACCCMCTAGAATTTAAAACTGTATCCTGAACTCTGAGTACTGGCACCTCTAGGTTAATAATGAAAGATTCTGCTCTGCCAGTTAAGAAAGTAAGTTTCTTTCTTTTCAGGGCATCTGTTCCAAAACTTCTTCTAGTCAATGGAGTCTTTTCACTATATGCATTTCAGTACAGTAAATCAGACTTTCATAGGCCAAAAATGTTACATTAAATCAGTGCTTCAGGACTGTCACTGATGTCTTAGCTTAGTGTGGGAAAATAATTCTGAATGTTATCAAAACTGTTATTTTTCATGTACATGATAAGCTAAATGCAAAATTGCTAAGTTTATGCATATTAATGTGGAGAATGACTGGCATTCCTCATGAGGCTCTCAATTAGCTTCATCAAACCACAACAGGGGTCTGGGTATATCACAGGAAACTGAGTGAAGACCTCTGCTCAGTACGTCACTGCAAGATGATGGCCCCATGACAAGCTGCAAGGCTATGTCAATTAGTATTTCTTTTATACATACAATAAGACTTAAGCCTCATCTCACTGCAGTGGCTAGAATTAGTCCTGCCCTTTCAAAAGAGGTATTTCCAAAACTACGGGCTGCAACCCTCCAGGTGTAAGAAAAATCAAGACCTTGGAAAGGCTCTTGGATGAAGACTAAAATAGTGTGATTAATGAGACAGGAGAGGAAGAATAAAATCAGATTAAAAAATGATAAATTAGGAGCCTCTCTTTCCCCATATCCCAACAGACAAAATCATATGGAAATTAATCTCAGTTAAAAGGTGGGATATCCAAGACCAGGCAAAGACATGATACAAATATTCAGGACAGTTATGGATACATGTCAACTGTTAGCTTTAGAATGAGTCCTATATGCCCAGATACAAAGGTCATGAAGAAAAATCGAAAAAAATAATTGATCCATAATATTTCAAGTCCTGCTGCCTAGATTTTAACAATTATTAAATCAGCAATAGTATCACATCCGTGGGAAAGAACAAAGTGCTTTTCTGTTCTTTATATGGAAAAATTTATTTATCACCTCTGCAGATCAGCTAGTCTGACCAATAACCTGCAGCGTACTAAAACAAATTTTGAAGGAAAGAAATGTTAGTGAGCAAGTATGACATTTAATAACATTTTTTTCCAGACTCAGCATTTTTATTTGATAACTGAATCTCTAAATAAGAGAAAGAGAATCGCTTTGGTAGCATCCTTTGGTAATGTTGAAATGAAAATTATTATGCYGTSAGTGGATATTSTTTTTTGTTTGTTTTACCTAAAAGGATGGAGAACACATTTCCTTGATTTAGAGTCCCTTTTTAAAAGAGTTACTTACTACTGACAAAGTTAGGAAATATTATCAATATACAAGATGCTCAAGGAGGATGACCCTATCACCTATAATATCAGGTTAAAATTTATTAGTATTAAATGTAACAATGAAATGAAAATTTCCATTAATAGGTGACTATTAATTGTGAACAAGGAAGGAGTTATCCTGTGATCATTTAGTTCTTCAATGAGTGYTGTGTAGACAGAAGAAAAAAATAACATTGTTGCTGGAAGTCTCCAGCAAGACATTTGAATGCCTCTGACTGGAAATAAAAAAAATGAGGTTTAAGGTACTGATTCTCTCTCTAATATACTGTAACAAAATAAATTTAAAATATTGATAAAAATTAATTATATCTTCGTCTTCGTTTTGCTCAAAGTCTTCCAGCATCGCTTCCTCAGGTCTTCTTTCTTCTCACAGCTTAGCAGAGTTTCTCTATCTGCCCAGTTAGAATTACTTTCCAAAATACAGCAGGGAGATACACAAGAGAAGATATGAGAATAAGAACAAGATGGGTATAACTTGCCACACTAGAGTGAAAATTAAAAGGTCTTTTATAACAAGAGTGCTAGCAGCATTCTGCAGGGAAAGCTATTAACCCTAATCTCTTTTTATTTATTTATTTATGTGATCTATGCACAAGAGGCTGGAGACCCTTGGGTATTTCTTTGCAAATCCAGATGCCTATGTAATGACAGAACCGTTCTCCAATAGCACYATGACTCCCTCCCAAAGGAAAGTGTCCCAGTCAGTGCTTTTCAGCACTGGAGCCAGGTTCAGAATAGCAGCTGTTTCATTCTAAGAATCCCATATTGCAATAAAATTTTATACGTAACCACTGAAATTTAAAATAGCTCTCTACCATCTCTGCCCTCCAACATAGATCTAATGCTGCAGAAGGGCAAATGGCATCATCTCTATTGCCCTACAGAAGACTCAAAGCTGCCATGCGCAGAGAGAGCTCTGCAGCCCAGATTTGTACAACTGGTTGCACTAGGATCAGCACTGCTGATCCAGGGCCATGGAAAGCAGAAGACCCTKCACCCTAGGAAGGATCCAAATGCAAATGGAAGGTAGGAGAAATGCACCTAATTCAGACATTTCTAGTGTAAGCAACACWGCTCAAACTGGGTTTCCAGACACGTTTAGAACACAAAGAAAAGCAACGCCCCAAGCCACAGTGACTGATTACTGCTAGCCTACCTTGCACCAGCGTATGCCATGAGGCATACGGCTTGTTTCACTCTACAAATATAGGCGATCTCTTCTTTGTGGGCAAGCAACAAGGCTACCTGCACTAGTGAGGCCCTCTGGCAACTTCCTGCTGGCACAGTACACTCCATGCTCCCCCTTCCCAACCCTACCCGAAGGGAGGCAAGAAAAACAGCTGTGCAAGCCTCCCCCTCCCCCTCCCTTCCCCGGCATTTCAGCAGCATAGGGGTTGTCAGAGTCTGAGCCTTCCCCCTCTCCTAGTCCACTCCCTTCCAGGAGGAGGTGCCTCCAGCAAAACTCTGATCCTCCTGCTCCGAAAGGATGTATCCAACTAAGTGGAAAGGAGGTCACCCTCAAGGACATGGGCCACACATGGGGCAGAGCTGAATGAAGTTCACAGGATGTTTCAAACCTGCTCTGCCGAGTTCTTAAAGTATTGTCACCTCCCTCCCTCCTTGCCTCTAAAACCCCACCTGGTGGCTGGCCCCATGCAGTCCGCTGTGCTTCTCTTACCTGTTGCAGACCTCCATCTAGCTCCCCCCTCCCCAAAAGGGGCAGGGCAGCGGGGGCAGGCAAGACGCTCCTGCCAGGGGTGGCAGAGCCATAGCTGAGATACACTGCTGTCCAAGATCCTGGAGTTGAGCTGGCACCCCCTGCTCCCTGACCCCAGAGGAAGGAGCAGCTCCCCTCCACTTGGCAGCAGCTCTGCCTCCGAGCTGAGCCTGCCTGGCACATAGCTGCTGGAGCACAAGCCGGGAGAAATCCGCCTGCACGGCTGGAGGGAGCTGCCTGCCTGGCGATGCGCGAAGCCCTGTCTCTGTCTGATCCTCAGAAACGACCTCTTCCAAGCGAACTTATTGGGCTTCGAGCTGTACCTGGGGGCGGGGGAGGGTACAAGAAGGAAAATTATGTTTTGCAATATGGTATGTGCATTAACCATTGCCAGAGTTAACTGCATTTGACTTCCTTTCCTTTTAGACCAGATTTGCTGTCTCCTACTGGAGTTATTAATCTTTATATTCACATTCTTCATACAAAACAGACTTGGTGTGCTTCTCCCTTTCCACCTCCTCTACCACACACACACTCCCTAAAAAAACAACAATTAACAGTGTGGATTTTTTTAATTCCCTTACATCTGTGTAATTATATTCGCATTAGAAATCAATCAACTCTGGTCATTACCATTAGTGATATGCTCATAAACCAAACACTAGTCATGCTAATGAACTGAATGAAACATAATTTCTTGTTGGGTAAACTGATGCTCAACTCTAATCAACAATAAATTCAATCAGACATTACTTACATCAACTGAAAAAATGTATTAAAGGCTCGTAAAGACTAACAACGTCTCGTTCGCGGAACGGGAAGGCGCGCTCGCAGGCGCGGGCTGCCGCCTCGGCAGCGCCACGGGGTGCGGGTCTCCGGCAAGGCCCGCTGGGGCCTGCGCGCGGAAGCGGCACGCGCCGCGGCCGTCGGCGGCCGTTAGCGACCGTTAACGGCCGTCGGCGGCCTCCCGCCACCTGCTGCGCGCGCGGGACGGCCCCGGTCGCAGCGGCCAGAGCGAACGAGGAAGCCGCGGCGCTGACCCGCTGCTGCCGGCCGCGCTACTGCCCCGTCGGTGCGGGGCTGGCGGCGAGGGGAGCGGAGGGGAAAGGAGCGGCCCCGCCGTCGCCGCGCCCGGGCCCAAAATGGCGGCGGGCTGCCCGCGGTCGGCACTCGTGGGGAGCGCGGCGCCGCCGCCCTGACCCGCCGCAAGGCGATGGACCGAAGCGTCCCGACGGGGCCGCCGCCGCCAGCGCGGGCGGGCGGGCCCCGGTGCYCGGGGAGCTCGGCGCGGCCCGCGGCACCCCGCCAGGGAAGGGCAGCCCTCCGCCGCGGCGGCTTCGGGGCGCGAAGCGCCGCGCCCTAGGGAAGCGGCCGCCCCCAGGTAGCGCGCTCCTGCAGCGGGTCGGCACCCGACGGCGGAGCGCCGGGAGGYGCCCGCTGGGCTCTGCCGCAGACCCGGCGGGTTTACTCGTGTTTGGTTTTCCCTCCTTGARCTCCCCTGCCTGACGGAGTCTTTCTTTCTTTTTGGAAACCCCTACGCTCCTCACGAGCCCTAAGGGCGACGCTAAGGCCGAAACCCGCGAGGAAGACGCCCTCGCCTCGCCCCCTCCTCTGGGCGCCTCAGGTACCGCGTTACCCCCCGGGCGCCCAGCAGCCCGCGCCCCCTCGCTTTTCCCCTAAGCCCGAAAGACTTCAAAAAAGCAGAAGGAAAAAARGAGCCTTTTCTTGGAGAAAAAAAGGAGGGGGGAACGTTGGTGCACGCTTTAAGCTTGGCTCACTAAAAGCCTCCCAGCAACCACGCAATGATGAGAAATGTCCGTTAAAAAATAAGTGAATACTCCTAATTTCCCTGCTTTAAATTCAGGGGCAAAAGTCGGAGAACACGAAGCTCTGGTACCTACCGATCGGTACGCCGGCCGCCGGGCTGCTGCGCGGAGCCCGCGCCGTCGGGCAGCCCCAGCCCCAGCCCGGGCCGCGCAGCGCAGGGCGCGCAGCRGTGCCGGCTGCCCCGGGAAGGCGCCGAGGCGCTTCGCAACGGCCGCAGCGCAGTGATCTGCTGCGACGGGGGTAATATCATCTGCAGCTGCACGGTATTAATGAGACTCTCACAACCTGGGGAAAACTTTCAGCAGAAGGTGGTTTCGCGTTAACGAAGGGGAAAGATTAACACCTCCCCCCCGCGCAACAGACACACACGAAACAAACAAAAAAAACCACCTTTTCCTCAGCCCCCGTGGTTCCGCGCACAGCGGCTGCRGCGCCCGAAATCCCGAGGAGCTCAACGGGGAGCTGGCGGCGGCTGGCGCGGGGGCTCCGCGGGCCGCGCAGGCCGGCGGCGGCCGCGCCG
This sequence comes from Rhea americana, assembly GCF_003343005.1. Classification (NCBI taxonomy): domain Eukaryota; kingdom Metazoa; phylum Chordata; class Aves; order Rheiformes; family Rheidae; genus Rhea; species Rhea americana. The sequence goes on from NW_028186150.1 coordinate 4,739,848, forward strand.
GAACAGCGGCTTGCGCTGGCTCGGAGTCGCGGGCTGCGCCCTCCGCGCCGCTCGGTAGCCGGAGGCCGGGAGCTGTCGGGCGGCGAGTCCGTGGCGTTTGGACGTGAAGCCCGCGGATGCCCGGCCCGCAACCTGCGGATAAACAGAAAAAGCGCTGCTTATTGTGCTAGTACCAACCCCCTCCAGGAGCTAATTAAATTCCTTCCTGGGAGCCGGAAAAAAGCCGCGCGGCTTCAGCTGTGCGGCAGCCGGGGCGCGGCGCAGCCCGCGGAGCCTCCGCGCCCGCCGCGGAGCTGCGCGCTGCCACCGCGGCCCGGCCGCCCCGCCACGCACGAAGCCCGGGGGTCATTTCACTGCTTTATTTCACGTTAAAGTTTAGATACAATAGAAATCATTRTACGCACCTTTTAATAAAAGTAGTAATCTGAGTACTGCAAAATTATAGCATTTACATCTTTAGAAGACTGTAAACAAAATAATACTAGCAAATAAATACTACTAGCATCGAAGTATACATTGTAAGATATTTTTAGATGGTTGTATAAAACCTGAGCGGGTTTATAGAATATAATACAGGTAAATGCTATAAATAATCGGATATAAGATTCTGCAGGAAACTTCCTAGCACTGGGTTYGCTCGGGACTGCCAGTGCCGCCTGTGGATTGAGCGAGCATGTGGCGAAGTGCAGGGCCTGCACTGGTGCAGTGGGTCACGCTGCACCCCAGGGCTGGTAGCTGAGCTGCAGCGGCTTTCCCAGGCAGCCCCGTTGCTGCGCCAGGGCTGGCACTGCAGCCCAGGACCTCRCCTAGCCTCCTCGCCCCCGCTACCTGCGGTGAGAAAGCTTATTTCTGGTTAAGAAAAATAAAAGTCCCATTTAAACTTTATTGAATTAAAGCAAAAATTAATTTTYGATATTCACACATATATTACAGAGTAATAGTAAAAGTTCAATATACTTCCTGGCATTTAGTTGGGCCACAATTTACAAGAGCAAAACAAGCATCAAAACATTTAGCAGCCTTAAATTTCACAATCACTCAGAATTACATAGAAATATTGAAATACTCTAGGTAAGCCTTGGCTGTGAATAGTTCTTAGTATATAAATTTTTCCTTTGCCAGCCAGTATACAGCAAGAATTGCATTTTCCCTTTCATCATGGCATCCATGTATTCAAAAATACTTTGCTTTTTTTAAAAGTTAAACTCAGAGAAAGAGTCAAGATTAACATGTTTTAAAAACAAAATTACAAAATATGCTGTAAACAACAATGAAAATATCTAAAATCTACTTGTGTGAGGCAGAAACCATAAGGGAACGATGGCAGATTACACCAGTGACACAGAGATGGGAACTAATTTTGTGGGAGGAGAGAGAAGAATATAAATGGGGGTATGATCAATTATAGTGTCTCCTGCCTGTTGGCTGCAACACAACAAAAATAAGTAGTAATTCTTCAAAGCAGATGTACACAAACCTAAGCAGGATTTAGCTTCTTTATTATTTGAATGTAAAAAGTCTGCTGTCCACAGCTCTTTAAACCCAGCTACAATTCAGGAAATCATAAGAAACTGTCTTGCTGCTTTCCCTCTGCTCAGATGAGAAGTTATTTAAAGCGGGAACACTAGAAATCCAGAGAACGTTGAATACTTCCAGCCTCCCATCAAGTTTCCTCTCTCCAGTTTTAGATATGCTCTGTCTCCTTTCTCCATCTGAATCAGGACTCCATTGCTAGCAGCTTCTCGGGTCACATCTTGGTCCCCTGCAAAGGCAGAAATCACTGGCCACCCGTTCAGCATCAAACTCACCTAAAGAGCAAGATAAAACAAAGCTCTCCGTCAATTAAAATCAGACAACGACATGGCTGGGGCTCACCTACCGGGCAAAATGCTTAGTTAAGAAAGGGCCTTTTTCTGACAGCTGAGACTCCAACCCCATAAAAATGAAATATCAATCCGAGCCCAGCAAAGGTATGAACTCTAAAGGAAGAAGGCTTTCACTGCTGTTTTAGACTTGACAGCTACATCAAAACACCCGGTGCATATAAAACAGGGCATTCATCCTATTTTGAAGAGTTTCAATGGGGTGCCTGTGTTTTCAGGCTATGAAAAGAGGTCTGCTCATACTTATTAAAAGATGGCTTTATGCGAAACCTCAGAGACAGTGAGGAGCAGAACCACAGCCGCCAGAGTCAGCGCGTTTGAAGTGTATTCAAGAGGTAGTTTTCCTTTGTTAAGCAGCAAAGACAATATGCCACAACAGTCAATAAGCTGTGCTCAGCTTACATTAACGATCCCAGAACTGCATATCCCACATTAACAATATACTGCATTCCCATCTAGATGCTTGAAGCCACTTAAATAGCACGGTGCTGTACCCATATGCTCACCTTTGCAATRGGCAGGTCACTGCACAGAGGTTTTCTATCTAGGTTAGGCTACCTGGCTGCAGGCTGACAGTCAATTACCCTGGCCTCGAGGGTATGTGCATCAAGCCACATACAAAAGGTGTGTGCGTGTACAGGGTACCTGCGTGCACACACGTCTGTGTTCATGACCAGACCTGACCCGCAGGCGCTTTCCCACACCCCAGATCCCTCCCAAACCCTGTGCTGCCCTAAAGTGCAGGGCTGCGGGTGCCCGGCCCCCGGGGGGCTGTCGGGGGCCGGGCCAG
>NW_028186150.1:4743870-4804844 GCF_003343005.1 Rhea americana
GGAGGCGCTCCCGGTCTCCTCCCCGCGCGGGGGAGGCGGAGGGCAGCGCGGTGCCGCGCGGAGCCAGCGAGGCCCCTGAGCCGCGGAGCGCAGCCCGGGCCGCCCCCGGACGCTCGGGCGGCTGCAGCCGCGCAGAGTGCGTTGTCTTGCTGCACGGCCGCCCAGTGCGCGCATCGCTCCGCCGCGACCTGGGATTGCGAAAGCAGCAGTTTATTGGTGAACCGTTAGAAACAAACTAGTGCAGCAAAATAACTCTCTAGCTGTCCGATTACACTGGCAGATCTGTTTGCAAAATTAATCCGAGATAAAAACTTAAGTGGAGTTTTGTAGCATCCTCTTTGGCAAATTTAGCATCATCCAGAACTGAGCTCCAGTGCAAATCATTATGAATTTTGGTAGAGCTTTTACTTTATTTTACTGTACTGCTCTGATTCATAATATTTTACCTGGCAAATTAATCTATCTGTGAGAATTGCTACAAACAAAACGTTATTCATGGTTTTTGCCCTGTTAGGTTAAATACATGTCAGTGAAGTTGCTCAGGCTCAAGTACATAAAGTGCCACGGTTTACCTGTGAGCTAGCACTGGCTTTGAGGAGATGGGTGTAGTTATAATCAGTGGTGTCATACCTCATGGAGAGCCAAAATATTCCATGCTTTATTATTGACATTCAGTACTAAGACAGTCTGGAAACTAATGTAATGGCTTGAGGAATGAAGAGGAAGGAACAACGGCTAGAAAGAAGTTAGAAAAGTAATAAAATAGAGACAAAAAAAATATCTCCTGAGAAATAGGAAAGGAAATAAAACGGGTTGAGTGGAGCCACAACCTGTTAAAAGATATATTAGGGTTTAAGATGCAGGTATGTGATTTATAATGTATTACTATTACTGACCTTGACTGAGAGTACAGTCAGAAACTTTTAAATACAATTAATATTTCTAAATATTTCTAAACTACTAATAAGACTAAAATGAATCAAAATCAACTAAAATAAGCATTTTGCATACTTGTGATTACTAGTGAAGAGATGGGGAAATTCAAATTGAAGAAGCACAACTACCACTTTAAAATTTTAGAGTTAATTTTTTTGAGTATTTTGTGTGTTCTACATATGTAGATTTGCTTAGGTTTTTTATGTAAAAAATACTTACATATTTCTCTTTTAAGATAGTTCTTGTGCACAATGACTAAGTCAATTCTGCTGTGCTACAGAGCTTTTTATTTGTAGCTTGCTCACTTGAATCCAGAAGGCTTTCCCCCCGGACTGAAAGTTGCCCTTACAGTCTCAGTGGTGATTCTTGTGTGAGAAAACACGCTGGCCCCTCTTTTCATGGCCCACATCGCCAACACCGCAGGCACTGAAGGATGGAGCTAACAGACCAAGAAGTGAAGTGCAGGGAGAAATGAGCTGCTCTGTCACTGCTAACCGAAGCCCTGTTCCTCAGGTAGGTGGCAGGCAGGCAGGCGGATGCAGAGCTTCCTGTGCTGGACAGACGCCATYGCTCACATGGACTAGCATCGCCTGGTACTCTTTGGTAGCACAATTGCTACCCAACTTCTTAAGTTATGAATTTAATAAAGTAACACCAGATATGCAAATTAGACATTGCTTCGTTTTCATTAAATGTTGCATGTGGAGGTAGGCAGTTGTGTGGATTTTCTGTGTATTGACAACAGGCTCTGACTCACACTGGGAACAAAGGAAAAATGCCCAGCAGGAGGATGTAGGTACTGACGTATAAGAACGTGGCTTAATTAGTGATGTGTGGCATAAAGCTCCTAAACTTGGAGTGGCAGATATGTAAATCCAGATGTTTACAGAGGGCCAGGAATTGTATTACCCTATTTAATTACAAACTGCCTTGTTAATCAATGCCACTGAGATACAATTGGGCCATTGTAATTTATATACAATGGGAATGGTGTCAAGGTGTTAACAAACTATAATAGATGTCACATTGGCTCAAGCTACGGTATTTCTCAGGCAGACGTGTACAAACTGTCCAGTGCACAGTAATTAGGCATGAGCTAGATTTTGGAAGAGTGACCACAGACTAATAAGTTTGCAGAACTGTAGAATTCTCCTAATATTTCACTTACAGTTAAAGAATAAACAAACAACTTGGAAACAATCTGGAGGAAAAAATTGTAATTGAATGATCTTTATAAATCTCTGAAGAGCCACTTCAGAGTGGCTCTGAATTTGTGATCATCTTATGATTTATGATCAGAAGATGATCATAAGATAACCACATGAGATATTGCTCAGATAATAAGTGGGTTGCTTAGTTTGTTCCAGAAAAAAAATACAGTGGGACCAAAATAAACATGTTCTTATTTCTTACAGAAGCAAGTTTGAAGCTCAGAGGTACTGAATTCGTATCTCTAGAAATTAAATATAGTTTAGCCACAAAGCAGTTTAAATCATGCGTGGCAGCAWTATTAACTGCCCTGCATTACGTTGCTAACAAGTCTTAATCCTGAGTTTCTGCGGATGATTTTCCTCAATCTCACTCGATATTTAACTTTAGCTTCAATTACAAAGAAAGGCTATAAGGGGGGCAAGCATGAGGTTTTGTGAAAGTAAGTACAGAGACATCTACTAAAAGCCCTTATTTTTTCCCTTCAAAGAGTAACTTGCCAAGAGTTTAGCTAGCCATGTATTAAACCACCTTTCCAAAGACTACTTGCCTTCTGATTTAATCCCTCTTGAATAAGAAGTACAAGGTCTTGCCCATAACTGGATAACTCATATGAAATGCAATTTGTTCACAGTTCTGCAAATGCAGTTTGTTCACTGCTATATTAGTTTATAATGGCTAAACAGCAAAAAGCTATTTGGGGATTTATTTATGTCCACATAAACTTAAGATATTCTTCATCCCAAGCATCTGCTGGGATTTTGTACAAAGTCTGGAGCTGTGTGAAAATGAAATTTAGAGCAAAATAGCTCTTGCTGATCTACACTGTGTACTATCTACAACCGTCTGAATTACTGTTATCTGAGAGGTTTGCATGTATTTACAGTGATTTGCTTAGGATGTCATCTTCAGCTTCCACAGCGAGCAGCTGAGGTGTCTGAAAGAGCAGATTGAGTTCAGCCAGAGAGGACGCAGCAGGGGCAGATGCACAACTGTGGTCCTATCCAGCAGGAATTATCTGTAATACTTCACACCCTACAGAATAAGAAAGGCCACAGATGCTTGCCATACCACAGATCTGCCAATTTTGGTTGTATGCAGCAGATAAAGGACAAAAAATGGCACAGACAGGCTAGTTCAGGTGCCAGTGGAGACCAACACCAGGCCAAGGGAATTCTCTGTGGATCACTTGTGGTTGTAGAAAGGCAAAATCCCTGAGGGTAAAATCTGGTCAGTAACATGTACCCTAAAGAGTGGATATGCTTTCTTCAGYGTGCACCTGGAATTAACTGCCAGGTAATCATCTGCATATCCAAACATTCTGTAATTTTATTTGATCAAATTAAGTAAGATTGCTTCCAGAACGTAATCAGGTACTCTTTCCTACAGAGAAGTAGTTCTGTTTTTAACTTTCAGATCTCAGTTCTTGCCAGAGAATACTAAACAAAATAAGCTTCATGTTTTCCACATTTATAATATGCTTTGAAATAGTCAAAAAGATAGTGATAAAATGTCAGAATAAAAATTCACCTTTTGCACTTTGCAATCACGGCAAATCTCAGTGCCAGAAGTGAGAATTTTTGACATATTTGGTAGTTGGAAGCAGAAGATTAGAATGAAAACTGTTATACAGGGACTGTTACACTGGGGATTGCAGAAATAAATGAATATAAAACTGTCTGACTTGAAGGATCATTGGGCTGCATGGATGTTGAGTTTTGTATATTTTGAAGAACACTACAATTTCTTAAAATACTATGGATAATGTTATCTGCTCCTTTTTATTGGCTGCCTGCAATACATGACTTGAATTCTAATCCCTCATTTATGTATTACATGGGACCACTTTAAAATAGGGAAAAAACATTAGTTCAATGCTGAAGATATTTGAAAACACCATCCTTGACCCAATTTTTAAGCATTCTTAATTATGCAACCATAATTGTCTATATGTAACATAGTGGTTAAGCTCTCTATTTTTTATTTTTTTAAAGTAACACTAGGTTACAGTCTTACCTTGAGAAGGTGTCTGCCTCATGGCTGGATCATTGCTGTTGTTTTTACTGATGACTTTAATGCATTACTTGGATGGGATATTAGCATATTGTCTTTCAAGTGCAAAAAATTCSTAAGTGAGCGAGGATGCCAAAATCAGCAGCTTGATCCGTTTTTCTTGTCGTACACTCCTGTCAAAACAAGTGTATTGTTACTAATACATACCTCAACTAGGAAATTAGTCACAATTCAAACACGTAATTATATTTTAACAGGGCAAAATTCCAACCAAAGCTGCCAGAAAACACTCAGTTAAAGCCAGTGTGGGTTGGAATACTTTGTGTGTTCATTGTAATTATAACCGTGGCTACCTCAGTCATGCTGCCACTTCAAACTTAAAAGAATTAAAACAAATGCTGTCCAAATGCCAACTGAAGCGCCTAATAATTAGTGGCCATTAGGGGCTGTTGGTTAGCTTTATTTTCTACTCAGTATTTTTGTTTTTAGGGATTCTATTTATATGCAGAATTAACAACTTTGAACTGGTAATCCAATGTTTTCTGTGTAATTTAGCTAATGAGTTTTTTTCTGCCCCTTAGTTTTGGCTGTGTTTCAAGATRTATGGTGAAACTGCAATGCTAAAAATAATCTAATTCAATATATTTTATTTGAAAGGCTAAACCAGGCCAGCTGACAAATGTTTGGTAACATTCTGAAGTTCTTTTACTTACTGGGGAAGGCCATCTCCTCCTACCAAAGGCACTAAGGAGGACTTCTCTGTGTGCATCCTCCCCTCTAGTGGCTGCTCTTTCCCCCCCAAAAAGAAAGAATGAAATAATGGCAACGCTTCAGCACTTTATCCATGTTAAGTACAAAGTGATAGGTACAGGATTAAGGCAAGCTAGATAGGAAGGAGACAAGCAGGCACAATCTTTTATGTACCAAGAAATTCAAATGCAACAGTGATATGGGCCATATTAAGACAGAGACGCACAACAAGAGCTGTGGATTTGACTTTTTTTTTTTGTGGAAAATGCAATGTATTACTTGAAAGATGATAGAAAGTGTGATCATTCACATGCAAGACTGGTTTCTTAGCTATTTCTCAGTCTCTCAGACCAGTCTTTTCTGTTGGTCTATCTTTTTCTATATAGCCAGTACCGTGAAGGACTCAAGGATTTGGAAAATACAACTTCAGTAATGGACCTATAAACCAGCTGTCCGTCTTGTAGCTCTTCCATACATTTTTATCCTATCCACTACTTAATTTCTCCCAGGCGTCTGTTCTTTTCTCCTCAGCAGTGGTAAACTCACAGCCAAGTCTCTATGTTCACTGCTTACCATTCTGCTATTTCTGCTATGGGATCATTGCCTATCACACAGTCCAACACCCCTTCCCAAATTGCTATCAAAGCAATGAGTCAAAACTACTACCACTAATGGTAGCACAGCCAGCGCTACATAGTTAGCCATAGCTAGAAAACAAGGTTGGAGAAGTACACCAGCATACAGAATATTTCACCAGTGAGGAAGAATACCATTTGATAAGAACTTACTTCTTACGTGCACACAGCAGTGAGCAGCCACACACAGTGCATCCCAGGCAACATATTGCATCTCTGGTCAGCTTTTCCAGGACTTGAAACTGTGATCCTGAGGAGTCTAAGCACCACAGATGCAGTAGGTAAGGGGAGGAAAAAAAAATCTGATGGAGAAATAAAATATGGTGGAAATCCATCTGTATCTCAGGTAGATGCCAATCCCGCGAGGGCCTTCAATCCGTTATCTCCATTTCTCCCTACTTGTTGGTATCCCTTTGTTTTCTTCTATTTTTTTTTCTAGTTTTATACCAGTGTTGTTCTCTCCAGCCAGATTAGTTTATTCTAGTTCCAAACAGGATGGTCAAAATCCTCATAAATTGCAAGAACCAGAGGATTTCCTTAACTTCTGCATTTAGCGTGCTGACAGTGTATGCTAACAGGAAAGGCTATTAGAACTACCTCTTCTTTTTCACTCATCTTATTGGACATAGATGGTGGCTAACACAGAAATTACTACATGGCAGTCTCCAGGTGCTGGAATTAATCTTTCCGTCAAAAAATCAAAACCTGACATGACATTGATGACTATCAGATCTGGGAGGTTAAATTTTAACCATAAGTTATCAGCAATTAAAATCACAATATTAAATATTTCATTAGGGGCTCCTCCTCCTGAATAACTAACTAGTTACTGAACCATTTAAAAGTGTCTACAGCCTTTGTAGCAGGCTTTAGATCAACCTGTAGTTAAAGAATACTGACAGGTTCTTTGAACTTCTATTTGGACATTTCTAATTGTATTTATTCCTCTCTAGGTTTGGATGAGAAAATTACTAGTAGTTATATGTATTTTCAGCAAAAAAGTAAAATAGTAAATTCTATCAAATACTGACTACAGCTACTTTTTATCATAAAATTTTACAAATTCCCCACCAGTGAGCTCATTAGTATAAATGATAGAGCCCTCTCTCAGGTTTAAAGTCAGCATTTTTCCTTAGCTACCAAACAGCCTCTTTTATTTTGTGACATGATAACGGAGGAGTTGACTCCAGAGAGCAGGGAAAATGTTCTGCTGTTCTTTCAGGGCAATAGCAAATCTAGTAAAAACCAGCCTGACTGAGCGGGATTTCAGTGCTGTTGGCTGACCTTGTGGAAGCCTTTTCCAAAGGAGCAGAGCCTTTGCAGGGAGCAGATGTGCGTATCACAACACTGGCCAGTTGTGGGGGGCAGGTGCCAAGGGAAGACAAAGGCAGAAGGCTCTTTCTAAGGAAAAGAGTTGACTTTCCTCCTTTCCTGTTCTACTCTCCAAAATCCTTATGACATGGAAATAATTACGTATCGAAATTAGTTTGATATCTCAAGACAGCATCTGTACTGCACACACTGATACCTCATCAGAGTTTGCTGGGACCCGGCAAACTGCAGAGTTGCAGGTCTGTGCCCCAGGAGGTAGAGTTCTCTGTATCCTTGCTTGCCTGAAGCACCTGCAGAGGTAGCATTAATGGGAGCAGGGTTAAGCCCTTAAAGATACTGGTAGCTAAAGATAAAGATAATACTTAGAGATAGTGACTTCAATAGCAGACAGAGAGGGAAGGAGAGACAAAACCCTGGATACCAGTCGAACTCTCACCACTTACAGATGGCTGGAAACTCTTAGTCTAGGAAGGATAGAGTAAATACGTAAGACAGCCCATGACACGATGCCAGCCTGTTCCATACTGCTTACTGTATTCTGCTTTTTATGTGCCACGTTCCTTGGCAGTCATCACAGCACATCAAGTTAACTCTAATGAGTAAGGTCCAGGGCTAACGCTAGGCTATTCAGACAGCTCCTTGCAGTGGGGTTTAACCGCGCCACATTTGCTTTTCAGAAAGGGAGGCAGGGCATTACATAAGGGCCCATCTATTGCTTTCTGAATTTGTAGTAGTGCAGTTTTCTGTTTTCTGAACACATCCAGTCTTTTAAAGAGCTGTTCCTGGCGGGGCCAGGAAGCCCAGCAGCATCCTTGCTTGCAGCCCTCCTGGGGGGGCTGGGTGAGTGCTGGGCTGCAGGGCCTCTAGCAGGGGCCGGCAGCCTCGTGCGGCTCTGCACCCACCTCACTGGTGGGCAAGCTGCAAGGCAGATTACTTGAGTGACATGAGATGGAAAATACCATAACTACAGACTGAAGAATCTTATCTGTGAAATGCTAAGAGTCTTAAACACTACAACAAACAAAATATCAAACACGGAAGATGTGGACGTGTAGATTTTGTACTTTTGCTTTTAAAAAATAAATGCTGGAGAGGCATAGTTGTTAGTGTGATAAACCTTTAACCTTAAAAACCAAAGATGATTTTTGAAGGAAATCTTCTATCCCTAGAGTCAATTGCAACCTGCTAAGAAAAAACATTAACAAGAAATAAAACACCTTGATTTAGGGGGAGAGGGGGGAATAGCTATATTTTTCATAGAAATCAAAATGTTTTCAATTCAACAGTCTAAACAATGTTGTTCTAATATTTTTAAACCATGAAGTGATGTGTCGTTATTAATTTAGTTTGGGTCAAGCAACACATTCTCTCAAGTACGAAATTCAAGTTTCACAGTTTATCTGTTTTCCCTGTGCAGGCAGATCACCCGCAGCAGCGAGTACCCCATCAGTGCAGTTTGGGGGTTCTGATTCCATGTAGAGTCTCACCCAAACCCTACCAAGCTCTAAGTGCATGTTTTCTTTCATCTCTTCTCAACTTTGATTTTACCTCACAATCTGTGAATTTGGATGTTTTAYGTCATTTCTGGAACTGCTACAACTAGATGACAAGAAAGAGGGAGAAAAAGAATAGAAACCAGAACTGCTTCACATGAAGAGTGAACTTTTGGATTCTGCTTTTTTTCAGGAGGACAGAGCACAGGGGAGTGCCGATACAGAGCAGTAAGCTCTGGGTCTGCTACTGTTCTTGGGGGTGTGGAGAAGGGAATTTTGTACACTTAGCATCCCAAGGAACTCCCCCCAGTGCCACTGGTGTGCAGGGTGGCTGGGACACATAGGCAGTCCTGGTCTTTCCCAAGGGCCAAGCTGATTTGTTTTCAAAACTGCTGAAGTGTACATGAACTTCAGAGGTGACACAGATTGCACTTACTGTAGTTCTGGCAGCTACCCTTGGGCCAGATTGTCCCTTTGACTGGAGTAATTTTAGCAGGTATATTAAATAGAAGGGAAATGAAAGAACCCTGGGTGAATATGGGTATCTAGATCTTCATGTGCACAGTCTCAACATTTTAACCCCTAAAAAGGAAAAAAAAAAAAAAATTTCAAGTTGTGCCTTTCACATATCATACTTATGTATCTCATCCTCTAGCTATATCCACAATCAAATTGTCCATCAGTGGCCCTAGTAGCTTGTGACAGAGTGCTGTTTCAGTAATTATTGAAGGTTTCTATATTAAATTTGTGATACTGTTCACCAAAAGGGTTCAAACCTGGAAAGATGGACATCATCATTTTCTTTTGAAAGCAAGACCAAATCTAGGTCACTGAGCTGGCCACCGACTCGCTCAGCAAATCAGCAGTGGCACCAAACGTACTGTATTTATTGAATATTATGGAGGGAAATAGTGAGATACAGGATGGCCACACCAGTGATACAAAAGAAGCTAGACAGCACAGAGAAAGGAACTGAGTCAGGTGTTGGCCAGCCACCAGGACGGGCATATTTATAACAAAGATCATTTGAGGGTCACAATCAAGATATAAAAGGAATACTGCTTTGTTTGCAATCCTATATATTTAGGATGATCCACCACCTAGGATAGCCAACACCATTCAGCAGGGAGTAAAAATGCTTATGTATTTGCCAAGCTTTTAATCAAAAAGAAGCTTTTCTTTTAGTATTTTATGACTGCTTTTTAAGCTTTTCAAGTAAGCAAGGATTTTATTCATTTGGATTATGTAAAATATTTACCTATGCAGAAGCCTAGTTGACTCTGCACCACACCATATTATCTTTTACAGGGTCAGTGCAATTCTTAAAGGCAGGAGTGTAAAAATAATGTTGCAGAATGTTTATACATTGCTTTTTCTTTATTCCCCAAAACTTAGTCCACTGCCTCAACCCCTTTGCCATACTAGGCTTTATTTACAAATTGGCAGTAAAATGTTGTAGTCTTTTTGACAGTGTGCAATTAATTGCACACAATCTGTTTAGGCTTCAAGATGTACCTTTCATAAATTATGATATATTCCAAAAGGCGGTCCATTTGGCTGCTTTGCATATTCCATATATTTTTTATATTTTCAAGACAGGATATAAGCAAAATCATTTTTCTGTAGTACAAACATGAGAAAGATGATTTGGAAGAAAGGACACCAGCCAGAGGTTCTGTTTATTCCACTCACTTGCTGCAAAATGTGGGTAAATCACCTAATATTTCTCTGCCTTTTTTTGCATCAACATTGTATCCTTTATCTAAGAGTTTGAGCTCAACGAATGTCTTATTTATTATTATTAATATATTCCAATATATTGAGAAGCTTTTTCTCTTTTCACTCATCCATTGTGTAAACACCTGCATGAGTCATGTAGCCCAAATTACTACGAGCAACTTTTACTACATAAAGCATTTAAATGYGCCAGTAAATACCTTATAATGCTATCATACATATCACTGTTCTTGCAACTAGCTCCTACCTACTTTCATTATTCTCTCCTTCCTCCCACCCTGCCTTACTGTTTTGTATTATGGGCAATTCTYGGAAAAATGACACATGCTTTAATTATGTACATAATACTATAATTGAATCAAGCTACTTTGTTTTCAAAAAAAAGCTGTTCTTTATTTACTGGCAGGCTACTAGTTTGTGATCCTAGCATTGTCAGTCACATCAGGAAAGCCTTCTTAGTCATAAAAAAAGCTATTGTAGGGGAAATATTAGCGGTTCTGTACAGGGCTTTTTAGTAGTAATTATGTGCAGCTTTTAGTAATTTTGAGAGTCACCCAAGCATCACTGAAATAAACCATTTGCAATGACATGCAGTCATGCCTGTACAGCATTTTTACAAGGAAACTAAAATAAGACATTTTGGTGGTAACATGTAAATTAGCCTTGAGGCTTGCAATTCAATGCTTATCAAGTCTGTAACATCTAATTACAAGACTATCATGCATAAGTGAAGTCCTAGGAGCTTTTCATCCCTACAACGTAAAGACTCTCCACTGAACAGGCAGTTCGACTGCCCTCATCAGCCGTGGAGCCAACCTGTCCCCTCAGCAGGCTGAGCTGGCATTGAAGGGGCTGATCTCCTTAGCGACCGTTCGGTTAAGTACTCTGTGGAGTTGCTGGTGCCTACCATACTTTGGTGTTTCCTCCCATCTGTGATGAATTCTGAACTGCCCAGAGAACTGCAGGCACTAGATGGCAAGTACCACCAGCCCATAAATAGGTGCCTATAAAGAGATATACTCTAAAGTTTCACTTATTTGCGGTCTTTCCTCAAAACTGACCATATATGGTATGTAGTCCACAACCTTCTTCCACTTATTTTTATCTTGGCTTGCTTTCCCCTGCCTCTAACAAACAGATTATATGTTCTTGGGGAACTCAGAGCCCAGGGAGCCAGGTGTGCGCCCCTGACCAGTGCCCAGGCCCTATCTGAAAGAAACAGGACCACAGCAAACGTAGGGGGGAAAAGGGGCAATGAGGAAAACAGCCTGCAAGTCCCCAGCAGCAGCCAAGTGCCCCTTGAGAACAGTGTGCAGAGGTGTTGGCATCTAGTTACCTAAATACTGTATATATCGTGAGACTTCTATTTGGGGTTTATAGATGCCCTGTTAAGATGTTTTATTTTCTGGCTATATACATTATTCTCCAAGTGAAACTCTTAATGAATGCACTTGTGGTTGTTTTTCATGAATAACTAACTCAACCTGTGTACAGTGACAAAGCCAGAGCAGAAGGGATATGGAAATTATGAAGTATCATCCAGATAAATCCTGTGGCAAACACTTACAACTTACTGAGTGTTGCCTAGTCTGATATTTACAATAAATGCTGTAATTTCATGTGTACGTCCTTAAAGTCATAGAGCTTGGAGTTATATAAATATGTGCAATATTTGGCATTCATTAAAAAGAGTGTTGTAAGTTTCTATTCTCATTTCTAGGCTGTATCTTTGATGAGCTCCTTAAAAAAGCCTAGAAAGGGAAAGGGAGAAAGAAACAAATACTGTTTCRAAAGAGTCTTCTTTTAATCTTGCTCATAATTTTAGGGGCCTCTCTATTTTTGAATTTTGAATACTTGAGGTGGACAAAATTAGCTTGTTAGGAGGAAGGAATGTTTACAAGAATCAAACACCAAATCAATCAATCATTTCAAAACTTGAAGCTGATGCCATTACTCAAGTATTCTTGAGAAAAAAATAAATTCTCTTGCTCTGTTGGAGATAGGAATTTCAAGTTTAGTATCTATCTAGTRAGGTGAGTATATTTGCTAACTCATTTGTTCCAGATGACATTGTGTGTTTTGTCCTGGTTGTCTAGACCTGGAAAGTCAGAAGACTAAGGAACTGTGCTGGATGTGGCAAGGGATATGACCAGGTCTGGGACAGCTACTGTTTATGTTCTGGCTTCCTGACACTGAAATGTTACCTTTTTATGCAAACAGTAGCCACAACAGCATGCTTAGTCTTTGCTATTGCATGATTAGTGTTCTCACATCTAATCAATAATTCCCCAGAGCGTCTCACTGTAATGGCCATTTTGCTCAGTGTCTCCAGCAGAGAGATCTATTTAGCAGCAGGTTTTCAGCAGACCGAGAAGTGGCATCAATAGCCTAAGAATACTCTCCCCACTTGTCTTATGAAATATTTGCATTTTTCTACATAAGTTTTAACAGAGCAAATGACTTTTCCAGTATGTAATGGTTTAAAAGTGCCTTGTATGGAAATGCATCAACTACACAATTGCCGGCACATGTGGCAGGATCTCTCAAGGTCACTGGTGGATTGACTGAAGAGCTTCAAAAAGCTTTAAAAAGTCAGGTCATGCAGATACTGAACATGCACCTGAATGGTTACAAACTGCCTGTGAGTGACTACAGTTCAAGGTGAGGGGAGCACAGAGGGAGTGTGCTGGCTTTCCTCTCCTAAGCACCCTCCGCAAGCGTTACTCTATCCTGTTACACAAAACCTAAGTTGAAAACTTCTCTGCTCCCACTGCTGTATACCTTATCTAGGGAAAGGGGTTATGGCTGATGGCAGCCTGCTTTCTTAGTTGTTTTTACCTCCCAAAGTGATTGCAAGCTGGCATAAAAATGACAGCAGTCCACTCTTCAGTCTGCCCTACTAGCAGAAAGCATCAGCAGGAGAGGGGGTGAACCTCTACACACACATGCACTCCATCCCCCTGGGTATCTCTCTGATTTCAATTGTACTGAAAGACAGTTTTGTTCTATGAAAACTAAATGTAATTAAAAATATTACTATTATTACTGAAAATAGTAATAATGGTGATGTAAGAAGACTTAAAACTTTTTTTTCACTCCTACAGTTGCAAGAATAGAGTAATCATTCTAAATGTCTTTTCTGATCTGAGTTATATCTTTTCTTATCCAGGCTTTCAAAGGAGAAGCCCTCAACGAAGGGTCTGAGGTTACATTTTCATTTTTAGCTTGGTATCCTAAGGAAATGAGGATAATGCAATTACTGAGTGTCTGTCTGTCCTTATTTTTCTCTCCTATTGCCTCCCAGGAACTTTTGAGGCTGCCAATCAATTTCAGCCAAAAAAAAAAAAAAAAGTCATTTTAAGTCTCAAGAATAAATAAATATCTATAGACTTCATGGACATTTTTGGTAGAGGAGAGGAAAGAAACACAAATCAGTGCTCCCGCTGAGCAGAGCTGAGGAGGCAATAGTGCGACCCAGCTGCACATGTAGGTGGGAGGATCTGAGGAACAAAGGACACGTATCTCTAGCAAGCTAGTCCTTAATTCTGCCGTTGATAGCTGTGTGATTATGTCCCTACATTTTATTTTCAGTGCCAAAACATTCAGTATGTTTTGCAGATGAYACTTGACAACACAATTCCTCTTCCAGAGAGATTACAACTGCAGGATATAAATTATATTCATTCCTAAAATCAACTGATTGCCTAAATTTTGAGTTGCAGACTGGAATATAATCTTACACTATCAAAACAACCCTAGCTGTTCTTAGATGAGGCCTGATCCTTTTTTTCAAATGTAACTGTAGGAAAGCTCCACTGAATTTAGTGATAAAGGATCCAACTTCTGCTGCTTTGTATTTGGTTAGTAGACAGGAAAATTTAAACACTTTTTTTTTTATACACTTCATAACTGGCAGCACTTGGTGTTAGGCAAAAGCAATGAGAAAAATCCCCACAAAAGTGGTAATAAAAAAAGAACAATTGATGATGGCAAAGAAAAACATGACCACCACAAAAAAGCCCAGTAGATTATGAAAGCTACTCTGAGGCTTCTACTGCTCTCATCTCAACGTTTTATTACCAAATATCAAAAAATCATTACTGCAATATCAAAACATTCATAATAACAATATAAAAATTCCACTCAATTTGTTCCTGTGGGGATCTGATCTAAAAATCTACAAGAAAAAAATAATTGCTGTGAAAATGGCAGTTAGCCAGTTCAATCATTCAGCCAACCTGGTTCTATAATTGTACAACAGTCACTGTATTTCAGTGCTACCACTAGATAACTTCAAGAGAATGGCTCAGGCAAACCAAAATATGAAGCCTTTTAAAAAAGCCCACACATATTGTTATCTGGTGCTCTATTTGTGGTTTGATGTCCTTTTATATATAGCATAATTTATTCCACATTATTTAAAAATAATAACAGTCAAAACAGTGCCCTGCCCCCTCCTGCAAAAGACCGGTCAATCTAATCAACTTTAACTCTCACCACATTTTACTTACCTCAAAAGTAAAAGAGACTTCAGATAACATGGATAACCTTCACTGATATCTATGGAAATGAAGTAGAACAGTGGAGGGGAGGGGGGTTGTTTCAGACTGTAATTCTGCACTTTTCATGCATACTTAGGTGTGGTACTTTGAAATACTAACAAAAATCCATTTTAAACTTAGAGGTAGCTGTAGCATATAGCTCATAATGACAGTATTTTGGGGATCATTCTCCCTTCACCAGTATAACARGAAAACAAAAGAAATCCTTCTGGTCCAGTTCATCCAGTGTGATTTGTGTCATTCTTGTTTGACAACAGAAACCCTGAGTCTGACTAGAGATTAATAACCTCATTTATCTCTGTGTAGTGCACTGTTGTATTTAACAGATATTTATAAGAACTTCCTGCACTTAGTGGCAAATCATACACATAGACCATAATAAGCCTGTTTGGCTTTTCTTATRCTTAAAATAAGTAAACTCTGTTGTACAGTCATGGTAAGTTATGAAATTTGTACCTTTTTGTTGGCTTTCCTCTTGACACTGTGGGTAGCAGATGGCCCTTCTAAATCCTCCGAAGATGCACAGGCTGAACAAAACAAGAAGGAGGTTTAAAAATTGAGGGGTATATGCAGCTGCCACAGGATTAAACCAGGATGCTTTCAGTTTGTCAAGTTTACATGACCTCACCCTCTCTGATTTTGCATATGGGGAAAGACCTGTGGGAAAAGTACCCAGGCTCCCCCAAAATGAGGTCTTCAGAGGTGAAGAACATCAAATCAAAACAGCATGTGAGCAGAGTGCAGATCTGGATTATGTATATTATATTCGGCCCTACACATCCTTGGCTTTTCTTCTGCTACAGGCAGACTGAAGTCACCCTGCAGCCTTTGTGCTGATAATCTACTTCCTGACAGTAACTAGCAAAAGACTAACACTACACTTGGCTCTGTAGTAGACTCAAAACAGCCCACAGGCACGGTGCAGGGTCAGCCTGCTGCTAGGCTGTTTGTTTATTTTGGTTGACATTTTCCTTTATCAAGAATCTGTTCCTTGTTATTTAGTATGTACAGCCCTGCACATATCCTATCTATTTAACTGTCTTTAGATGAAAGTGGGTATTTTCCCATGTCAATAAATGTTCTGGTGTGAAGCTGTGAGCTGGCCTCAGAGAGAACCGTCCCCTGCTGTGTATCTCATTTCTGCATTGGGTTTTCTTTGTTAATCATGTGCAAAATAAGAAGGCTTTCTGTTTAGCAAAAACCCATCATTAATTTTTCATATGAGCACTAAAGTCTTGAACAGAATCCTTAAGTGGCTTCAAAGAGAAAATAATAATAAAACCAAAGAACTACAGTTTACTTTTCTCCTTCTTAGTTATTTGATATTTTAAGAAAACTTTTTAATGCAAAACTACAGTTCTTTAAGTTTCCTGATGATATATTCATATTCGTCCCAAAGACTATATTTGACCTTCAACTTTGTCCTTCATTAGGAGGATTACACCTAAACACTCCTTCATTTTACTGCAAATGAGACAGATGCAATGCGTATTCTGTTTGGCCTCAGCATTAGGATTATCCCAAGAGTGGCATTTATGTTCTTGTAGTTCCTTGGTATAAATAAATATCAAAGTAGGAAGACCAATCTGTACTCCACAAGGAATAATAAACTAAAATAATATGGCACTGATTCTGTTTGGGTTGTCTAAATGTGTTTTTATGATTGTATATGTTTATGGCTTTTTCACACAGCCACCATGAATTCCAGGCAATTAAAAAGGACATGAGTTCTGAAGCATTTTAAAAGGGGCTTTGCTTTCCAAATGGTATGTATTAAAAATAGGATCCATTTTTTTAGGACAGGGCTACTGCAGAGTCAACAGACACACATCTCCCCTGCTCCAAATTACTACTCCTTCTTCTTCTACCCTATAGAAAAATATTTTGATTCATTATAAGTTAAGAAGAAAGGAAGGGAAAGACTACTTTTATTTTTACACATATATTAGATGTATTGCTAGCTTAAGACTCAGTCTGTGGGCCCTAGGCTTGAAATAGCTCAAAAAGGTAATGCACCGCAGTTCTTGTTTCGAGCGTATGAACCTACCTTTCTGTATGCTGTGCTGCCTTGTTGTTCATGTTGAGCAGGTGCAGCGTCACCGGGCATGGGATTGAGAACGGCTCTGTTCTTGCACACGCAGCRCTCAGTGCTCTCTACTGCCTGGCTGAGGGACACAGCGTTTCAGTGATGGCTGCAGAGAATTACCTGATTTAATTGGATAAAGAAGTAATTATGCTCTAACATACCCTGAACTGCCAAGTTTACGCAACTTTATGAGTTACTGCACAAAAAAGTAAAAACATGAACAGTGAAGACACAATACTTTTGATTAGCTCATTAAACATTGTTGCCTTTTTTTCATTATTTACATTAGTTCAAAGACAGAGTAAATTGTTTAGAGCAATATTTTCTATACATAAGAAACTTAAATTTTCCTACTGCGAATTGAAAAACACCTGGTTTCAAATGTTTACCTTCAAGAAATACTTACGAAGACTACATATAAACTGAATTTGGAGGTCTTAAAGATAAAAATGAATTGTTCCTCTACCAGGTCAAACTGTCCCTAACCATAAAACTTTATAGACGAGAAAAACAAATTAATGGAAAAGAGAGAGAATGGTATCTTGCTTTCTCCAGTGATTTTTAGAGGAGGAGATTATTATTCCTTGATTATAGCAATCCATACTCTGCTCCACAAATCCTCCCACAGCAGTCAATGGAACAACTCATGAGCTTAGGAATTTACAGCGCAAAATTTCAAAGTTTGTCCAGAATGATGAAAGGACAATTTACATTAAAGAGTAGCGCTACAGCAGTCAAAGAACTGTTCATAATGCACTTAGACCAAGCACCTGAAATCTCTGTGAGGTCTGGTAGTCTTGAGCTTCAACTTTTGCTGTTTGTTCCATCAAATAAACAGCGCACGCTTTATATACAGATCAGCTTTGCTATGGCTGTGTAACTGGAGTAGCTTCAAAAAGCTTCCTATGGCTGAAAGACTAAATGCCAAGGCTCCTGCTACTCACATCCGACAAAACAACTGTCTGTATACTGCTGCAGGGCTCGGCTATAACTAGAGTGTCTCTTGCTGTGGGAATGCCCAGCAATGCTATTACTCTAGCGAGTTCAGGGTATCCTACAGGCAGCAAGTATCCTAAGAACACCTCTATGACCTGTGGTCTGCCTTTCTTTTCTAATGCAGAATTAGGCTGATGGATTGCCCCCAGAAGCTATTTCAAGGATGTTGAGAAGAGGTGCAAGAGGGCAGGACCTAACTGGAAGTCTGAGTGGGCCAGGCAAGCCTCCCAGCAATGCCCAAATGCCCTGGAAAAGAGGACCATGCTGCCAAGTCTTCCTTTGGTTACAGTCCTCAGGAGGTAAGACGGGATGGGAGGCTGAGGAGCAACCAGTCAGGCTCCTCTCCCATTTCTCTCCAGGACATGCCCTCAAGGAATGCCTGCATTTCACAGACAGCAGCACACAGGTGCCACGGTGGGCATTTGTGTTCTTACATTTTCTGATTCTAGTTGTTCACTCTTACCCTAATCTCTTGCATGGCCTTCTGTTTTGCTCTTGCTTTATCACAACATTATAAATCAGCAGTTTAAAATTCAGAGGAATTTCTGATTAGATTTTAAAGAAGAAATTTCCTTGAAGAAATTAAATCCTGTACAGGATGGTGACATGCTAGCCCATGGTGAAACCCAAGTACTAAAAGACAAGTTTTCAAGAGGAAAAAAGCAGCAACAATCAACATCAACTTCCTCGGGCAATAAGCAAGGTCAGACTGACCTCCTGGATGCTGTGCATCTGAAATTAAACATAATGTCCTAGCACCTTAATTGACTTGATGGCAAGGAGGGCACTTCTATCCCATTTCTGTTTAGCCCAGTACAACATAAATGAATGATAGAAGAGGATATGCACAACTGGCATGGGAAAAATTACATCAAAGTTCTAGCTCAGAGGAAGCTAGTTTTTTCAGAGTATACAAATAACAACAGGGATTTTCACTGGSGATTTTCTCTGTTTTGGTCATAAGACATTACCTCTTCTGTACTGTCCTCTGTAGCTTTGGTCCCATCTACCTATTACATAAATATTTTACTGGCTTTGTAGTCATAAAGAGAACTATTATCCCATCGTCCTTAAGTGCAGAATGCCAGCTGTGTTAATAGAAATGTAGCATCGTGTCATTATTAAACATTTATATTGTTGTAGCACCAAGAGACCAATCACATCAGGTTTCCTCTATTAAATTTTTAATGAATTATAGTCCCTGACAAGCTGATGTGTCTGTGAAAGAGAAGGAATTGACATAAACTTCTATGTTTCCAAAGGAAGGGTGAAAATCCTCCCCAGGACTCCTATCGAGCAATGAGATTCTTGAAGATGAGAAAGGTGCTCCTGAGATAACTGCTTGCGGGGCCAAAGAGGGAAAAAAAAACTGATGAGCCAAAAGTGCTTCCAAAGGCAAGAAGTAGTTATCAGGTCCCCCTGGGGAAGTCTGGAGGCAGAAAAAGAAGATAAGCAGGATGGGGAAGGCCCAGCTCATTACCTGAAAATTATAGCCAAATTTTTGTGTGTTCATCCAAACCAATTTTTGAACCTAGCAAAATTCTCTCTCATTAACATGCTCAACATAGCTATTCAGTACCGGTCTCTAGCACCAGACCTCCCAGCTACCCCTAGGAGGGACTTGCCTTCGCCAGAGCAGCATTCTCCTTCCAGCCCCACCGAAAGGCTTTTGCTCCTCTGTAACGACAGGAAATGTTTTGAAATCTGAACAATGAAGGAGATCTGAGAGCAGTCAGCACAGATAATGAAAAGAAAAAAAGAACCATTACTTGGAAGATTGTTGCTTTGTCACTTTTCCTTAATTTCCTCAGAAACTGGTAGAAACTGTTCCTTAGAAAATGTTTAGGAAATAATATCTATAACACCATTTCCCTGCCTCGGTCTTAGCCATTGTTTCCATGCTTTTACTTTTGATGACAGGTGGGTTTCAATTGTAGTCCTTTTTATGAGCGCTCAGTGTATAAATTACACAGATTAAAGTCTCCAGTTTCAGAGTAAATTTCCAAGATTCTCCTCACCTTGAGATGTATAACAACTGCTTAGTATTTCTATTTAGTTCTTGAAAGGCTTTATGATCAAAAATCCTATTATAATACCCATAAATATCCCATAAATAATGCCTAAAATCCTTATTTTCACTTAAGAAAGCAGAAATCTGAAGAATTAAATAACAAAGTTTCATCTTCAGTTATTTTTTAAAACTCAGGTGATAATACTGATGTTCATACTGTAATATTTAATTTGAAAGGAAAGATGTCTTTTGAAATTTCCAAGTGAGTGTGGTCCATGGCAAGAACAAACTGACCAGGAGGCAGACTTTTAGCTGGTGCAAAATATTTTTGAAGTCAGTTCAGCTTAAGCAATTTACGTCAACAAAGAACTAAATTATTATCAAAGCTCCAATTCTGGAAAAAAAATCTCTGTTGATCCACTCTGAAACAGAGAGCAYTGCAGGTAGGGGACAAGAATTCAGCTATTTGGATTTTCAGATTCATGACTCAAGGTTAGGAAATAATTTCCTGCAATGTAATTTTCATTGTGAGATTTTCCTCACTGTTTATTACTGAATTCACTGGCACGTTTCTCTGCAATACAATGAAGAAAACTTTTCTCATTCCACAAAAAGTTTTAGATTTCAGATAAAATTCTTGTCAAATGTTGGACTAGTACAGATCTCTCAAAACCACAAAACTCTCCTTACCTATATCAGAATAGTGAAAAAGTCCCCAGTGGAATATGGAATATCAACATTCAATGGATACTGAATTTATGTAACATGAAACAGCTTGATCAGGAGAAGTTGAACAAGACTGGAATAGTCAATTGCCTGATGGCTACACATCTCAGTAAGGATGCATAAGATGCATATGTGCATGTCTGGCTGAATCAATCAGAGACATCTCAACATGTTTCTTGCATTTCTTGATGAACTCCGACTACTGAGCTGATAGCTACACCAAGGTCAGGCAAAGCCTTTCTGTTTCATCCTTTTAAAAATTGGTATTTTGGCTCCTACAAAATAATTCTGATTTTGAAATTCAATGCCTTAAAATGAAATATCATTTATTGGAACATTCCCAATCAACCTTACTTGCATGCTTTGAAATTAAGCCCCAAAATGTTAAGATGGCACCAAAACAGTATTATATAACATTATATATATATAAAAAAATATATTTATATATTTATATATATATTATATAGTTATATATATTATATATTTACATATATAAAACTATATAACATTATCTTGAAAATTATATAACATTATCTTGAAAATCATGTTGACCTTCCTATTTTTGTTGCACGACAATTAAACAGCATAAGGTTGGCTGCAGCCTGGCGGTTACTAGGTCTGGATTGCTGTGCGTCATGAGCCTTTTCATGAGAACCTGACAAATTTCTCTCATTAATAACAAATGACAATCTAGCTAGTGCTACAATGCATGTTACATTTAATCAATTTGCTATTTGTATTCATTATGTATATCTTCCATTTTGAGTCACGAAAAATTGAAAAGTAGTTACAACATGGAAGAGCATCACAGATAACAGATGAGAGGAAAAAAGTAAAAGTACTATCAATTGGTCAGTTGTGCTTGTCAGTGAAGGGATTAAGGCAAGGAACAAGATAAAACGATTCTACGCCTTTGAAGCAGAAAGACGAGGAGGATAATCACTGGTACAGTACCCTGGTTATGACCAAATTCAGTCACCTAAAACATAGATGGTGTTAAAACAAACTTCAGAAAGCTTTCAACTACAGCTATTACTTAAAGAAATGAGAGTATCTTCATTAGGTGCAATGTATTATCACAGTCCCTGACACACTATAAATAAATCTGTCAGTATGTCCATAATAGGCCTCACCTGCCAAGAACTAACTCCTTGTTTTTGCATTTCAGCAGCCTCAAAGAGGGGCAAGCTAGCTAGTGATTCAGATGGCAAGTTCTGTACTAAAAAAGGAAGAACAAGTTAAACTGTTTTTAATCAAGATAATATTAAAATCTTGATAAATTTTGAGGAATTTCATTTGCATTTCCTTGTGAACCAGAGTGAAACATAAGTATCAATTTATAAAATAAAAATGGAAGAAACTGTGTTTCTCTATGAGACAGAGAGGCCAATGCCTTTTTATATCTTGGAAAAACACTGAAAAGTGTAACAGCCAAACTATCTTCATTTAATGAACAGAAATAAGAGTATTTCTACCTGCTAGTTCATAAGCATTTTATTAAATCTTAGTCCGTGTTACTTCATATATTCAGATATGTAAACCAGAATTTCCAAGTTACAGTATTTCAGCCTTCTCAAGCTGCAGACAAACAACGTTTCATATATCTGCTAGCAGAGCTGGTATGTGTGGGCCTTGCTCCAGCAGCTGCCGTTCAGAGGAGGAAAACTCCTTGGGGCTGCCCTTAGCCCAAGAAGGTCTGTCCACTCCCAGTCCCTGACTAGGGACTGCTCCAGTGGCTCCAGCATCAGGGAACAGTGAGCAACCAGAATACCTGTATTTTAACTCCTGTTCCAAATTGTCTGCTAGAGAAGCCTACCTGTGTGCCCTGAGTATAGGGAAAACCTAAGCAGATTCAACTTCTAAGGCTAAGTAGCCTCTGTGAATACATTTCTCAGCAGAACAGTTAGTCTGCGACTTTCAGCCTCTTCTTGATAGCATGCTCCAAAGGCCACTAGAATCAAAAGCTGAGAAGATGGCTTTTACCTAAGATAGAGCGAGACAGCATGCTGTAGCAACAGACAACAGGTAAGTGTAAATTGGTTAAATAAGCACTACAAAAAGAAATAGGGCCTGAAGTTCAATGTCTTCAAGTCAATGTGCCAGGAATAGGGATGTTAGCAATCAAAATGAAATACAGGAAGTAGGAAGAAAATACGGATACCCTGAGGACTACAGAGGAAAAAGTTAATCTTCCCAAAGGGTAAGTGAAGCAGAGAACCCAAAGGGGTGTGGTTGCTCATCATCTACTGGTATACATAAAAACAAAAGAACAAAGATCCAGATCCAAAAATAATCAATACACCTAACTTAATCTTGAACAGAACTTCGAAGAACTTGGATATTCCCAGTCAAAGCAGCAGTCCTGAGAAGTCTTTTGTTGCTGCTTCCCAYGTGACTTGGAAGACATTTTTGATGCATTCTCTGAGCTCCACAGTTTCAGCCAGGATCAAACTGCGCAGTAAGCTCACAGCTAAGCCCTATCACTGCAGGCACCCTGAGGGCTAATTCTAGTAAGCACACTAGATTGAGCTGCTTAAAAACACAGCTTTGGACCCTACTCCAAATTCAAATGTCTAATACCTGAGAGAGTGCTAAGAAGAGCAGACTGAAGCCTAGGCTGGTCACAGAGACTATTCTATGTCTACACAGTAGAGCCTTTTCAAAGTAAAATCTGTATTAAAAAAATCATCAAGTTCTTAACGTACTTCCTGTGCTTCAGAATTATAACCAGATTTATAATCATGCCTTAGGAGAGGCAATGGTCAAGGGTTCCCACTCTGCAGAGTCACAACTGTAAACTTCACACAGTCTCTGCTGAAGAGGGTAACTTTAAGGTTGAATTATAACAGAAAAGAGAGTAATGACATAAGAATAGGAAAAGCCATGGCTGACAATCGCTTTCTTGAGAAAGAGAACCATGGTGACAAGGGAGGGCAAAAGTGCAGAAGAAGGTGATGACTGTACTGCAGTGACATCTGTGAAGTATACTTTGGTCATAAAACTGCTTAGCATTAGCAATTATAGTAGCTTTTCTTTGACATTGTCCCTGAAGTTTAGAGGGAATATCATTGATTTCATAATGAAAGCTATTCATTTTGCAAAGGTTTTTGTAAAGTGTCATGAGGAAAGGCATCCTCAAGACATTAAGATATATAATGAAAAATATGCAAAAGGTATAAAGAATTCTAAATCACTGCATTTTCTAAATATTAATGTAACAAAATGCTAAATGCACTGGCTGATTAATGCTTCCTTTCTCTCAAGGAAAGAGCATTACTAAAAACAATATTAAAAGAAATGCAGTAATGAATAAAATCATTGATTACATGGGAAACAAAATACCACAAAGCTAATGTGCTTTCTCAGGTAGTATTTGATCTAAAAATTGACAACTAAAGCAATTCAACTAGGCAACACAAAGTCTTCATTACTTTCATATAAAATATTTTTTCTCACTTAAGTGCCTTTCCAACAGGTGTGCACGTGTATACACTACATGTAATATTCCTAGTATACTCTATATACATATTGTAGTACACACTATACTCCTAGTATATACTATATATTCTTCATCAACAGTGAGCACAGAGTGTGAAAGTTCTTGACTTAATGAAGTCGTTTTAGAAAACAGTTTCAGGTTGCCAGGGAGCTATTTTAAAAAGCTTATTTCAAAAGGATTGGAATTCTTTATTTTCCACCATCCTGCAGTCAACAAAAACCTTACAATTTTATGAAACGGTAGAGATGCAAGCTTTTTGAAGAAGAGATTGCATGTGTTAGCAGCATATCTACTCTGAAGACCCTCGCTTAAGGAGAACAGCAATAGCTGTATTATGAATACAATGGCTTTGTAATTAGGGCTCCAGACAATTCATTAGTATAAGCAAAAAATAACAGCAAAGCTAAAAAAGAAAGTGATATATAGGATGGGATTTTCCAGCCTGATTTGAGCCTGAATAGAAAAAAGAATTTTTGGTATTTTATAGGACACATCCTAGTCATCCTCAGCATGACAGAACATACTAGCTGCTAGTCTTTCATAGTGTTTATTTGGCCAACAAGACCTTAATTCTTGTATTGCATGTCAGTAGACTGTTGCCTCTGTGCAGAAACCTGCTGTGGCTCCACAGCAGCCTCCCCAGGTTGTAGGGCTGGGGTTCAAGCAGGTATATTTTATATACAAATGTGCAATAGATACTTCAATTATTAAAAATATTAGAGAATACAGTTATGTAACTTAGGATCATGCATCTAGGCCCCTAGATTTATTAATATGTTGTAGGATTTGTGTTTATTTGGAGAGAAATTTACACATCAAGCATTTCGAGTAGTTGTATGTACTCAACTTCTATTGACTCACAGCTGGTTGGAAGTAATTATATGATTTCTCAATAAGCATCAGTAGTCAGCCATAAAGTTCAATTATTTTGACATGAGAGATCAATAACAGGAATCTGAAGCAATTATAGGCCCATGATTCAGAAGCTGCTTGGCTAAAAATGATCATGCAGTGAATCAGTCTTTGCCTTCAGCTACAATATGACTCTAAATTCAATAAGCAGTGCGGTTCTTCACATCAAAGCACATGTAATCAATGGTTTGTGCTATTAACCTAAGCTGTTATTACTTTGCATTTCTAGAGCACACCTCACACCATGGGCTGCAAGCTGGATAGAACACGTTCTTTCCTAGAATAACTCTGAATGCAATATTGAAATCTGCTATCATTCATATCTGTGAAAAGCACAGAGATAACAGTGTACATTCACTTCTCTCAAATCAGCACCAACATGCCGTCTCTCACATTAAATATTGATCAAACTTCTGAGTCAACAAATTTTGTTATTGATCTAAACACAGAGCAGTATTGGGATGTCTACTGTCAGTGCCAGCCCTGATCCTTCCTAAGACCTTTACCCTCATATTCAAATATTTTTTCTACTCCTTTGCCCAGATTAGCAATGTATTTCTACACTATACAAGACACACTGTCCATTYACCCAGACTGGCTGTACTAGCTTATATGCTTTATTCTGTCTATAGGCGAGCCCCCCCTCATTTCCCTCTGTTCCCTGGCCAGTCTGTAGCACATACTTTTTTATAGCCATCTTTTTATATAGTACTTTTTTTATAGTCAAGCAAAGTGTGTTGGACACTTCCAAAGTGCTCCTGCTGCCATCCTGCTCCCTGAGAACAGACCGATAGTAGGTTGTGCTAGTCGCAGCTCAGCTGTGTGGATAGATTCTACCTAGATACTTTCTGGCTCCACACCACGCTAGCACCTTCCTACTGTCCCAGGGGGACACTGATAATACCTGAGAGTGTCAGTAATGCGAAGGCACAATCTCTCTATAATGTTTTTCTTATTCCTGGTGTCTTTTCCCAGTTCTTTTGCTGTAGTAAGCAAATAGTTGACACTAAAACCCAGTGTTTCTTCCTGGCTAGGATAATGATTTGACATAAAAGATAATGTTAGATACAGTTAATGCACATGTGACTTTGGCAGTTTCCCCCCTTTCCCATTTCTTTCTGCTGTCTTTGGAACAAGTCTATAGCCACCAAAAATTCACAATCAAGGATTGTTGCTCTCTACTTTGACTGACTAATGCTACTGCATCCACACTGATGTTTCACCTGAATAGGTCCAAAGAGCATACACTATWAAGAAATTAAGACATTCCCACTCTTGCATTGTAATTATCACATCCCAAGAATGTAGAGGAAAAGTTCTTTAATACAACACAATAGGCAGGAAAGTAGACATCTAATCTGGGCTCCAACATCTGGTGTTTAGGCTCACAGCCTAGGCTGTTCAGTAGCATATTAAATAGTAGACAGAGTGTGCCTAACAATTTGACTAGGTAAACCATATTGCTATGCTCAAAACGCACCATTCTGTTTGTTTTCAAGTAACTTAGTTAACTAAGTGAGAAAACAAAACAAAACACAATCCTCAACACCCAAGAAGGATCTATTTTAGCAGGTTCAACAGTTTGGAAGATGTTTACCTTACAGAAGAACACGGACTGATAATTGGGAATTTTTCTGTGTCATCCTAAAGCTGACTGGTAAATAGAGACCATCACTGTAAAAAGACAAGATAAAAACCTTTCCCTTATTCCTTACTTTCTGTCCTAATTCAACAGTCAAAATATCATTATTTGAAGTATTTCAACTAGTACTAGAGTGGGTTTAAAAAGAGGAAAGAAAATGTAATGCAGACTTCRCTGATTTTTTCTCTCCACTAATAGTTAAAACTGGTGACACTTTCACATTTTATTTTCAAATCTAAGAATTTTGACCAGCTTTACTCAGCACAAAACTGAAAATTATGACAGATTCATGCCATTGAAAAGGGTATACTTCAAGTTTCTTCGACAGCTGACTGTCAAGAAACTAGCACTCCTGAAAAATAAAGGAAAGAGTTCATGTAAACAAACACTTGAAGAGCATAGACTATAAGGAAAATAACATGTCTTTTAAGCATAGCATCTAATAGCTACTGTTTTATGTCCCTAACAGTTATAAATGAACTTTTAAAATATATAGTAGTATCATCACAGTATCATTCTGCTTTTAATCAGTTATTGCAAAAGTGCATGTCTACTTTTCAAGTGTGGGTTCATTAGCTGGACAGAAAGACCCAAATTTGTTCACATCATTCAAATAATTCCTAAAGGGAAGTGCTGATGTGCTGGTTTGAATGTCTGAAAGCTATTCTGGGAATTCTGCTCAAATCAGAGATTTGTAAATGGGGCTCCCCATTATTTACAGAAGGGCTATTTCTACAAGATAGCACCTGTGTCTGGTACAAGATCATAGCAACAGCTATTTATTTCTTTTTTTAGTATTTCCTTTAAGCAAACCTTTTTGGAAACTCCAAAGCCCACTAAAGGTAAAAGCCCTTTACCAGCAGTTCAAGTGGCTAGCCAGTTCTTCAGATGAATCTCCCAGCTTTGGCATTATTTGTGTCCTTTCTCCAGGGATAGAACATGTATTTCTTGAAACTAGAGCCTGACCACTGGGGCACAAATAAGGTAGCAGAAGTGAGATTCAGCCTACCTCTGTTAAAGCAAAGTAATATCT
The DNA here is from genome assembly GCF_003343005.1 of Rhea americana. Classification (NCBI taxonomy): domain Eukaryota; kingdom Metazoa; phylum Chordata; class Aves; order Rheiformes; family Rheidae; genus Rhea; species Rhea americana. The sequence goes on from NW_028186150.1 coordinate 4,771,443, forward strand.
GCCTGACACCAGTATGCAAGTTTAGCACTAATCTGTGTTATCTGCCATGATTTTCATTATTTTGTACATATTCACATGCATATTTTTTTCCTTTGTGATTTTTGATTCATTTGTAAAACTTATTCTACTTCCTTCCTCTGACTCTGTGCTGTTCTGGTTATGCAAGTACTGACAAATCCATCCCCTAGGAGACAACTAATTAGTCACAGGGGGGCTTAAGACTAGTTCCTAAGAAAGGAGGTAATGTCATGGTGGCAAAACCAACCATGGTTTGCCTAACCAACATGATCAGAGAAGAACTATTACTGCACAGGCCAATCCATTTGCGTGACAGAGAAACAACACTGCTTTGTCAGGCGTGGAAAATGTAATAACCTAAAAATATTCGAAGAGAAATAGTCTCCAAACAATGTTAACATCTTCACAGACAGCATTCTCAGTGCCGCAAATGAACCAGAGTAGCACCAACTAAGTGATGGGCAGTTATTTAATGAGTTAATCTCATTAGGATATTTGAACTCTCAGAAGAGGCTCAACCCATTAGCTGCATGATAGCTTTGAAATGAGCCATTCAAAAGGATTATAAGAATATATTAAAAAGTAGTTAATACACTGTGAACTTTACCAGAATTCCCATCTGGATCAGGCTGTCAGGCAGCAGGAGGAGCAGGAGGTTGTTACTGGTGAACTTGCCAGCAGTTCCTGCGGCCACGTTAGCTGAYGACTTGGGCAGTCACTCCTCAAGCCTGTTACTTATCGCCATTTGGATTGCTGCAGTTTGTAAGGCTGCCCTTGCTATTCCACACAATTTGTTTGCTTCGCAGTTTCTAAATGCTTTAGCTTTACCTGATTCAATATTTAAACCTTGACTAGTCTTATTTTGTATATATAACCCCCCCAAAAAATAATAGTTTTAAATTCAAATTATTTAACCTCATGTTCTCTATAGTGATAATATTCTAACTTTTTTCTTTTCTTGAATTTAATCACAATCTGTGTTTATGTTGTTCCTGCACATCTAACTTACTAAATTAAGAACAGCAGGTTCTCATCCAGAACAAAATCATATTGTTATTTTGATTCAGCAGAATATCACAGTTTACATGATCAGACTTCTGGAATTCAGATTATATAACTATTTTTTTCTCTTTATATTTACTTATACTAGCTTCAGCAGAATAATTCACACATCAATAAAGTGAAGAGTATTTGACCCTGTAACATTAAATGAAAGACATTAATAATAATAATAATAAAAACTAGAGAATATCTTCCAGTAATAATTAAAATCTCAGGGCAGAACAATTTCTTCCACTATAATAAATCACAACAAAATGTGGATACTTAATGTCTGATTATTCAGATCTGCTCACTGAAATCAGTCAAGAAATGTCCACCACTTCTAGTTGCTAACATTTAGTCTATAGTTTAAAAAGCAGTGATAGGCTTCTTACTATTTATAGTCTTAAAAATTTAACTATTAGTAATGCATTTTCAAGAGTTTGGGGAACATTATTAAAGTTCATTTCCATGCTGCAGCTGCATGAATTGGAATTGTGAAAGTGAAGAAGCTGTAAAATTGAAAAGGTCAGGAATGACATTCATCTATTCTAGTTGTCAAGTCAAGAGAATGTTAACAGAACTAGCCCCTGGTAGAAAAGCTGATTGTCGACATGTATTTTGGCTGTCCCAAATGCATGTACTGTATTGTGGCTAATCTATAGCAAAGACCTCAGTAGAATAGCATATGATTTTTGGAACATGCCTCTTGTAACCAAAGAACCTCAGTCTCCTGAATTAGCTAGGTCTAATGATAATATAAACAAATGTGTCTACAAAGCAGCCAAATATTTCAAGCCAGTGTTTCAAGAAAGCAGTATATGAATGAAGTTCAAATACTCCTAGAAGCAGAATGCAGTTTTCAGAGCACTGGAAGTACAGGGCAAGTTTTAATTTTTAACGCTAACGCTGTATTCCCACAAACAGCATTTCTAAAATGACTCCTGCCAAGGCATGTTTTACAGTAAGAACACATAGAAAAGCCTGTATCACAGACAAAATCTTTTGTAGATGACCTGGATTTAATAATCCCACAGTGTGAAGGACCTTCTCTTCAGCAGTCAATTCACCATAAAGTGAGACAGCACAAATGTAAAATGTCTGAACACAGATCATCAATGAAGGCTGAATCTAGGAACTCCATAGTAAAAGACAGACCTCTGACATGCACTGGAAGAGCTCTGAGCAAGCAAGTCTCTCAGCGAATCTGGTGTTTTCTATTACACACCAAATACTACATTGACAATGACACTCCACAGCAACTGATACCAATGAAAAGCTATTCAGGACCTACAGCATGCCACATATTTAAGGAAACTCAATGTTAGATCTTCTCTAGACAAATCTACTGCAAGTCCCTCTGGTTCTTTTCTATTGCAGTCTGGTTTTGTCTGTGGCCTACCTAGCGGAGATTTATAATAGGTCTCTATATACAACTCAAACTTTAACATGTAGTTGAGGGTAAGACTGTAATCACATATTGTACTACATATGTCATCTCACATTTTGAGGTATCCTGTGTTATATGATACAGATGTGGCAGAAACAATCTAACACGACCTATGACAACGTAATACTAGGTCAGTATGTAGCTTTCTGGTAACTTGTTTTTAATCTTTCTATTGTTATCTGACCTTTCTTTTTTTTTCTCTCTCTATAGGGAAGTATCGCAAAAGTAAAAAACAATACTGACAATTCATGAAATATTCAGGTGTACAGTTGCAATCTTCAAATAAATGGAAGTGACCTTCAAAGCAGACATCCCAAAGATTAAGAGAACTTCTTCCTAAYCCAGCGTAGGGCTACAAAGATGATCAGAGGGCTGGAGCATCTGTCCTATGAGGAATGGCTGTGAGAGCTGGGCCTCTTCAGCCTGGGGAAGAGAAGACTGAGGGGGGATCTTATCAATGTGTATAAGGTTTCAAGGGGATGGGGACAAACTCTTTTCAGTTGWCCCATGTGACAGGACAAGAGGGAAAGGGCAGAAATTGAAGCGCAGGAAGTTCCGCCTGAACGTGAGGGGGAATTTCTTCCCTGTGAGAGTGACAGAGCACTGGAACAGGTTGCTCAGAGAGGTGGTGGAGTCTCCTTCTTTGGAGATCTTCAAGGCCCACCTGGATGCAACCCTGTCTAACATGCTCTAGGTGACCATACTGAACAGGGAGGTGGACTAGATGATCTCCAGAGGTCCCTGCCAACCTTACTGATTCTATGATTCTCTAAAGATGGCATTTGTCACTAATCAATGACTGAAATTATACTCTTCTTAGAAATTAACACAAAGAAGGTCTTTCAGAATTATACCACAAGACCCATAGAGAAGAACATCAATGAACTAATGAAACAACAGAACAAAACATCAAAAATCAAACAAAAAGTACAAATCCCCTTGTACTTATCAGTACCCAGGTCCATGTCTGGCATGCTAGAAAGTCATCCTCATATCCACCTGCTGTTCCCAGGGGCTAGATAGTAGTATCATCATTAACTACATTTCTTCAGCTGCATTATTGTACATGAAAATATTTATACCACTCCACAAATGGATTTTCTTTGTTCATGGTCATATAAATATCTTGGGCTCTAACTGGGTCACTGTATTGGAACAGATGTAATCTCAGCAGAATACCATGAGAAATCTGGGCTACATTAATGACTGATCCAATTACAGTAGAAATCTCTAGAAAACCCAGATTTATTAAGAACCCTGAGATTATAATGATGATGTATTTCTAGGGATGAGCAGATGGACAAGCTAGCCTCAACTCTTTAAGGGTCCTGGAGCTGAATCAGGGCTATCTATGTCATTGCCCACACAGTTGGAGGAATTCACATTATACAGATAGGATGAAAAAGACTTAGACTCGCTACAAATTTGAGGGGACTGGATCTAAACATACGCTGCCCTGGCAAGCAACATGGTTTACGCACTATCGGGAGGACATGGTGAAAGAAGAAAAGGTGTCCAGGCGGGAATGATGGAGCAGTCATCAGGAAACACAGACAGCTTTTTGCCCAAACAAGGCATTTGTACAAAAGAGGTTCTTATTGTTTAGTATCACACTCTGACCCCCCCCCCCCCACACACACACACTTCAGAAGCTACATTTTCTCTCCTGAGTAGGCAACAAATCCCCTCCAAGTGGCATCCTGCTCCCTGGCTTCTGCAGACCTGACAGGGTACCCAGAAAAAGAGAATAAAAAATACCTGAAGAATCTGAGTATAAATAGCTCCTTTTACTACTCTGAAGAGAGGTCAAATTTCACAGCATCCCTCTTTGTGATCTTGATAACGTGCTTCATCAGAAGACCCTACCCCTGCCTTTAGTAAAACTGCATCAGTGATTTGTCCCATTGAGGTAATTCAGAGCAAAGTTAAATATTTAGTTAGTTAAGACCTTTGCTGACTCAAGGTCTCTTTTCAGCTAAATGTTTTACCTGAAAAGATGTATTAAACAGAGGAAAGGCATATTTATCATTTATAGAACTTGCTGCCAGCTCCAAGCTAGTAAATATTTACATTTCAGCCAGTCTGATAGCTAATGTGACCTTTCTGTTGTACACTTTACACCTGTTCTGTATTTTACTTTCAATATTAACATTCCTTCCCATCCATCCTACATTAACAAGCAATATTTAAATATATGCAAATTTCATATTTTAGCTGATGTTTTAAGAACATTTTTAAGGTCACCCTCTTTGATCTATCATACAGACATAGCAAATTTATGCACAATATATCCTCTTTACTTGTTTTTACCTACATYTGTCTTCTCTGATTGCATTTGAATGGGCTTATTTTCTATTTTAAATAAAAGATTTATGCCTTAGCTGTCAGTTTGCCTTTATTTGAAAATTTAATTTTGTTTCTAGAAGTCTAGATTAACTTATTAGATTTAACTGTCCCTTGTGTGTCCCAGTGATAGCAGAACTGTATTTTCCCTTGTGGATGGAATACATAAACAAAATGCTCACAACTTAAAATAAAGAACATTATTACTTAGACCAATACAACACAGTCAGTTCAGGATACAAAAGCTGGTGTTTTAACTTACGATGGTGAGTAATGGAAACTGGCTAATAAATAGGACATCTCACAAATCCAGCAGTATACCAAACCTTGGAAATGCTTTGCAAAAAAAAGCATCTTCCCCCAAATGTCCCCTATGCTTAGGTTGGCAAATATGCTTTCATGCATATTTTTGTATATTTTCATGCATATTTCATACAGCACCACTGAGAAACACGATTTGATCCTTGATACGCATAGATTCATATGAGTGAGACAGAAATCAGAATATGCCCCACTATTTCCAGTTAGTCAGAGGTCTATTTATCGATTCAGTCTCGTATTTCACACCTTCAGCGTGACATGTTCTTCAGTATCTCTCAGTAATGCTAAATTCATAACATTATTTATTTTGTTCATTGCAATTTCAGGGATTTCCAGTAAGTGATAACTGACTGTAGTTGCTGTGTGTGGTCCTTGTGATGCCCAACACAGCTGAGTTCTCCAATTTGTGTATCTGAGGGTGGGGAGAATTTTGCACATTTTCCCCTTTTCTCCATTTTTCATTTCTAGAAGTACTTCAAATCATTCTGTTACTTTTTCACAAAGCTGGGACATCCACATAGGCCTGGTCAGAGTCTTATGTCCTTAATAAGCCCCTACATCTCCAGATTGTACACTCCCCATAACATGCACTGCTTTTAAAAGGAATTAGTGTTCCCTTAGCAATAATGTTCAGAGCACCACCAAGATCTTGCCGTATAATGATGCCAGAGTAAAGTAAGCAAAAAGTTGAAGGACAGATATTTACTTGGCTAGTGTAGAAAATCTTCAGGTGTATAATGATAAACTGTATCTTGATCACTTTTATTAAATATAGAACATCATAGGCACAGGTCTTGAGGAGAAACAGGAATGCATCATACAAAGAAAGCAAATACAGGTGTATAATGGCTTTCATCACTCGCAAAATATCAGCTGAGAGATGAACGGCAAATAAAACCACAAGACCTTCTACCCTCCTGTTCAGGGGAACTCAGCAGCTATTTAATGTCACAAGAATGAAGAGCATAGTTATTCTGAAAAAAGTAGCAGCTAATAGAACCAGAACAGGGCAAAGCAGAACCTGTTCACCAGCCTTTAGTCTGTGCTACTATGTGTATAAAGTGCTAACATATCCAAGCAACTACTGCAGTTGTTAGTCAGTTTTGACTTCCTCACTTTAAAATTAAGTGAAAATACCAAAAAACACAGTCTCCATATATATGACACTGTCAACACAAAGTGGAGCCTTCATCAAGTTCTTCAAAAATCTCCTCTCCACAGAAACACTCTAAGATAGATTTTAGGAACAATCATGAACGTGACCCTCCCACTGTCACATAATATCATATTTGGCACAGTATGAACTCAGCAGAGGTACTGGGCAAGTAACTATCTGGCAGGGAAAGCTCACACTTACCTGCTCTTTTGATAGCAGGTTTCCCTGTTGAGGGGTGCTAGCAAATCAGTAGCTAGCACTGATTTGACTGATCCCAGTCAATCACTTTATTGGGATAGAAAAATTTATCAAGGATGTACTATGTGAAATCCTATGACAATGACCATTTTACATCATACAAAACCAGGAACGTAACAGGTAAAACATATGAGATGGTAACTGTGCACTATAAGCATGATGAGGAAACCTTTATGTTTAAGGAGAAGAGTATATTATCATAACAGTTATTTTGTTACAGAAAGCACCTTGGAATACACAATCAGTTGTACAAACCATGGCACCAACACAGCTGAAAAGACTGCTCCTCCTCCAGAGGAAATAGCGTGATTTTGATTTAATAAGTAATTAATGAATACATAAACCCTGGAAAGAACTTAAAGCTATTCCAGTGTCAAAAAATTAATCATTCCTTCCACATTTACTCCTGTTCTGATAATTGTAATTAATATTTCACCATGGCATCACAGAACAGAATACTACCTAGGAGCAAAAAAACCAACCTTCTATTTCTCCCTCATTATAACTCTACAGTGATAGGTGTTGTCTACAACTGACAGATAATCCAGAATACAGTGTTGTCCTGCAGTTGTAAATTCAGGTTTATGCATGGTATATATTGTAACTGTAACAAGGCTTTTCTTCCTCTGACATATATATATGTATGTATATGTATATATATGCTATATATGTATGTATGTATATGTATATATATGCGCTCTCTCTCTATATATATATATAAGTGTGTATGTATGTATAAAGAGGGGGTGGGTGAAGAGGAGAATAATAATAAAAAATAAGTCACCAAAGCTTGGTCAACCATTTTTCTGATCTGACAGCATTTGGAAAACCAGTACTTGCACTAATGTCTTGGTCTATACAATGTCACTGAACATATGCCAAGGCTGTGGATAGAGAACAAAGCACATGCATACTGTCTGCTTCTGTCCACAGAGAACAGTGCTGTGAGTAAAAACAACTGAATGAAGATTTAAGTCCTAATTTTACTGCAGAAAACACTCGCGTCTTTTCTTGAAAGGTTGAAGCGTAATCAAGAAATGTGTTGATGTATACAAAATTAAATTGCAGGAAACCCTATGTTGATTTTTTTCAGGGTGACATGTCTCAGGAATCCACATATTTCAGCAAAGCGTTTTGTGAGAAAGACTCTCTAATAAACAAATTGCCTTGGGATCTTGCTACCCAATTATTCAGAAACAGAGTGGCATCTCTTCACAGTTGTCTCCTTGCTCAGCTTTCTCCAATATGGCCACAAATTCTTCTCTCTAAATAAATCCTAACTATACTTACTATTATCATTTCTTCTCACTGAAATATCAAAAGAAAAAAAATCTATCAATAACACCAATTGGCCTGACAAATTTTTACAGTCCTTAAAGAAAACCAAGTGTGCCAAATTCTCACAATGTCACATACTGACCCTCAGATAAAGAAGGCTACAATCTCTCCCCTTCCTCAGAGCCTGTATTATCCTACTAACCCACCTATAATTGGTCTAATCCTCAGGTATGTCCCAAATCAGTATGGATAAAACCTTCAAACGGGGCTTGGTGAAAAAAGACTAAATAAAGCTATATGAAGTCAAGCTTTTGACTTCTGGGCCTGAGAGARCTGTTTATATGTACAAGCTAATTTGCACCCATCTGTAACTTCTAGGTGGCAAGTCTAGCCAATTACGCTGGGCAGCATTTGCACTTTTATGGAGAGCTTTGATTTAGGATCATGGCTTTACTAGCTGGGATTCATTTCAAAATACTTTGTTTTCCAACTGCTCCAAATATTTTGCAAATGCACCTACCTCTTGCTACTTGAATACAATCTATAACCATTATGAACCCCTTCTCATGACACTTCTCACTGTTCAAATAAATTCAGGAAGACCTAAGTACCTAGTAAGCACTAGTTTTAGGTTTGTAAGAAACAACTAAATTGATTAGGACCAATGTATCACCAGGGCAAGTATGTCGCTTCTGACAGTGGCCAGCACCAGAAGCTTCAAAGCAACACATTTTAAAAAATCCAGTTATATAATATAAACAATAGAAGCTGTTATTTGGTGTTTTCTGGATTGATTCAACATTTTTTTTGCACAAGAGACAACTCAACAGAAAAGCATAGCATATGCCACATCTTTAACTTCTGCTTGCAGCAGTGAATGATATTTATACCCTTGCACCAAAAGCCACAGACTTGCTTGCCAGCTGCTGCCCTGTCACCTTGTTTCTGAATCCCATAAGGAATCCTCTTCCATATTCATGAACACTGCATTAACTTCCTAAGATCTAGCAAACCCTCACTGAAGCTATGTGTTACAATCCAATTGAGTCTTTAATTGCTTAAGATCAACAAAGCCTTACTTCACCACAGAGCTGTGTGATATTTCTCTCTCTCTCTCTCTCACACACACACACACTCACACACACACTAGAATGTCTTGCTATCATGTTGATATTATTTCTATTTATTCATTATAATGGTTGAAAACAGGGGAAAGATTAAATTATTGTTAGATGTGAATCTACCATTCTCCATTAGATTTTAAGAGACTGTATTATGCAGAGTACCTCTTATAGAAAAAACATCTCTGTGCTTTATAAGCAAGCCAATATTAAATTGCAATAGTGGCTAGCAGCTAAGGTTAGTTCCATTCATGCTAATATGACCTTCAATTAGTGAAGTGCACATGTCTTGAAATCCAGCCATTTTATCAGATGCACACTGTAGGATGAGGAAATGTTAGTATCCTAGAAAAATTTTTCTTTGAAGTGACCTTCTACTTAGTCAGGCTCATTAGGCAAAATAAAAATGATTGTATAGCTTCTTCCTGGTCTGTCTTTAGAAAGTTTTCAGGAAACCTCAAATTGCAAATAATAATTTAGCCCACAGATGCATGCTAATGCATAGCCGCTTAGACAGTTAACATATTCATCCTCTGCAATTCCCCAGAGACACTGGTTTACAGTGTTTTCTAAGTAAAAGCCAACAGCTTTTACTTAGCAGCAGCAGCTCTTGGCTTTTACACTGAAAACATTGCAAATCCACTTGGGATGAGATTTTTGAAAGAATAAATACCATTGTAACATCCTTAAATTAGCAAGGAAGAATTCAGCAGTTGCTCTTATTTTCAGGCACATTTTCAAGGCTGTGTAGTTTTCTCACTGAGGAGGTGTCCAAATGGCAGCAGAGCTCTTCTGAGTATCTGGCTACTAACTTCAATGTCTAAGTAGTTGAATCATAAAAGGYTTTTTTTTCCTCCTCCAGAAATATAACACCTTTGATATACAAACAAGTGGAGATACATATCATATTCCCATTTGTAAGCCCCGATGTGTTCAAAGAAGTTGTGGCTGCTAAACAAACATTTATCCATGTCAGAAAGAAAAATGATGAGATAGTTATTTAAAATTGTCTATAATTTTTTTGATGAGCCATTTCAGCAGCACCCTGTAGGCAACAAAGGTATTACATATAATGCTTATTTATAAACAGTCATATTCTATTTATATTACCTAAATTGAATATAGAGAATTAAATGGGAGAGATGCTKAAGGTACCTAAGCAGAAACTACAAATACAGCTAAGAGATCTTAAGAAATCAATTGACAGTTTAACTATTGGGAAATAAGCACTCAGGCTAAGAACACTGCAAACTTCATGGACTGAAAACAGCATTAAACTTTTGTAAGATTCAGCCTTGAAGAACTGGTTGGAAAAGGAGAGCTTCCCAGGCAAGGTCTACAATTTGGCAGGGATGGAGAGGGATGCACAGAGAGAGACAGCTGCTGTATGTTGCTATTGCCTGCTTAAGTCAGCTGAGTTATAACAGCTTACACCAGTTAAGGACTTGGCTCTGCAAGCCTAATAGATAGGATAATTGATGCAATTGGATCATGATGGATTCCCAGTGCACAGAAAAGCAGCTAAGGAAATTTGTACGTTACTATWCCATTTCCTTTAGTTTGCTGGCATATTCTGCATTCTCAGGTATTTCCTGGTACCTTGTTTCTTTCCAAACTTGTCTTCTTTTCTTAAATTATATCATTTGTATCTCTCTTTAGCTCTGCTTACTATCACATATGAACAGGCACTCCTCTGGTGTGCTCACCCTTTGATGAGGATGGACACGTGTGGCTATCACAGTACACCTGGAATATAAACCTGTTAATATTGGCTGCACTTGCAACCAGGAAGTCTCCAAAGCTGTAGAGCTTTCTTCCATGAACAATACAAAAATAACTCTCCGAATCAACATTTAAACTGGTAAAAGTCAGTTAGTCTTTTAAATCACCATTTGCTCCAAAGCTTTGAAGAGGTTTCTATACCTTCATGTAACATTCAGGAAAATGTTTATGCTGCTTTCATAAAAAATCTCATTTAGCCAGGTCCACAAGTTTAAGTGTTAAACTGTCCTTCTCTTACTTGCCCAACTCCTATTCAAATCAGTAGTCCTTAGGCCCTCAAATATTATTGTGACCAAAAGATTTATAGCTCTGGTGTTTTGCCGATTTTCAACTAGAGTTCTTAATGTTTCTTTTTCTTTTTTCCCAAATTCTATAAAATGCAATAGCCAAAGAAATTATTAACTTGAAATACTCTCTAACGCCCACCCTCCCTTTTGTTTATTTAGTACAATATGCTATCTTGAAAGTGCTTAACACAGCCACAGCTCTCCACACTTGCTGGGTAACCAAGGTGAGACCTCCCCAGTGCTCTAGCTTGGCCGCTGCCCTGGCCAGGCGCTGCAGAGGTTTCGGCAGCAGTTTCTGCAACAGTATCCCCATCTGCTGCCTCGCAATGGCATAGCAGCCGAACGAAGGAAAGCTGCTTTGTACAAACAATACTGGCCTTGCATCTTTGTATAGCAAAGCTTCCGATAACTTCATGCTTACACTTTATCCAAGACCTTTCCTGCCAGTCTGCTGTTGCCTGTCCCTGCAGTCTGGTCAAACAGACTTATCTGACAACGTGCTCTGCAAAGCTCCTTCAGATTTCATGGGTTAGTAATATTTACGTGACATTTTCTTGCAGAGCAGTTCTAAAAGCTGGACTTTCTCTGCATTCGTGAAAAAGATTTAAAAAAAAAAAAAAAAAAAGCCATCTGATTTGGTTACGGGTAAGTGAGGCCATTAATGTAAGCCTTAAAGTGAAGAGTGTTGAGCTGCTTCCCAGCAGGGCACTCTGYAGATCAGTGGTAAAATCTTGGGGAGACTGGAGCTAAGGTGCTTGCGTGGCAGCAGACCAGGATAGCATGATAGGAGGGTGCAGCTGCATTTTCTAGAATGGTATTTCTAAACCTCACCTTTAGAGCAAAGGAATATCTCAGCTTCCTGAGATCAGGTTCTGTAGAGCTGTTACAATAATTTTATTTATAGCCAGTTAAAACATAGACTTGTAATTTCAAACATGCACACACATGTTGCTTGTGAGTATTTGCGGGAATGTGTGTGTAGACTTTTTAAAAAGGAGTTTCCTTTCCCTCTGCAGCAGTTTGACAGCAGACTTCCTGAGAACTTAAAGAGCAGCAGCAGTTGCCCATAGACCCTAGCCCAAGCAACACAGCCCTGCAGATGGGGCTGCATGGATCTCATTTATCAACCAGTTGATTCACTTGATGTGGGCTGATAATCGCTCCTGGCTTCATTGTTTTTCTTATTTCACTTGTGTTTATAACAACATCTGTTGTAGTTGCTTTTATGTATAATCATATAAAATTGTGTCTTGCACACAGGTAGCAAAAGCGCAGGCTTGTCAGTGTGGTGTGTCAAATTAGTTACATTCATTTTGGCAATATACTTTATCAGATCTGTATTTTGCCTGCAGCAAAACAGTCAGCTGTTACAACGAATTGTCATATATCCACATTTTAATATGAAAAATAATTATTCTTCTGTATCTATTAAACTGCTACCTATTTTTCAGGCTGGAATTGGGACTGCTTTTACGGAGTGACCAACTTGCTAGTTTAAGTAGGTCGAATGTAGCACTGTAAATATGACCAGGGCAAAAAGCCAAGGACAAAACTGACAGTTTTATCCTAATAAAGCAGTGAGGTCTCTCCTATATCTCTGTAGCAGACAGTTGATTGTCCAAATGTATGTACCAAGTGGACATCTGGCCACTTAAAGACTATGACACCCAGAACTCCAAAAGAGCCACAAGTGAAATACTCAGTGGCCTAAATCTCATTTACACTGAAGAGTGTTCAGCTTTGGTATACACTGCATGAGATTTTAACATTCCTGGGAGCTGACAGAACATGACAAGGAGTTTTGATGGAAAAGGAAATTRCACCCAATGCAGTATTTTCCCCTATTTTCTACGTCATACTGCCTATCTGGTGAGGCCTAACTCTGGGAGATGATGGATTGCATTTATCTCAGCTAAGAGGTGCAGGGCCTTGGCTTGCAGCTGAAATAGGTGCTGGCTTTTCAGAGGGCTTCTCCACTCCTCTTTCCCACCAGTGGTCAAAGCTAAATTAATGTGACTGCAGGCACTGGTCTCAATACTGAGGCAATATGAAAGTCCTTGCTGCTCTGCCAGCTGGGACCAGTGCCAGCTGGCCAGCAATAGCTCCCAGCTGCCTATCTTACACTACCAGTCAGGCACACCAAGAACATGAGTGGTCTCAGCTGGGAAAGCTGCAGGGCCTCCCAGCTGAGACAGCAGTTGTCAATTGCTCTGCTTGATAACAGGACTGCTGCTTACCTGTACACTAATTTAGATGAGTGAAAGATGGCCTTAAGACTATGCCAAACARTGTAGCCAGTGCTCAGTACTGCCCAGCTCTTTCACAGCGCAGACCCTTCAGTGAAGCCTCAGGCTGTTCAGTGCATATGGAGAACCCCTGCTTTAGCAAACACCTCTAACTCTCACTTTTGTTCCTACTGACTAGGGTTTATAAAACAGACTTGACATCTAGATTTTTTGATTCATACAGCAGAGTTAAAGTTCAATACATTGATCTGAGTTGTAAAGTTGACTTTATTCGGTGTGCAGGCAAAGCATGTGGATTTCTACAACTTCGGGTGCACAACCTTGCAAGGCCTGCAAGCGCACAAGCAGCTTCCACACATGGATGATCTGTTAGACTAGCCTACTGGGTGTYAACCAGACAATGCCAGCATACCTGCATGATTTAACTACTGAAAATGGTCCTACATACTGTACTTTAACCAACTTATTTCCTCCAATACAGCTCTGGAGAGCAGTCATGTGTTGTCCTCTGAGGGGGGATGATGAGTTTTCCCCATAATGATAGTACCTGCCCTTGTCACCATTTTCTCAAAACTTATCATTACTCATGCCTGTCTGACAAATCTAATACAGGGATTTATATTATCTCACAAGAAGGCCAGTGACAGATTTGGAAGGGCAAGAGACCTAAGCAATCTTCCCATACCTATGCATACAACAGAGCTAAAACAAGGCTCTGCTACTGCAGACACTTCATTTGCTGGAGAAGTGATGGGAAGTGGTTAGAAACTGATCTGTTTCATTATTACAGTAAATTGTCACATAGCCCCCCAGGTGTCCTCAAACTACAGAGAGCTTCCAAAATACAGGAACAAACCATTAACCCATTACACAGAGGAGGAAAACAAGACAAGGACGCAGTGAGTCACTGGTAGAGAGAGGAAAGAACCAAGTATCCCTCCTCTCCAGGTGAGTTCCTTATCAACTGAAATATACAGCCTTTCTCTGTCACCTACCACTTTGTTCCTGCTTGTCCAGTCATGGAGAAATCTGTTTGATGAAATAAAACATGTCTCCTCAGGAATGAGGTAGCTGCTAAGTGAGAGTACTGGCTTCACACAATCATCATGGCAAATGCCTTAGGACTGAGCTGTTCAACCTGGAGTGGAAAATACATTTTTTGCTTTTTTTTTTCTTCCCACTGGGTATAACTCTCTCCTGTCATTTTGTTGTGCTAGTGAAAGCAAGTTTCACTGGAAACTGAATCCATTTACAAATATTTTGATAAATTGAGACAGTTACTCAGGAAAAAAATGATTAAATATATGCAGATAAAACACAGTGTCATGAGAACAGCTGCTGCACAGACCCACAGCCTACATAGATTTCATTTTATTTATGCCTTTTAAAGGTTACGTAGGTGTCCCTGTGCAATGGAAACAAAGTGAACATTATTCCTGTTGGTAATAAATTAAAGAAAAATCTCAGATAATTAATCCTCCAAAATGTGCAGTCCTGACTTTTTATTTTTTAGCAGGAAGATATATGTGTAAAATTGTATCATCACTGYTCTTGTATACACTCACGTGTCTCATTCTGTGGTCGTGGTCAGGAACTTCCTTTGAGACTGTCTCAATTTCTGACTCGAGCAGCTCATTATATGTGTACCTCAATCCACCAGGCCTGAAGTATCCTGCAAAGGGAACACCATTAGAAGGCAGTGCAGCAAAACCTCCTATTGTCCATCTAAAGCATGACTTGCATTTTCGCATTATGTCTTAGTTTTCTATTCCTAATACTGAATTACCTATCTACTTGGAGATCTACAGTATTCTCTACTTTCTTGTAGGKCAGATATCATGCTGTACTTGCTTCTTCTGCAGCAACTGTATGTAGAAATGTCTGCAAATAAACCTTAGCTGAAAGTTCCTGATGTTTTCCCTTGCCTCTGTCATTGACACATATGAACATAAAATCCCCTGCCCAAAGCCATTATAACTGATTTTGTTTCAAGTGCCAGACACCTGAGCAGTGCAACACTTGCAGTGTTTCAAACACCACCAGTAAAGCAGTCTATGAGCAAAGGGCAGCAAATGCAGTTCTTGCACTGAGTGACACAGATGGACAAACCACTTCTCCATAAACTCCAGCACTTACTACAACTTCTCTCTGTACAGAGTAATCACCATTTGCAAAAAGCTGTGATGGTTTATTGTACACTCGTACCACATTTTATCACCTTTACAGAGTCTGAGATACGCATTTTGACACCGACATCCTCAAACCAATGTCAGAAAACAAGAACTTAGTAAAGGAAAAAATCAGTGTGCATTGTCCTCTGAGGGTTCAAATAATCTTTTTTTTCCCACATGATACACTACAGTACATAGGCAAAAATATCCTACTTCTACTGGGTCACCACTTAAACAGAAAATTGAAGTGCAGGATGCTACAAGAACGCTAACAACCACTAAGCCTTGCATAGTCAGAGACGTTGCACAGAAACTGCACCCAGCATCACACAGTCTGTGAATCAGGTAGCAAGTTAAGTGCAGTGCAGGTAATGACTCCTGCCTGTTCACGGCAAGAGTGAGGAGGAGAATACTCTAAAGCATTGCTGTGCTGAACTGGCTTCTGGTTTTCAGATGATCAGCACCACAGCACTTCTTTACCCCTCTAAATATAAGAAGCCACACAGAGCTCAGCATAAGGTATTAAAGAATTTAGGAGTGAAGGGGTTAAGCTAGTCTGAATGCAAGACTCACAAGAATAATGTTGCTCTTTAGAATAGTCCTGAGAGTTTTTGCCCCGTGGCAAAAAGCTGATAGTAAAAGTAATCTATAATGCCCTATTCAAATGTACAAGATGTCTCTTATTGCTTGTTGTTCTCCAAGCACTTCTCTTGTCAAATTCTAATTTGCAACTGATGAAAAAAAACATCTACAGCTTTTCATAATGACAGGGCACAGCTAGTTTAAGGCCGATGATGAATAAGAAGGCCTTGAACACAGCTATGACAGTGCAATGTTTGTTGTTTGCCATATCAGAAAACAAATGCCAAACCACTTCATTCAGGGACTTCTATTCATCAGTTCTCCTAAAGAACAGGAGCAAAACACTGAGATGAGAAATAACGCCATGTGGAACATCATCCTCAACACCAGAGCCACCTTATTAAATTTTAGTTGGAGGCATTAGGACTCAGGGAGCTCCCAGTCTTGAACTGGTGTGTGGAGCTGCCCAGTCATGTATTATTGTCATGAGGACCAAGGAACAGGGAATACTTAGCCTGTATTTTCTTTCACTGTGAAAGTTTGGTGGACAACAACAGAGCTCACCTTTAGTTTAAGAAAACTGTTCACAGTGTTGGCCACTAACAGCTGGATTATCTTGCATAACTTTTTCTTTCAAATTGTGGCATTCTATAAAACATTCCAGTTTTCATTTGCTGAAGTCAGTGATCAGTGATTGACAAAAAGCTTTTCTGGATCAGGGTCAAAGGATTAAAAGGTACCTACATGTTCACCTAGGACTGTGGGAAAACATCGGACATCACACCAAGAACAAGAAACAGAGGGACTTCTAGTCATACACCTGGGACGCTGCTACAGCCTCAGCAGCTATGGGCGTCTGATTGGAATGTGGGTTTGATCTGTAGCTCTTAGAGTAGTTAGCCCATGCATCACAAATCAGAGCTCATCGTCTGGGCCCATAAGGGGAAAATACTATGTCTTTCAACCTTACTGCAACAGATTCAAAATGAATTTTATACAGAAAGCTTTCTAAGCAGTAGAAAACTTTTCTTGTCACTTTGCTTAGAAATACTAAGTGGGTGCATTTACCATAAAAATTATTCATAATCAAGTGTATTCTAACTTCATGAACAAGCTTGCACTACTCCTAATTAAGACAAACAGCATCAGGAGAGTCTGAGAAAAATAATGCATTTACTCATAAAACTTGATGACAATGTCTGATGTGTTAGCAATGAAAGCGATCACTCTAACGCACTGCAATGCCTAACATACAGTCTCACGGCTCTCCTGCTGTGTTTTGTATAACTCATGAAGTTAACATAGCACAGATACAGAAACAAATAAAAGGTAGGATTCATGTGATTCATATTTCAGTAAGAAGAATTAAAACAGATAACAGCTTCCAGGCAAAGAAAAGTGTATTTCTTGTAATATTCCAGCCCTGACCTCACTGGAACTTTGTTGCACTGCAGATCCATTCCAGCTCTAATTAGTCCATAGGTTCACTGTTCAGATTCATCTGACTTAAATTTATGACTTATGTCTACACTATAAAAATTCAGTTCTCTTAATGTGGCAGTTGAGTATAAAAAGTTGCATTCTTAAATTACCACGCTTCAGGAGATTGAAGTATTCTAGGGAATTTGCAGATGCCTTTGTCTAGCACTCCCAGGCCCTACAGGCTTGTACCCAGTTGTGGTATATCCTGTTGGTGGAGAAGGATTTCCACATCTTTGGCTCTTTCACTGTCCCTGATTATTAAGAATTCTAGAAATACTGAAACCATCTTCCCCTTCTGCCCACTGTGCAAGAGGCTTCATATATTAACTTTTTTTTCTTTTTTCACCTTTTTTCTTTCCCTTTTTTTTCTTTTTTAAGCCAAGACCTTGCTGTTTGCCTTCACCATTTTTAATTTCAGTCAGAAAAGTTTTCATGAATGGTGCTTCCTATCCATCTCAAAAAGATTACTGCATTTATTTTTTGCTTTCTTTCTGCATCTACACTGAAGCACGATGGCTTCTTAGCTTTGTAATGATTAACAGGCACACATGAAGGAATAATTAAACACATCTGGATTGTCACATTATTTTGATAGAATTTTTCCAAAAATATCCTCAAGGACTTCTTTAAAAAGAATTCTATATATTCAAGGGACATAGCACAACATCTTGCAGCACACGACCACATTTGGAGGTCGTTTCCTATGATATGATAAGAGGAATGAAATGTTGATACTTTTAAATTCCATTGACCTCATCTGCAGGGCCTCCTCACTCCAGGAGTCTCTTCCTCCTTTTAGGAGGCCTTGCTTTGGGTTTTGGACATATATTACACAACATTTGGCTCTAGGTACCCAGAGACAAGTCTATGGGGTAATCAGTGTGCCACCCTCAGGGGTGCTGAACATTTTTGTGCACTCTGCTTGCTCAGATGCCACAATGGAGCTCCTGCTAAGATGGAGAAGCAAAATTTAACAGTACAATTACAAAATGCATCAATTACTACCTTGTCCTCTGAAATATGAATCACATCCATGGCCAAATGAAGTATTTCAGGCATTAAAACCAATTGCTAATAGAACAAAATAGAATGGGGCCCAGCCCTACCAATTCTCTAAGCATATTTGTCAAGCTTCCAAACCTGCAAAGTGCTGGTCTGGTAATATACCATTTTTAACAGGTGAGTCTGCATAGAGGATTTTCCTAAAGCACGCAAAGTACATATGCACACAAATAGACCTAGTTTTCATTGCTCTCAGCATTGCAGAGTCATTCACTTCAAGGCAAAGCAGACAGAAAGTGAAATCAAAATCAGAGCAATGACATTTTACTACTGTTATGCTCTCTGAATCTTTGTAACTATTTGAATAAAATAGAGCAGAAATCCTCCTCTCTGTACCCCCCAATAAACAGATCCTTAATTTATTTTTTAWCCATGGAACTCTAAGAGAAAGGACAAAAATAATCTAGTTGGCAAATAACATACTTGAAAAATTTCATAACATTTCTGGCATAAATTGTCAGAGGAATGCATGAGAATCTCTATCTTTTACTAGAGATCTGCATTCTCAGCAAGCCTGAATRGTTGTCCTTAACCTCTTCCTCATCTGATGAAACAGCACAGTGACCTCATTGAAAATTTCTTTCCATGTACTGTTGTCATCTGCATCCTCCTAAACTCTTCTCTCTCAATTGCAAAGAAACAAAGCAACTGAAGAACTGCTTAAATGAGTGGGTGAAAATCAGAATGTGAAAGCTTTATCAACCCAACAAGCTAACAGAAATCACATCATAGAGTCCTTTGTTTCTGTGAGCACACAGATTTGCCTTGGTGACAGAAATAGCATATTGCCAAAGCTGCTGTAGCACTGACAGCCTTGTGCAGGGTACAAAAGCACACGGTTCCTGTGAGAGACCTTGACATCGCTGCCCAGGAGCATACAGATTTGAGTACCACAAGAAACAGCTTGCTGCTTTTCTGTGCAGCAAAAATATTCATGGCCACCAGCTGCTGATAAGCACTTGCCAAAGATATCTGCTTCACTTTGTAGGCAAGATACAGAAAGTAGCTTAGTAAACTGTTCAAGTGCCTTTCTGAGCTGACTCTTGCTAATTATGGCTGAATATGTAAAAACGATCATTGTATTTAAACTGGTCATTTTTTATGTAGGATCCTGGGTCTGGTTACATGTTTTACTTCTCCTGTGCTCAGCACAAGAGTAGAATGTACTTTAACTAGTTCACTGTCTAAAATACCCTTTTGTGTGGCTTGGTAACATGATTGTGCTGAACATACACCYGTGCATAGCTGGGCAGAAAACAGATTAATTGTTCAAAACATCCTCTCCCAGCCAAACATGAACACTAAAAACTGATTTTAGTAAATATCTGTACTGTGTTGTATCAGTTGAGTATTTCACATGCTCAGTGGTAGGTGAATGAATTGCCCAAGAATATTAGCCTCATGAATTGTCTATAAAGTCTATAAAGCTATCACCTGCTTATTACTAACACTATGTAGAAACATAAAAAAATCCCAGAAAGCCAAGAACTGCTCAGTCCACCGGACTGTCCTGCTCTCCTGTTGCATGCATGATACCAGTGCTCATCTTATCTACTCTCTAAAATACTTTGGGATATTAAACATTAAAAATGACTCAATTGTAAACTCTCATAGTCTCCAGACTAGTTACAGTTCATCTGCTATGACTGCACTTAACAGAATTAAATTAAGCTTGGGAAAGAATTCTTCCTTTGTTCATAGGTGTCTGTGTGTGTTCATGTGTATTAAGTAGGAGGCGTCTATGTGATCTAGGGATAAATCAAAGCAACCTGGAGATGCTGGAGGTGTCAAGCAGCTGAAAATAGAATCTTCCTTGGGACATCACATCACACAACATTTACTTATCAAGGAAAATGTTCARACAAACTTACATAAATACACACTTGGAGACACAGGATCCACTTTTCCACACTYCATTTCTATTCTTGGAGGTCTAAGGTTAATTTTCAGATAATAATAAAGCTAACCTAAAATAATAGCAAAGTCACCATCCCTGATTGTCCTATGTCTTTCATGTCAACTCCTCTAGAAATGCCCAAAGTACAGGATGCGATTTGCAGTGAAGCCCTAAAACTAGCAAAATCAAAGTCTGTCAGAAAACTGGAGGAGCCGACTCTGCAACTGGAGACGCTTCACAGAAGGCAGTCCGCGGCTAGTGCTGAGGTTTACTTTGGCTCTCCTCCTGGGATCCCCCCTCCAGGGACAGAAGCAGTGTTTCCAGTTTTAGGTGATGAATACAGACAGGGCTTTGGTGGTGACAAAACAAATGCCTCAGTCAACCACTATTCAGAAAGCAATGCAGATGACACCTCTCCAGTGCAGCTGTTTCCTTTGTGAACACAAGTGAGCAGGCTCACATCTGCTAGTGTATGACAAGCTCCTAGATGGCTTTACATGTGGAACTTGTAAGAACCCTTCCCATTTTTCTGAACTGCCCACATCACCGATCTATTTGCAGTCCCCTTGGGGCTCCCTGAACACAAATCTGTGAGGTTACAATGGCCCTTTGGAGARGACTGTCTCTAGGGCACTTTTCTTGCCTGAATTCGCAATGGTGCATGGCAGAATCACTTTCTTATTCAGACCAGAGATTAACAACCATTTCATCTGTAGTAGAATTCCCAAAGATGGAATGTGGGAAATACCCAAAGCAACCTGAACAAGCGTAGACATGCTATAAGGCAGCAATCGCAGGAGTGGTGTGCAGAAGAGGAACATCTAATGGCTGCACTAAACCAGTGACATATTAGGAAAAAGCAGTAGTACATATGAGGTGCACATTAGGGTTTATGCCTTTTGCCACCAGAGGATGCCTGACAGAGTAGTTCAGAGATAAGAATTTCTGACAACCCTGAAGGCACAGCATTGATTCACACACYCCTGCTAATCTCATAGAAAAACATGTCAGCCAGCACTGACTATTAGGCACCCTGTGCTATATGGCTCTACTGTTTTCAATTATTGAAAGTGTGTGCTAGGTTTTGTTAAATTGTCTTCCTTACAGACCACAAGTGAATATTCCCAAGAAGAACACCCATCCTGTTCTTAACACTGCAGTCACCTCTCTGCACTAGAAAACTGCCTGCACTGAGGAACTATCAAACATATGTTATGCTATCATCAACACAAGGACATGTTGACCCCCCAATAAGAGACATTTCTCTCCTACTTCACTGTTACTCTCTACTATGGGAACGACATCATGTTCTCTGCTCTGCTGAAGCTCATTTCTCAAAGTCCTCAAAAACAGGCTTCCCAAATGTTCTACATAGTACCTCCATCTCAGTCTTCTGATAACAAGGAACAGAAAAGGTGAAGTAGTACTACTCACTTGGTGCCTTATCTTCTCCATGCTCATGTCTTCTCAATGACACTACTAGCCAGCTAAGGAAAACCATATTTCTGGGAAAATCTCTTGTAGTACATAGAACAGAGAAGTAGAAGATGGCCTTGGAGTTTATGGCACTCAGAATCCTGAAAAGAGAAGCTTAGTCCAGAAAACACCTGCAACACACATGCAGACAATGCCTGAGTGCCAGATGAGAATTAAGCGATGATTTCCTGGAAATAATTTCTCATTTCAAAGAGGCTAATATACTTTTCTCAATCCGAGATGAATTATTTTGCAGAGAAAAAAATCCCTCCTTGCTTGAATGAATCATGCTGTCAAGAATCACATAGAAAAGGAAAGAATTACTACTACTACTTTTTTTTTTTAATATGATTTCTAATACTTGAGATATATAGGTGTTTGGTACAAAGTTCCATTCAAGAAACTAAACAACGGGTGACCAAATCACTTCATAAGGTACACTGAAATGCTGGTATACTCATACATAACCACCCGAAAAGCAGATCTTAATGTGTTACAAGCTATTCTACCTTGCATTTTCTTGCTGCGAGACAAAAATAAATAAATACTTACAAGTACCTATTTGTAGAAGTAACAGCAACCTCTCCACATGTCTGTGACTACATGATGTGCTGCAGGAGGGAAGCACCAAGCACTGGTGATGGGGTAGAGGGAAGAGCTATAGCCCCTACAGCCCAGACCTCCATCTGTAATTCTGTTTCTGATTTGGAATCCATCACCTCACAGATAACAAAGAGCAAAACAGTAAATGAGAAAGAAATTATGTGCAGCAAACAAACAAGAAGAGACAAGGACTGTATCCTCACAGTTCAGATCATAAYCCACCTCTGCCCAAAGTTCAGCAACATTCAGCTCCAGGGTTTTCTTGGAGGCTAAAGCTACGAAAGAGAGAAAATTAAATGTATCGATTGCATGGAAAAATTTCCTCAATGCACAATGTGAAATGTTTTATATTTTAGAAAGCTACCAACTAGATCTAGTGCACACTGATGTTAACAGAAAGCCTCCTACAGCTTTCCTAGGCTTTTCCTAGGTTATGTGTTTAAACTTTTTTCCCGTACAACAGAGAAGTGCAGTGAATTATAGAGGTTTTCCTCGCTTTGTTCCCCTCCAGGCTGCAAACAGTATGCACAGAAGCATCTTTCTATCTTTCTCCATGTTCAGCTTTGATAGGAGTTCCATTAAGCCCTCCTGGTTGTTACTGCTCAGAACGATTTAATGACTGACAGTCATTCCCGGTAGCACCTAAAAACAGCATTTATGTAAAGAATTTTTGTTAAATTAACTTTGTGCCTCACACAAGAATATAGGAGTAATAATAATAATAATAAATCAGACAGTAATGCTTTTTTCATTCAAACTCTAAAGCAGACAGATGTCACTACTTATAATAGTCCAGACAAATTATAATCTTGAATGACTGCTGCTCTTAATATCACTTTCACAATTAAAATTCAGAGTGAATCAAACAAAATGCTCTTTTCCTATATTTACCATAATAGAGATGATAAACACACAAATGTATCATTTATTTATTTAAAGTTTCAGTGAATATCAGAAGCAATTGATACCTGCAGATCAAAATCCAACATCCAGCCTTTCCAAACTTTAGTTTTATGCCCTGAAGGAGAGGACTCCTGAATGTATGCAATCAGGCATTTTAAAGGCCAAAGACCAAAACTTTGGTGATTAAATGCCCCACTTATCCCTGGGAGAAGCATTCAACATATGCTTTCTCTCTAGCGTTATAGACTCTATTTCATCACATCTTTAGCATGTTTTATAACTTCTAAACAGCATCCTCTAATGTATATAATTGCCAGGCAAAGTGTCTGAAAATGAGTACAGATATTTGGTAAGAACAGACATCAGAAAGGCCACTTACTGTTTCAAAGTGCAGGAGATGGATGACCAACAAAGTCATCTGTTTCAAGACAACTGTCTTCCTTTACTACTTGAAGGTTCCATTCCTTTGGATAAGACAATT
Source organism: Rhea americana (assembly GCF_003343005.1). Lineage (NCBI taxonomy): Eukaryota > Metazoa > Chordata > Aves > Rheiformes > Rheidae > Rhea > Rhea americana. Next base: position 4,795,401 of record NW_028186150.1, read on the forward strand.
AAAAAAAAAAATGGAGGCAGCTACTCATGAAGATATCAGACACTAGGTTTTGGTTGTTTTGTTTTGTGATTTTTTTTTAAGCACCCTTGGGCATTACCAAGTTTCTAAACTAAAGAAAAACCTTTGTCTTCCTGATGTCTAAAAGCGTAGTATGATTAAAATATGAAAACAAGCTTAGAGTAGTCCAATAAAATGTGTCCAGCCTCATTAGCATTAGAAATGTTGTTCAGATCAGACATATTTAAGAGAGTCCTTACACAACTCTTTCCAGACAGGCTTTCAATGATCTTTTGTCAGCATCATGGGATATGCTACTAGCACTATTCCATGCTTTGACCATTTTCAAAAACATTTTGCCAACCCTTTGTTGCTTTAAATTCATCCCTACCCAACTGCTCAACCACATGCTGCCTGCTCTCTCCTGCTCCATTTCATCTGCCACTGTAGCCAGCCCTTTCCTCCTGTTTGGCCTTGTTGCCACAGCTGTCAGCACAGCCAAGGAGCACTGCCGCTGAATTTTGCAAGAGAAAAGAAAGTGCAGATCCTTGGTTTGCTAAGAGCCCCTCCACATTAACTCTTTCAGAGGCAGCCACCTTAATATTAAGATTTCTAAATGGGAAGGTGGCAGGCCGGCGATCAGGCAGGCATGTAGATGTCTGTGTAAGAGAGTCCTCRCTCTAAATCTTCCTGATAAACAGCTTCTGGTTCAAAAGCTAGATGAATAAAGTGACTACTGGATAGAATTTAGAGATATTTTGAACAATGGTTTACAAAAAATAAGGTAATCAACACTGTAGTACAGGAGGATGCGGACTCCATATTAATGCATCCCTGTCACACCCTGGCAACAGGAAGAATGTAATTTTGTTTAACCTATGGGGGTCCTATAAATCTAGACTACCAGAYTATCTGTGTAGTGGCATGGTTTATCCCCTAAATATCTGAGCATTTGCTAGGTACTTGTGGATTTATTCACAGGCTGCCACAATGAGGCAGTAGTAAGTTGTGGTGAATGYGGTATTTACAGTACAAATGATGCTGAAGTGCCAATTAATGCTAATTTGACTTGGCCCATTTTGGATCTCTAATAAACATAGCTCTTCAAAGGCAAGCAGATTTGGCATATGCTCATCTAAGGAAAATTTGTGCACCTCTCTATTTCCCCATCTATTATTATATTTCTATGGCAAATTACAAAGAAAATTGAAATGTATAAATTTTCTTTTAGTAGCAGCCAAGACCAGCAGCTACTGAAGACTGATTCCTAAAAGAAAACATTACACATTTGCCTTAATTGAGATTGTCAAAAGTATTAGAGAAGAGCTAAGGGGAAAATATGTCACTGAGTATATGTCTGTGTATTGAGTTATATACTCATTTGGAAGTTAATAAAAAGATAACTAACTTTTTTCCTTGAGATAGGCAAAAACTGTTTCCCACAGAGAGGATGAGGAAGAGGAGGAGCCAATCTCTCTGCTTTCATCCTCTGCCTTTGGGCCCTGCTAACTGTACTCTTCTTCCCCTCCTATTTTCACTAGATGAATGAGGCTAGTGAAGAAAAACAGCTTAGAGATTTGGTAGGTTCGTCCTTTGAGAAACATGATGCAGTAAACTTCCTTGATCTGGAATATTTTTCGAGTAGAACAAGCTACATAATCAGTTCCTTTCGAAAGGGGGACTTTGAAGCTACACTRCCTCCAAACACTTGTCATTTGACCCAGAAGGCAGCAAGTGAAAATTTCTGAACAAATGTATCAAAAAAAGCTGATGCACTTTCCTGGGTCGTGCTGCTTCCCTGTGCTAACAAAGAGATCGACTCTCACTGCTTTTGATATCTGCACAATGACAGGAAAAGGAAAGTGCTACATGGGGAAAGCCAGCGTAGCAGAATGAGGCCAGTAGAGTGATCCCCCAAACAGAAGAGTAACTGCTGCAGTAATCTCTCACGTGGCTGGCATGCTGGGCAAAGGCCTACAGGACATTTTCAACAAGTAACGTACTTAAATAATCCTGCCTCGTGTTGGAGGAACTGCTTTTGTCCTATATGTCTCTGTTATAACAACAGGAATAGGAAAAAAAAATAATTTTTGATAACTGTTAATTCCTAAGAGATCATTATATTATTCAGTGGGTCACATTCAAACTTACCTGTGCTTCTGTATATTAAAACATTTCATATTTGAAGTTGAGGCCTGCACTTTCCGGAAAACAAATCACTGATCACTCCTTCTCAAGTTACAGCTGTGATCATCCATAGGGCAAGTGTAGCCAAAGTTTTCCTTTGCACTGGACTTCCACAGTACCTGGCTGTGTAGGCTAACACTTCTCAACTGAAACTACTACATTTACTGCCACCTAAGGGAATTCAGTAAGAATACGACTGCTGGAGAGAACATATAGGGTAGAATACAAAACTCACTTTTTCCTTGACTGTTAAATATGTTGTTAAATGTGTTACTTAGGCAATACACCAGGAACTGACCAAAGATCTCCTAACAAAATGTTTCATTAAAAATGCCAGTTCATAAAAATTAACACACAAGTATGCCAATTTTATGAAATTTCAGACTTCTAATTAAAATAAAGTATTCTATTTAGACAAAAGAAAGAAGAATTTTGTCTTCCTTTCTAGATTGCAGAGTTATTTTTAYCAAAATATGTTGCATTCTTTTTCATATTCCAAACATTTTTCTCTGGTGGTATTTCATGTGGGGCACAAGCTGCAATTTAGCTGACAAGATGAGCAGCCTACCTGGCATCTGGGCAGTGCAGCAAACTGGCTCATACTTTACATCATAGCAAAGAGGAACCCTCACGGATGATGCTACTGCTCTTCCTGTGTCAGCTGACCTTCTTCCAGCCATCTGGAGAAAATGCTGAAGGGGCTGGTGAAAGTGTCCTGTAAATACAATGATGTTCTATGTTTCTCTTGTAGTGCCTTTTTATGTTTTCCTTTACTCAAATAACCAGTTCCTTCCAACACCACACCAGATAAAAGCAATCTGAAACACATGGACCGAAAATCCTGCATTTTAGAGGATCACATTTAGTCATTCTTTCCTAATTTAGTCATTCTCTCCTAGTTTTCTGTATTCTTATACCATCTATTTCTATGGCATAATTATGCCTACAGAGCTCCTTGTTGGCACCAATGGGGAGAGCTTATACATAAAATTATCCCATCTCTGTAGTTTTCAAAGGATGAGATCACACTTTAAGGACTAAAATAACCTGGTCTCCTCAAAAAGCAGACAAACATTGCTATAGCAGAAGCACGTAGAAGAAAAACTTGATTTGTTACTTGTCTTTCAATAGCCACAGAAGACTGCTGAATTATTTCCACTAATGTATTTGATGGCAAATAAATTTTTGAAGCTCTGATTTGAACTGTACAGGCATCGAAGATATAGTTGCAGTAAGCATGTGACTTATCACAGGCAGCTAAAGGCAGCAGAACAGCTTTAGAAAACTTTTGCAAAACAACACACTATTGTCATCTACTTTTAATGCAGGAAGCTCAAACCTGCTTCTAATAGCAACTTAGCTTTATTGTTTCTTTATGGAAAATAAGATTACTAGGACTTCCTTAAGTTTCCATTTTACACTGAAAGACAGAAAAGGATGATTTTACTTGCAAAATTTCTGTTGTGACTGGGCTCTTCATCCATCTCAGCAATCGGGGGCTCTTGAAAGTGAGAAATCTACCTGATTTCACTTACAAACTATGAAAAACATTTTAAATATACAGTCTAGACAAAAAGACTGTAAAGCATTTGTGTCTGCACTGCAAAAGAGCCACTTCTAGAACAGAGCTGGACTCTAAGCACTGGTCCAAAGTCTTTCACCGTGAACAACAGAAAAATCATTCAACATGTGCTATAGAGATCAGCAAAGTTATTTTGTGCACACTTGATTGTCATCTCTTCCATCTTTTAATTGGACAGTTCAGAGAAATGCCACTTCTAGCTATAGAGCTAAAATTTTCTTCAAACAAAGAACTTACATTCAGAACAGAAGACAAATTTACTCTGAAGCGACTTGTGCCAACAACAATATGGAATCAACATATTCTCAATCCTCTTTCTGCTTTCCAGTAGTATCTTTTCCCCCATCAGCACTATGCATTTAGCAAATAAAATCTATTTTTAACACTGCTGAAGAAAACGCACAGAAAATACTCCAGTGCTTAGCACTGCTGCTCCTTAAGTGTATGAACCACACATGCTGACAAGAGTGAATACAATGCGAATTARATGATTAGCTGTCAAAGATAATTAAGAATTGTGTGCAGATTAGTTCAGACAGATCAAATATTGCACTAAAAATGACTCAACTGAAAACTATACCTTAGAATAAACTAATAAGTGGAAAAAAAGCATCCATCCAGAACAACTGTTGGAATTTTGGGATAGTTTGTTAAAATGATTTTTTTAAATGCCATGAAGACAATTAATGATAAGGACTCAGGTTTTAAAACAGCAGCAGCTCAGTCAACTCTCAGACTCATTAAAGTGCAGCAAGCCATTTGCATGTGTAACTAACAGTTTTCGTGCACAATTGCTTGGTTATTCAAATGGTATATATGACTGATGCATTTAGGATGAAATATACTGCCCTTGGGAAAACTGTGCATGAATCTGTGAGCTATTACATATTACTAATAGAATTAATTGAAAACTGTGCAGTACTTCTGAGGCATAAGTACAGAATTTTCAATATTTAGCTCACGCTTCAGACAGGTTCTCCTTAAAACAAAAAAGATTATTCTGTGTATTTCACACACCAGTACACTAGGAACATGGGGGCTGAGGGCCAAGCACACTAACAAGGGGAAGAAAGACCCATCTTTATGCAATAAAAAATATTGTTAAATAATTTTTAGCTAAACATCTTGTGCTTGGATTTTTAAAGAGCAGAGAGTGTGTGTCAGATGGGGGTGAATCCATAGTGATACAATTAAAGTGCAGTTTAAGAATGACTTGCCTCCGCATCTCTCTACATTAGAGCAACTTTTTCTTTTAAGCTGTCCCCTCTGCTTCTCAAATGCTTTTAAAGAAAGAAGCCCAAAAGTTCTTGACAGTGCAACTAAGGCAAGTAACTTGTGCTTCTCCTTCCCTTCTTTTTATGTCAATAGCCTGACTCATCACCAGGTATATATACAGCGAGAGAGAGAACTGGTTTATGGTGCTCTCTTCCCGTGATAGTATCTGCAACCACATCCTCAGAGATGCATTTATGTAACCTTCTCAGGCTGACACAAGCTAGGTCTGTCCATGTTCTCATGCAAACTGAGGAGACATAGCTGTGTTAATACAATCCGAAGCTAGCCCTAACAGAGCCAGCTAGGAGAACAAGATTAATAAGCTCAGGCAAGCTAATCATGGTTATGTGACTGTTTTCAAGCTTGAATAGAACGTGAGCAGAACTTACTCATGTGGGAGAGGGTTCATGAGACCATGTAGACCTATCTATATCCAATAATGCATTTTGCCTCTGCAATGTGCTAAGGAATTGCTCCCCATCCTACAAGTGGGAAAGGAAATACAGCCAAACTTGGAGACTGACCCAGAGACATGGGAAAGTTCTCAGCCTTTTACCAGCCTCTCAGCTGACCACAATGCCTCTATGCACTGTTCTCCGCGTTCTTCCAGAATACTCTGTAGCATTTCAACCAATACCACGTATTTCTTCAATAACACCAGTGGAAATCAACCCAAACATTGCTTATGACTTCTCTGTTAGTCCTTTACTATCAATCTGCATGGAGTCTCTTGCCTGGGAAAAGAAACCGGAAGAATGCAATAAGCTGAAGCCAGTGCCCTTTCACACTCTTCAGTCTCCTCTGAGAGGAGGATCCACAGAGCTCTCTCCAGCACTAAGGGAAACTAGGCAAATGGCTTCCTCATAGGACACTGAAGACGCATTTGCAGCTCTTTTAGTGCTTATTCACACAATACCACAACATTCAAACACTCTCACTCTGAAACTAGTTACAGCCTGTGGAAGGGGTACCTGAGACTAGGACAGGAGGAAGAGCTTAACTACAAAATTTCACTTTGCTTGGAATCTCAACCGCAGAAACACTTTACAGCTCTGTTTTTTTTTTTACCTAAAGCTTAATTTGTCCACAGCTTTGGTAATGGGCCTCATTCACCAATATGCACAAGATCTTAATATGATCAATTGATATCTATAAGACAAGCGTACTGGCTAAGAGGGAAGAGACTGGTGGTTGTCGATAAAAAAAAAAAAAAAAAAAAAAAAAAAGCGGAGAGGTTTAAGACAGGCTTTCTAAACTACCATGAGTGCAGAAAACATTAAGTGGAAGGATGTATATAGTAATGAATTTTGATTCATTGCTCAGCTCTGCCTCTCACTTCCTATGCCTTCTTGGACCAATGTCTCAGACAATATCTGTTTCCTTCCTCCATTTCTGGTTTGTCTGTTTAGACTGCAGATTCCTGAAACAAGAACGTTTTATCCAGCGTCAGCACAGGCCCTTGCACAACAGAGCACTCCTTTTATCTAAGACTTGGAGACTCATTTAAGATATACAAACACAGATGTGCAGGAGAGAATGCTACAATGGAAGTTGCTTGCTGTGAGGCATGAGCAGAATGAATGATGTAAGATGCATTAAAAGCTTCAAATATGGTCTGGGGGTAACGAACTCCCCTCTCACCTCCCCGCAAAAAGTAATGGATATAGGAACATGCAAAGTATCCCTCACATCATTAGAAGAGCTCTTCCTTGTTAAGCTTAAATGGATTTTCTTCCCCAATCTGAGAAATTTCTTTTAGCTCCATGTATAATTCCTTAAATAATTACACACGCAATAAATTAATGAAAAACAAAGAAACTGCCTGTCCTTAGAAAACCAGCTTAATTTTGCATGCTTTGCTGCACACTTCTAAATGGTCAAATTCTTTCAGCTCCTGCATAAACCAGCAGCCTCCTCATCGTGCAAGTAATCTTTACAAATAATAACAAATTAAATTTGGCATTAAGTGAGGTGTGAAATTTTTAAGCGGTCTCCTAAAAAAGAGACATCAGTATCAGATAGGGCTGCCGATCTCTTGCCTCTGAGCAGATGCGTCTGCTTGGAAATGAAAACTGATCAACAATCATCAAGCTAGGTGGAGAGTGATGTTACAAATCCCTGCTCTCTGCAAAAGTCGTAATATATCTTTTAAATTGCTCTTTTGAAATCTACTCATTTTGTGCCTTACACTGATTCTACTGAGCCATTTCCATTTGTTGTCTTCCTTGAACCAGTTCAGTTCTGCATGATGCCTATATTGACTTATGCTTCTTTGTGGATTTGCCAGAGCACACTGAATCATTTACATTGCCCACTCTGGAAACAGAAAGTATTGGGCTTTCCAAATCCCTCCATCCAGTTCCATCAGTGACGTAAGCTCATGCCTCCCCTGTAAATGTACATCAGTTGCATCTTAAGATATTTATTGAGGGGGACCTCAGCTACAGAGTGCCTTGCCTTCCCCACAGGCTGAACCTGCTGATCAAAAGGGCAAGCAGCAAGACTCTTGTGTATTCTCAGGGTTCCCTGAGGCAGCAGGGAATCACAGAGCAGCTTATTATGATGATGAGACCAATTCTTTGGTGAAAGACAGAAAAAAAGCAGGGAAGCCCAATTCACAATATGGTAGCATACTGAYAGTTGCTACAAATATAAATATGCAGAGCCTGTTTTTGCCTAAAATCAAACGAATTCAAAGAGCCACATAAAAGTGGAAAGAATTAAGGCTTGTTATCTAAATATCTAACAAAATATTTAATATACTAAACTATTTTAAATACATATTATAAACACATTTAAACTGGAGATACAAAACAACTCAGAAGTTTTGAAGTTCTACTGCTTTCAGGAGAGAACTTTTTAGAGAGCTCTGAACTGCATTGATTAACATTTCAAATCTAAATGAACATCCCTTGAGTAAATGGAATCAGCTCTCCATCTGTAGAGTGTTTTCTACTTACAGTAGCTAAGGATCTGAGGATGAGACATTGGATTGGCATGTCCACTTCGTTTCAAAAGGAGTCTGACAGCGCAGTATCACTTGAATAATGAAGCACACATCTGGCAGAAGATTGCTGAGGTTGGCTAAGTTTGTACAAGGTCAGTTTATCCCGTAAGCTTCTGCCTGCTGAAAATTAAGAAGTTTACACGACAACAAGCAGAACCAACTGTTAGATTTCAGGGGTTGTTTTTTTAAGTGGTTTTGTTTGTAAATTATTTTCTATTGTACAAAAACCAGAGGAAGAACTATAACATCGCTCTGAGACAGTTCTTTGAACCATTTAATTAGCTATTGCATACCTATTCTAGAATATGATTATTTTTCTTTTATAAGGAAGTAGGCAAACTACAATCAACCAGAGAATAGAAAGATCTACCCCACTACAGTGCTTTGCAAGTGTTAGTACTACATAGCCTGGATAATCTCTAATGCTAGTGGAAACAATGCCTGCGTTGTAACACATATTTAGCTATTGCTTTGTCGGTCTTCACAGATGGATAACACCTGTTCAATATGAAGTGCTGCAACCACTATCTTTACACAAACCATTATCATCTCACTTTATAGAAAAGATCTGAATCCTGATAAGAAGAATTTTCTAAGTGAAACTTTATGCTGAAAGATGTAACAGATATTTTTATAAACTCAGAGTAACATAAAAAAAATGAGACAACATAATGGAATATTTTTTCATCACTCAACAAATCACATTGATCTGTAGCATGAAAAAGCAATTTGGAGAGGTATGGGGTGTAGATTAAAGCTCAAAATCCGAACGTTTGTTTGCATTGTAACAATTACCCAAAATAGCCCTTCTTCAGCAATGCTGGAAATCAGCTATCTGCACTCCAGCTCAGTGCTTTAACTGCAAGCAATCTTCTCTTCTGAGTCTCTGGCATTTAAAAAAGGTGACTCAAATACTTTTTGCAAGCCAGCTTATTCTCCATTGTTTGAAGATTTCAACTTCAATATCCTTTTGTTGCTGCTTTGGTGGCTTTCTCCTTCTCCATTTGGCAAGTATTGATTTTCCATTAGTGTTCTTGTCAGAACATGAACAAGCTGCTATGTCTCATGAAGTTATACAGAAAGAGAGAAAAGCTCTCCCTCAGAAGGACGCATATCCAAACGCTAAACCATCAGCAAGAACAGTGCTCACGTCCTCTGATCCTCTACTCCCACTAGTTTGTTTCTCTTTGAAGGGACAATGTCAAATAGCTACGAAGGGAAGGGGTCAAAAAACACCATCTCAACCTGGTTGTATTTAGTTCTACCTTTAATAGTTTCATGGCTGCCTATGCCAGCAGCAGGTCTGATAACATCAAGGTTTGATAGCTGAGCTCTTCTGACTCCTGGCTGGTTCCTTCTACAGAAGGACTCTCAGTACTTCCACAAACGATGCTCT
>NW_028186150.1:4804934-4891230 GCF_003343005.1 Rhea americana
AAACAAATACACAAAGAAATCTGAGACAAGATGAACATTTTCACTTTTTGGCTTCATCCACTAGTATCAGTTTTATGTTGCTGTCTTGTGAGGATGGTTAGCCTCCTTTAGGCCTAGGATGCTGTATAGTAAAGATAACTCCTGTGTCTCCCACTGAAACTGCACCCTTTCCAATTAACTGTCCAAATTTTTTTACAGGTCCAAAATAATCTTAGTCTTAAAAAACAGTTTAAAAAGGGAGAAAAAAGGCACACTTTCATCATGGAAAGTTCTGATACATTGATACAAGTCAGGATGCCAAGTGACACCCCACAACCCAAACCCTATTTTCTGAAATACAATCTGAAAGAGAGTCTCATCCGCCACGTGCTTAGTTGCTTATCCCAAAGCACATACAGAGAGCTAGTCAAGCTGCTTTTGTCCTGTGAGACTCAAGAGCATTCTATACATCTTACCAAGAAAACATGTTACTACTCAAGCAACATGTTACCATGGAGAGGAGCCACTTCACACTTTGTTCATGATGCAGTTCTTCCCTTTGTTTTTCTGCCTTGAAAGCAAGGACACTATATTCTTCAATATGTGGAGAGCACCAAAAGCAGACTCACTTTAGAATCACTTCTGTTTATTCTTTTTTCCTGATCAGAGCAGAAGAGAAGATCTACCATCAGATCGAGTACAATTTGTGCTAACAGTTGATTTCCTTCTTACCTCTAATTTGATCACTGATTCTACAACTATCATTTTGCTTTCTTAACAGACAGAAAAATACTGTTAGCAAGTTTATTGACAATGTCATCCTCACTGATGTCTGTCTTCATAGCAAAAAACGTATTTGAATGCAGAAAGGTGAATGTGACTGAATCTGGTGATTCTGGCACTCATCACATCCCCAAACAGAGATCCAGCTGCAGTTTTACTTCTAAGATCTCATTGCCATGCTGTTGCCCCGCAGCACTGGGGCCTTCCCCTCTTCCAAGCAGCAGCTGGAGTGGCTGGAAACCTCAGAAGAGGCAAGATTACTGTAATGGGAGCTGACCTTACAGATTACCTTCCTATTCTTTATTTCCAGGAAGTAAGTTATTACAGCAAAGAGTGGCTACTGGGGCTCCTTTGAGAACTTCACGTGTTTCTCTTGCTTGAGGTAGCCTTCAGCTTCTCTTCAGTTATTGGGCAGCCAGGAGGCACCTGCAGAACTACCTGGGCTGGATCTGCCTCAGTGTCCTGTCACCCTGGGCTTTCACCCAGAGTAGATATCAAGACTCCGTAGAGAAGCGTGTGTTGCATTAATACCCCAACTGAACTGCGTGACRCAGCTCACTCCACCTCAAAGGTGTTTCAAGCTACCATCAGACTCAGAAAGGTAAGTCTGCATCTCCTCAGATCAAACATTCCAGATTTTCTTTCTTGCCTCTAGCATTCAAACAAATGCAATGACTACTGAGAGCCAAAGAACCACAGGATTCCACAAGCTCTAGGACTGAGCACAAAATGCCAGTATTTTAATCCAGATCCCCAGCACAAGATTGTAGGATCAGCTCTATATTTTCCTAGTGTATCTTGTTTAAAAGCACAGTAGCTCAACTCTGCTTTACTAATAATTATACAGTAAACATCTAGGGATGATCTTGAAGCAGAAAAGTGTTTAGTTTATGGACTTTGCTTTGGTTTCTTCTTTGGTGCAACTACGACCAACAGTTGAAAAGAAGAGGTTTTATAAGTCCTTGCCTTTTAAGGCTTACGGACAGTAACCAACAGCACCTGGGCTGCCCTGGCCACACACCCTACTCAGCACGTGAAATCAATGGACAAAGTCTCTGCTCTGCCGAGCTACATCCCTACAGCCACAAGGTGGCAGGCCAAGCAGAACAAACTCAAATCCGACTGAAACGGCTGCGGAAAGCTGGAGCAATGCCACGTGGGTCCAGAGAACGACACCCTTGTTTTAGGCAGAWACCAAAGAGATGGGATCTCTATCTGTCACCTCTGCTTTGTCATGCGAGTACAGCGGTACTGAGCTGAAATGAAACGGGACTGATCTGCCAGCTGGGCCTGTGTTAAGTYTGGAGCGCAGCATAGCAAGTACGTGCTATTGCGGGGCTGCCTTTTGGGGCTGCCCAGGGGGACGTTCCCTGGGAGGTCGCTGTTCGCATCACCTGCTGGGCAGCGGGTGCTTGGTGCAGCGAGGATGGGGAGAGGACAAAGAGAGGCAGAGCGGATTATCAGGAGGCGATGAGAGGGCCCGGACCCAGCTAATTTTACACTGAAGCATAGTATGTGCACACCAGCTGGCCATGACAATAGGGACAAAGGAGGTAATAAATGCTTTTTCCTGAAGAAAGGCCTGCTTTATAGCAAAGAAGAAAAATATTTTGAATATATCAAGCAAATATGCCCCCACAGTTTGCTTTGGTTTTAGGTATGAGAGCATACACTAGCGAGGAATTGCTAATGCTCTATATACATGTTTAATTGCACCAAGTATATCTTGCTATGTTGTGTATTGCTTACCCTAGAATTTGAGAAGTGAAGACAGTTCAGCARCTTGAATTCTCAGCCAGCTGCAGGATCAGGAGCAGAACCCAGATGTCCAGACAACCAGGCAGAGTACTTACCTACTAGAAAAATGTCTGTTATCTTTTGCCAAACACTTCCACACTAGATCTAACAATTTCTAACAATTTTAAAATGTTCTTTTCAATATCATAATTGAATTTGAATTTTGAATTTAAAAAAATCCACTGTTATTCTCCTTTATAGCTCTAGTTATTTGGATCCACATCAGGAAGTAGAATTCTAACTAGAAAGCAACCCCCATCCCCAAGGGTCCCCAGAAATTTGCCTTCTAATTGGGTTGAAAATGCCTCAGCAACTACTTTCTGAATCACTACATCTGCATTACAGAGCCAGTTTATCCATGAACACAGTCTACAAAATGCAGATATATTGCAATTATTATTTAATTGGGTTGCCAGAGCATACGACCCCAGTGTTAGGTGCTGTATATAAATTGAAGCAATACGACACTCAGCTCCCATGCAACAGAAATGAATATTTAAGGGTAAGATGAAAAGAAATGGTGAAAGAGTGTAAAAAGATAACCTTGAAACAAACAAGTGAAAATACAGAACTTTCCAGTTACTCACTGGTAAAATGGAAATAATACTTAATATAGCTCTGTCACGAAGCATGATTAAATGCTTATAGTGCTTTGCAATCATTTGTTTGATAGTACAGCTGTGGAATACCATTGCAAAGACAAACCATGCAATATTTACAGCTGATATGATATTAACCAAGCTCATCTTTTCCTGTTCTTAAAGTTTTAACTGAGCAATGCTTAATGAAATTTGCTATACTAACTGCTTGTGTTGTCTCTTCTTGTAATGCAAAAGCAAATGGCTGTAAGTACGGTACCCTGAAGGCAGACATTAGGAGTTTCTCTGTTGAATCCAGCAGAGAAGTTTCTTGCATCTCCGTTGAATGCCATCATGCTGTGATTAGTTAATCATTAAGTACATAGTGCTTTTAATTAACTGCCAACTCTGCTTGGGCATCTGTTCTGAAAATCACATCCGATCATGCTTTTCCCAGTCTGTGGCTATGGAGCTCTTCAATAATACAGTTGTTGCTCCATTCTCCAACTCTCTCTGCTCCAAGATAGCTTAAGTCCAGAGTGTCCTACATAGGATGAAATATAAATTATCTTTTTTTCCAAGGGAATCAAAGTAAATGGGAATTAAACAAACTTATTTGCCTCAATGGGTAATAAATGCTGCTATTAAAAAGCAGATCAGGCCAATTAACATTTTTTTTTTAGTAGAAATAAGAGACTAGAAGAATATCTTTATACTTCATTTCCAGCACACAATTATATGGGCTAACAAATTTTTATAGAACACTAACCTTTAATTGGAGAAAATAATCCTCTGCACTTTACAAGGGGGGAAAAAAGAGTGCTCATAAATACAATTGCTTATTGTTGCAACAGATTTGCAAAAGTTTCCATCTGACTTAAGATGAGAGAAAGATACAGCATGCAAATGTTCCCTTACAAACACTGCATTTCACTATCTACTTCAGCTCAGTCTCTGCATCTTTTTTTTTTCAAAAAGCTCATTTTTAAGTGTATTTTAAAATGACTGGATGAACAACTTTCTAATGGTTCTATGTCTTTGGCGCATGTAACGGGAAATAACAGGAATAAGACTGTAAGGTATCTTAGGGAGCACATGTTGTTTTAAAAGTGATTAGAAAAAAGCAAAAGTAGAGCAAGGAGAACACACACTGAAGGTGGCAGGCAGGATGTCTTGCTGTCTGGTTGAAATCTAAACCAAGTGATCAAAAGATGACTGCGGCCATTTGATGGTATTTCTGAAATGAACAGACATCTAGACAAAAAGGGGCACTTACTGTATGTGGCACTGTATTAGAAGTTTTTGCTTCCCAACCTAGAAATGGTTGGGCTGGATTCCTTGAGAGTTCTGGCCTGTACTAGAACAGATTGACCAGAAGGTTAAAAATACAGCATACGCTTTATGGCAAGAGAAATACCTCTGCCACTATGTAGCCAGCTCCATTATCATTGTTAGTCCCATTACAACTGCCTGCAACGTTGGCTAACATACAGCTAGCCAGAAAACAGAAGTCTCAGCCAATGCTCCCATCTTTCACGTGAAAATTTGAGTACAAGATGCTCAGTCAAACTATGTATGTGCATTGGCCATCTAAAGATTCCTGCATGTCTGGGAACACAGACAGATAGAAAATCCAGAAAAAATGATTATACGACTCTTTCTATTCAACTAAAATTCCTGAGTATACGCAAAGGACATGCAAAACCTGTTGTACAGTACTGTACCATTGACAATCTCCCCGCTGCTACTCCCAGTCCAGCACGTGCCATCTCAGGCCCTCCATCTCAGAGCTGCTACTTATCACACACAAATTTGGGCTAGTACAAAGGTAGAAATTCATAAAATGCCCAATATTTCTATATACAAATGTATGTCAAGGAAGAGAGTACTCCTTGGCAAGTACTAAGAGAAGAAAAGAATAAAACATCATTAAGCATTAAATCCCCAGTTCTTTAAGGAGTGGAGGTATGAAACTCATCTAAACCTTGCAAGATATAGTAAAACATTTCAGTTAAACAATAGCCAGTCTCTAGCAGATAGGCATGTGATGATTATGGTTAATACAACAAACACTCACCGTCAAATACACATTTTACATAATAACCCTTTCTGAACAAGTTCAAAGTAATTCTCGTTTTCTTTTAAAACTCCAATGCAGATGTCAAGATGTACCAACCCACAGAAAAGAGTTATTTCATAACAACACGAAAACATGCATTTCTAATTGTTTCCATATTGGACTATACTGAGGGCAGCACTTATGTATTGAGTTCAAGGTATTCACAGGAACAGGCTGTTTTCTGATGACATCAGAACACTGTCACTCTGGCAACAACCTGTTACCATAGCAATCGCTGCCTTTACAGCTCAGATGTTGAACACTGATGAGGAGATTAAAAAACACCATTTGGAGATTCGCTAGTTAAAAGTTTGCCAGTATTTGATGTAAGAAGCAGCAAGGAAGCTACAGACAGGGGGAGCTGTGTAGTACTCTAGAGCCATTCTCTAGGAAGTATTGGCCAGCCATGAACAGTTTGTCCCCTGCCAAAAAGTTCCTGCAGCAAACAGACTTTCAGATACATCCTTAAATGTCACAGCAGCTAGAAATAGGCCTGAACATTAATTTTGTGATTTGCGGCTGGCTGTAAGAGAAGGACTGCTGCTACAGCTGAAAGAATATTCCCTCAAAATGTAGAGGTTTGGGGACCTAGAGTTTTGATACTCTCAGAACAGAGAACACACAGATTGTGAAGACAGTTTGGTATTATATGAAGACATGATTTGGGAAGAGAAGTGGATTTTTTTCCTCTGTCTGCAAAGAATTACAGGATGAGATAAAAAATATCAGTCTTTGTAAGCAGTTGCTGTCTGTACTGTCACTTGTCAGATGAAACCAATCAGTTACAAGATGCTTCAAAACTTAAAGCAATGTTTTTCTGTACCAGCCAGAACTTCATACAGTTTACTAACTGCAAGCAAACCACAGAGGCTCCTGAATAATGTCAAAATGAAGACATCAACCTGACCAGTAGCCTGTCCTCAGCAGGACATAAGACATTTTTTTTTATCTTGAATCACAGATCTACTCATCTGGTTTTGTCCCTAACCAACACAGCAAATGCTTGCGGTCAACATTCCCAGTAAAGCAAATTCTCTGTATTAGAAAGAAGCATAAAAACAATCCAGTCAAAGTCGAGTCTTAAATATTAATGAAAATCACTGGAATATTTTTTCATCTTGTACCACAAACTTCAACTCACTTAGACGTTTGGAAAGTTGCATTGTCTGCCAAGGTGCTAAGCACAGCCTGACTTTGTGAGCAAGAACTGAAGTGGAAGAAGGATCCCAAGTTATTCCTGAGCTTTTCTTCCYTGGTAACATGTTACAGTGAAGCACCTTGAATAAAACTGAGTAATCAAAGTGAAATTTAAACACAACACGTGTTAAAAAAGCCAAACTTAAGGTATATTCCTTATCATGAATTTGTGTCACAGTTGGACTAACTGGTACTCTCAGAGGAATGGTTAAAGACAAATTACAACACTTATTCTTGGGGTGGTCTCAACAACAGGATACTGAGATGCAGCAACTGCAAGTTTATAAAATTGCTCCTATTCTGGGTCAGTATGGAAGCCATCCAGTTCTGGGGCTAGAAGTCAACACCTTTTCAATACACTCATCTATTATATTTTTATGATTTTTTTCTATATATCTGTATTTTACTAGGCATTTCATATTGTTCAGTCCACTTCCTTTTTAGTGCAGGAAAAGATTAAGGCCATTGCTGGTTTTCATTTCTACACATTATCCAGCAATCCTGGCTCCTACTGGCAGCGGAGTACCTTCTCCACACAATTCTCCTCCATCATCTGTGAGAACAGAGATGTGGAAGAGGCCAATTACCTTTTGGAGAAAAGGAAATTACTTGCTTATAATTGAGTTCTCCGAGTAYAGTGTCCGCTATTAGAGCCACACTCATCCTCCTATCTCCCCCTGAGAGCTGGGGTTTTATTCCTATTTAAGTTCTAATTATTATAATTAGTCTGAAAAGGATTTGGGAGTTAGGGGCTATGATATGCCATATAGACCCCTCAAGGCATCTTTTTGTACTAACTCATTATGACCAGTTCTAAACTTTACCATTTAATCTAGTCATTCAGTACCCAAGGTCACAACAGCGGAGACCCCCTGAGCACGAATCCATAGAGACTCCCACCTTCAGAGAACTACAATTAAAAGGTAAATAATTCCCTTGCTGCCTTCTCTGCAAGGCAATGCTATGAGTCAGAGAATGGAATCCAGCCTCAGCCTAATTACTACTACGGTAATTTACGTAGTTGCGATGAAAAAGTTAGCAAATGCTTTTTCATTTACCAAAACAGAAGTACAAGGCCAGTTACAGTTCATTTCAAATCAGACTTAACAAAATTCAGCCTTACAACAGTCCAGCTACAGACTTTGTCACTAAAACTCCAAGCAATTCTGATGGGCTACACTCTAAGAAAGTCAAATCATCACCATGTGAAAGTCTTTCAACATAGAAGCCAGGAAAACATGATGATTTCAGTATGCTAAGATGGAATACTTGTCTTTGCTAGATCCATAACAAAAACTCTGTTGAATCAATGCAGTATAAATTTTAAATTATTTAACCCAAATTGTACATAAAAGGGTTCTAGACACTCAGATCTGATGCTCTTTTGAACTGAAGTACGAGCAGGTACAAATTCTTAAAAGTACCATCATTGAAGTTGACATATTCCAAGAAATTCAACATATGCTGATATTTTCCTGAATGACATCAGCCTCAAGACCTAAAAATCTAAGTAGAGTTTTGGAATTCACAAGAAAGAGCATGAAAGAGTATTAAGCATAACAGCTTGTTGCAACTGCCAACAGAAAGGGTCCAGTGAACAATGCCAGCTTACGGAGAAGATGCAGTTTCACAGGCACTCTCTTTTCTACTGCTGAGTGTTCGCAAGGTAAAGGAATTACATCTTWCATCTGCAAATTAGAAAAATGCAACCACATTTTTACCCCCAAAATACATCATGCAACAACATAACACTTGCTATTATACAATACATGTCATTGATTACAAGTAGAAAACTCAATGGCTGTATTCAATTCTCAGTGAAAACCTAGTTCATGGAATCAGAATTTAGAAAGTGCAACTATGTAGAATCATTTCTATATAAATAAAATCAAGTTTATTTTTATATATTAGTATACAAATTCTGGGTTCTAGACATTTTCAATAAGCAAATCTGAAATTAGCATGTGCTATTCTAAATCTATTACAATGCAGCATGTGAAATTTCCATAGTGGTTTAGTAGCACATACTGACAACACACTTAAACACCTCACAGCTCTTTGAGCCCTTGATTGCAGGCCAGTGCATCTAGGGGAAAAAGGAAAAAAAAAAAAAGAAAAAAAAAAGGAAAAAAAAGGCTCTATTTGTTCTCTTTTCCCACTAGAACAATGAGTGCCCGTACCTCAGCATGAAAGCTGAAATCCTACCCTGGGAGCGCAGGTCTAGCAGCCTCAGCACTGTCCCTAGCTGTACCATGTCCTCCTAACCACAGCACACAATTAAGCACACTAGGTAATCTTTGCGCTAAAGCAGAGGCCACAAAAATGAATTCTTTTACTCCCAGCCAACATTAATATCACACTAGGGACCAATACAAAGAAGCTTGCACTGCTGCTGTCTGAGCTCTATCTTTGCAGGTGATAAATAGACTTCAATTTCTAATGTTACTGGTTCAGAAATAGTCTTCTAATTTTCCTAAATGAAATTATAGGCTACTATCGTATTTGTAGTCAGGTACA
This sequence comes from Rhea americana, assembly GCF_003343005.1. Lineage (NCBI taxonomy): Eukaryota > Metazoa > Chordata > Aves > Rheiformes > Rheidae > Rhea > Rhea americana. The sequence continues at coordinate 4,813,905 of NW_028186150.1, forward strand.
TTAACCACAGAAGCAATATTTCAGCTGCTACTGCTTTTCCTGAAAGAAAAGAAAGTCCTACGTTGTGGAAGCATAAAAAGAGAGAAGGTTGAAGAACAAAGGGAAGGGAGTAAATCAAGTACTGATATCTGGACATTCAGATGCTGTTATATTTGCTCGAACTGAAGCATGTATAAGGATTACGATGAGACTGGAGATTTGCCCTAGCTGTCATGTTACTTACATGGCAGTTTTTACTAGTGGCCATTGAGTTTTAGCTACATTTTCTGAATCATACCCACTTCTGGAGGCATCGTTTAGGAGAGAAAACTCTTTAGTTTCCACCTATTGATCAAGAAGGTTGTGCATCATGGGCAGGTCAAGGCTYTTCAGCAGCATAAGCAAAAATTAATTTCCTCTCCTAAAGAATAAGGAACAAAGTAACATATTTTGTATTTACCACTGGCAGCATCAAATACCATTTAATGATGGGGAAGGTAGGAACGAACCAGTAGTGTAACAGGGAACAGGATTGCCAAGGAAGACTGCAGAGGCTTCATAAATAAGATCTTTTCCCCGAATCTCCAACTTGCTCCCTTCCTCCTGCCAAGGGGGCTTTCCCTGAGGAATTCAAATCCCAGGGGCAGTGGTGGAAAGAGATTTCCTTCTCCTCTTCCATAACTAGCACTGACACAGGCACCTCTTGCCCACCTCCCAGCTGAGAGTGTCTCAGCACTTTCACCATCTCCCCCCTCTTCAAGGAAGACATGAGCCCCTCCAAGAGCTATATCCCTCTTGCAATCTCTTCTTTGTCACCTAAGGACATGGACCCTGTGCTATGGCCAGCCCAATCTTGCCCTGCCAGAATTCCCTTCAAACAGCACCAAAATCACGAGTTGGAGGGAGCTGAGGAAAGGTAGTGTGTGGCCTCCCTTTCCCCTCTATGCCCCAGCTTTGGTGAGCAGCAAGACTGAAGCAGACCGTCATCACACAGGCTGCCAAGTCCCAGCTTCCCCGAACACCTGATAGTGCAGGGAGCACTTCCTTCGCCTGTTCCCAGCCGCTGGGCCAAGCCTGTACGCTCCTCCTCACTGACTGTTTGGAAACAGATTTTTTTTCTTTCAGGAGAAGTTGCATGTGAAGCGTTCAGTAGACACAGAGGATTCAATTAGACTACAAATTATAAATTAAAGGGAAAATTAAGGTGCCAAAGCTTTTGATTTGTATYCCTAACAGCAAACTATCAATAATATGAGAAAATGCATTTTTGTGTTTTCTCACATGTGGCTTTTACAGAAGATTTTACCTTAAATCAGAAGAGAAACATGGAGAAAAATGTTTCTACTAAAGCTTATTTGTGGTGCATTTTCCGAGGCTTCGCCTTCTCTTGTACTTAAGGCCAGAACTACATAGATTCACTCCCAGGTCCTCTTGCTGAAATATTAAGAAGAATCTACACCATGTAATATTGTAAAACACAACCTTCCTCTAACTGTGTGGTTAAGTTCTCATTTAATAACAAATATGTTAGTTAATCCCTTGGGTCAGATATCTAGCATATCCTATAATCACAAAAAGCCATAAGTCTCTCCCTTCAGGGACTTACACACATTGACAGGATCCCCCCTCAGTCTTCTCTTCCCCAGGCTGAAGAGGCCCAGCTCTCGCAGCCATTCCTCATAGGGCAGGTGCTCCAGCCCTCTCATCATCCTCGCAGCCCTATGCTGGACTCTCCAGTAGCTCCATGTCTCTCTTGTCCTGGGGAGCCCAGAACTGGACAAAGTACTCCAGATGAGGCCTCACCAGGGCTGAGCAGAGGGGCAGGATCACCTCCCTCCACCTGCTGGCAACGCTCTTCCCAATGCACCCCAGGATACCATTCGCCTTCCTGCCACAAGGGCACATTGCTGGCTCATGGTCAACTTCTTGTGCACCAGCACTCCCAAGTCCTTCTCTGCAGAGCTACTCTCCAGCAGGTCAGCCCCCAGCTTGTACTGGGGCCTGGGGTTATTCCTCCCTAGGTGCAGGGCTCTGCACTTGCCCTTGTTGAAMCTCAGGAGGTTCCTCTCTACTCAGCTCTCCAGCCTGTCCAGGTCTCTCTGAAAGGCAGCACAGCCCTGTTGTATTAGCCTCTCCTCCCAAATCAATTAAAGCTCTCTAACAAGTAACACACACAAACACAGAGCATGACAGACAGAACGCGAAAGCAGCTGCTAAATCTTTCAGAAGGGAGGAATACACTCCTACAACTCYTACACATCTCAACTGAGTGAATTTTTCCCCACTACTCAGCAAGAGCTCAGCTCTGATACAAAAATTGTCCGAGCTGCAGTTTGGTCACAGCCATTTGTAACACGTCTCCAAAGCTTGCCATTTGTAGTCAGCACTGTATGCATAAATATTATTTTATATATATTTACATATATATATATATAAAGTCAATATATATATAAAATATAAATATATATACACTTTTAAATATATATTTAAAAAATAATCTTGATTTTATATATATGTAGATAAAATATAATCTTCAACATGTATACAACTGCTCATTTGTGCAATTTTCAGAACTTCTCTGGAAACAGGAATCTAAAATTATTGAAATTTGCACTTTTATCATGGTCAGCAGCYATATGCTATTTTCTGAAAATCAAATCATAGTGTATCAGATCAAATCATAGAGTGGTAAGGTTGGAAGGGACCTCTGGAGGTCCAACCCTCTAGTCATCTAGTCATCCAATCATCTATTCCAACCCTCAGCATAGCCCTGTACTGAACCCACGAAATTGGCATTGGCAGCACCACACACTAACCAACTGAGCTAAACCCGCCCCCCAAAATCACAGGTAAGAAAGCAAACTTGCAGCATTTTGGCAGAAGAACATGTTCACTATCACAGGGTATATAGCATTATAGTGATTCAGCCGCAGATAAATAATCTTACAGTACAAGCATGAAGAAATTTGTTTCCAGAAAAGATACAAAGTAAGATCTGCAATATTAATCTATTTTGAAAAAATTTTATAAACAAGTAAACATGCTAAAGGCCTCTCTAGTTTTCAGGAACACATACTAAAAACTTTTATTAGGCAACATAACCAAAAAAGCAGTTGTATCATTCCTGTGCTCAAAACGCTTTTGTACAGGAAGCACTTTTACAGTTGCCCTCAATTTAATTAACCTGTTCTGGTCACCTGAATACAATTAAGCTACAGCTCCAATCGGAACAAGCTGGCCTTGCTTTCTTTCTGGTTACCAGGAGATCACCTCAGGGCATGACAGTAAAACTCATTTTGTTTCCACAGAGGTTTATAATTATGTACACAACCCTCCCTAGGACAAGCCATCAGTATACACTTTCACACAGGACTGAACTTTATGATTAAATTTTGGGTAATCATGAGCTTTCTTCAGTTACCACTAGGACTCCTTTACCTCAGCAGCCAAATCACCTTTGAAATTAGCATCCATCTCTGTTCACCTTCATGAAACATGGCAGATATGAGTTGGAAGACAGTAGTCAGTGAAGTTATAGATCAGCTGTAAAGTGAAAGAGCTAAGATACTGAGAGCCTCCAATGACAGCCACTGGAAAAAAAATAGATACTTTTATCAGGTAGATACTTTTATCAACATCTAGATGGATGTTTTCAACATCGAGACAGAAAAAGAGCAGCTGTGGRTTTTTCATATGCAGAAAACCTAATAGAAGTGAAAATCTAACTAGTCACRTAACATTTGGGATTGTCTTAATCACAGAAATGACATTGGTTAAAGCTTTAACTCATGTTTTCCCCCTAAACATACATAGACAGCCATGAGTAATTGTAGAATGCTAACTTGTTAAGAGTTAGGCCATTTCTCTCCCAACATTCAGTTTAAGAAGATTATAATAAAGCCCTTGATACTGCAAAAGGCATAAGTAACAATCTGATAAAGCAGGAGGAAAGAAAAATGAAATGATCTCTAACAAAACGAGCTGAATGTTTACCATTATCATCATACAAGAAAAGAAAAGTTACCTTGCATATTTTCTCAGAAGCAGCATATAATAAATATAACTCAGACACTACTGAGTTAAGGGCTAATAGCTTTCCAGAGCATACAAACTGGAATGAGCATGTGCTTGCCCCCACTTAAATCTCTCATTTATTGTCAAACTGATTCTTCTTTCTTGGGAAAGATTTAAAGACAGGAATTATAATTCCTCCTCTTTCATTACTTCACTCACTTTGGGGGAGACTGACTTAATCTGGCTCTGGTGTTTCTAAGACTTCAGGACACCTCCTGGTGCCCTTAGCAGTACATCTGCATCCCTTGGGAAACACTGACTCTCTCAGGCATCTGCCTCTGTGGTCACTTGTGAATACAGAAGGGAAGTGTTTAATAAATGATCAGTGTACGTGCCCACCTTCTGTCAATGTAAAAAAACAGCACCCCAATAGGGCAGGCAGTTTTTAAATGCCTGTTTATTCTGCTATTCAATTTAAAATGTATGCTAATAAAGATTATACATCTATTAAACTTATGTTTACCTTAGCTGATACTGGCAAGCTACTAAGCAGTGCTGTAGTGTATCTAGAGCATTAGAATCTGGTACACCTTACGCACATGATAAGCATTCAATCCATTCTAGTTCGGTAACTCTGAATACTGAATGATTTATTGCTACCTAACAAATGGGTCCTAAGGACCAGATACCCTCTCCATGCCTTAAATAGAACAAATTCCTTCTCCAAACAGCCCAAAATCTCCCTTARCACTTACTGATGTTTGCCATCTAGAAGGCTTTTTAGCTACATATCAGCTGGCTACACTAAACACTAAGAATACACTTCCAAATAGAATACGTTAAATGAGATTCATGTTAAAGACTTATATCAGTAACTTTAGAATAAAATCRTTACATGAGTTCTGAAAATAACTGTAACAACTTGTAACACTGTAAGTGCCAAAACTTCAGAATTAACCTTAAACTTGCAAATAAGCAAACTTAGCCAGCATGGAATGGAACAGCTTTGACTCACAGACAGTATTATTTATGCTTGTTTGTATGGGATGACCAATTCGTAGCCATTAATATTAGAAAAGAATTGGTGGCTGCTTTGAAAAACAGCATCTCTGCTAAAGAAACCTTTTCTGTCCTCAATCCAGAAGGAGGTGGCAGGCAGTTTAGAATAAAGCACTTCTGAATAAAATTCTCTGGGAAAAAATTTTTTTTAATTAAACCTCTGCAGATTGAGAATTAGCCAAAGCTACTTCCTTTGTTCCCCGTAAGCATATAGAAATTATTTTAACAGGAAAAATTGATGATTCTGTTCATCTTACTAAGGCTGTGAGTAAAGAAAATCATTTGACATGGGAAACTAAGTGTTCTGAAAGATAGGTGCTCAATTATTTTTTTATCCTGTAAATAAAATTAATTCTCTAATTTAAAGGGAGTGCTTTGGCATTATCAAAACATAGTATTGTTCATACATATAAGAGTGCTTCGTCAGCCTACGTTTATGCACAAAATTCAATTTATTCCTAATTATGAAGTCATGACCATTTCCTAAATAATATTTTTTTCTAATTCCAGTACATGCTGGTAGTATTTGCTTCTCTGGAAAAATTAATGTAAATTCCTTTCTGTTTGCACTCAACAGCAATTAAAATGGTGGCTGCAATTCAGACAGTGAGTAGTGAACAGCATTTAAAACTCAGTAAGGAGAAAAATCAAATAGATCCCAGCTGTCCCACAGTTAGAACTACAAAGAGGCCCACAATTTGGCCAATTAACTAATATAATTATTTGGTTTGGATCAACTTTACTTTAAATTCTATTTTATTCTATTACTATTTGATATTTAATTTCCTTGGAATGGTTATCTAAACATTTAGTTTGTGCCTGTAAGATCTGCTAAAATCTGGTCAGCCTCTTAAAAAGGGCCATATCTGATCATCACACGCATTGGTAGTTAAAAGTACTAAACATTTTCTTCACAAGGTGCCGTCTAATGAAGTGAACTAAGAAACCAAACTATTACATCCAGCCTCAGAGAGGTTCAAGAGAAACTCAGTGAAGTCACTTTGGTGACTATTTGCCCAATTTTGTCTGCTTCCTGCAACTATTAACAAAAACAACAGGTTCAGATAGGTAACACCACCACAGTCATGTCATTTGGAAGATGATTGATTTACTTACCGGATTAAGAGATGTAACCCATTTTCCTTACTACAACAATTAGACTGTTTGAATCTAAAGAGAATTTGCTCTTTGCTTTATTGACACAGCCCTTTAAATCTAAATGATAGTTTTAGAAATGTTTCTTGAATTATAAATTATTATTTTTTATTGCCTTTCATTTTAATAAAATTAAGAGATATCATCAATAGAAGAGAACCTTGCTAGGAGATAATATTATGTTGACAGAAAAATGGTGAGAAAGAAGCATTCAGTGAAAACATTTCTTTTTTAAATCTAGTGATTTAAACTACCATTAGCATCTAAACTGATTAGCATCTAAAGCACAACTGACTGACAGACTGGTGAAGAAGTGGCAAAGCTGGTACCGGAGCTGGTCCTTCAACTTACATTCTCACTGCTTCTTGGAAATCAGTTATAGTAGCCAAGGACAACCCTTTCCTTCCCCCTCAACTGAACCTTGTTACTTTGCAAGAGCAGGTGCCTAGTAAGTTCAAATAATGGAAATTTAGGTCATCTAAACCCTGATCTGACAATTACCAAATCTGTGCCTTCTAGAGTCTGAAAAAGGACTTCCAGATGCCCTGGCCTTGTCTCCAGGCTTACCACAGTCAGATCAAGTGACTCTTTCACATATACACTGACAGTCTTTTACAGGACATTYAGAGAAACTAAAGCAACAGACCTTCTCACTCCATTTGAATCCACTATCTTCTTACTAACATTCGTGCAGTTTTAGCCCAGCAATTTTTGAAGATACTGAGTCTGGCTCTCACTATGTCAACAGGATGTCTTTTCCCTATTTGATTTAATGAAACACCCACCACAGCTGCTGTTTTTACCTTTCATTTTTATTCCTCATCTACTATCAATTGCTCTTCTCACCAAGTCAGCCTTACAATTTAATTATTAAAAATCAAGTAAAAGGGCAGGTGTTTATCTACAAACGTGTCACAACAGACACTGTGTTCTCTCCCACTCACTAGATGTACCTGGTTACAAGTGCAGTACAAAATGTGGCAGGTCCCTTTAGGAACCTGCTATTTATGTCAATAAAAGATCTCCTACTTCAGTGCTCATCATCATTTCTCTTACAATTCTCCAACAGGGTCTTATTCTTCATGGTGCTGAGTGTACTCAGTATCAGTATTGTATTTTTGAATACCCTACTGGAAGACAGGCTCTAAGACACACCAATACCTAGGAATATCAAAGTCTTTACCTTGAATATTCAGTTTCTGTCATAATAAAGATTAAAGATAGATTTTCAGTGACGATGCATCCCTCTATCCTCAACCTTTTGTATATAGCTCATAACAAAATCAGTTCCTCAACTTTTCACACTACACACAAAGCAGTGGTTGGGCAAGCGAATGCTTTGGGACAGGAACGCATTTGCACTTCTTAGCACCATATGCAGTTATCTGTGATAGAGTCACATATCATTTCTCAAAAGTGGAAGTATTTGAGGGGTGTTATATATTCATTTTTCAAGATCTGTGGACATAATGGACCTTATACAGTATCCCATGTTTATACAGGCAAAGGTGGCATAAGGTGCTGAAGACTGTGAGGCAGTCAGATTACAAATTAAATAAGAAAGTAAGTAGGATTTTTAAGAGCCAATTTGAGAGTGGTTAGAAAGACGCTTACTGCATAAAGTATAAATTATAACAATAAAAAGTGGGACCAAACAGCGCTAGCATGGTGGTGTAAGATACACTCAAAAGCAGGAAGAAAAAGATACTATCTGATGGTAAGCTGACAAAATGGSAGCATACAATACTATCATGCAAAGGCATAAGCTAGTATTGGTCTTGGATGAATTACAGGCAAAGTGAATATTAAATAGGCATTAATAGCACTGCCCTGCTTAGTGATACACTACAGCTGGCTCAGGTGCTCAGAGCTTAGGAAGAGTGTTTAAAATACTAGAGAAAATTCAAAAAGGCAGTAGAGGAATTAGAGGATCAGATGTGTGAGGAGAGACTGCGGGAGCTAAACTTATATAGTCTCAAAGAGAGAAGGCTCAGGGGGCCTCAATCACAGTCTATAAATACCTTCAAGGTAATAATATAAATGAAGGAAGGGAATTCTTCAGTCTCAGAAGATCGTAGGACAAGGAGCAATGGCCTGAAGCTAAGGAAGCTGCAGTGCAGGGGAGATTCGAGGGAGAAGTTCTTAACTCTGGCCTCAGCTGCATGGGATGAATTCGCTGCAGGGAAGAGGAATTRTTCTCGTTCTGCTGTTTTGGCTGTGCCTTAGCCGCAATGCATGCGCACACAGTACTAAATGCATCCAAGAAGGTGCTAATCAGCAAAAGACCTTCTCAGAACTTGTACAGCACAAAGCTGTACATCAGCATAGGGAAGAGCCATGCATCTTGTGGGCTATTACAGTTAACATGCTGATTTGCTGGTCTTCCTGGAAGCATATTTATTGTTAATAAAAAGTAATTTTAGAGTGAAGGCATTCATTAACCTGGCACCACTTCTACTAGTAAACAGCATTATGTTTCTCCACTGCTGCATTTCATTACACTGGGATTTTTCTTCTTAGAGCACTGTTTCAAATACCGGTTTTGAACACTCGGCAAGGAGTGAACGAAGTTCAAATCACATACCAGCTAGTGCACTTGGTGATTTCACTTTGTTCAGCAGAGAACAAAAGTTCAGAGCATTGTACTAGTTATGCAGAATGAGTCCTCATTTGGCTTATCTGCTCTTAGGATACATTCAAGTGCAGAAACAGGAAAAAATATGAAAAAAAGAAAAAAGTTCCATTCTTYATGGGACTGTTCCCTTTGTCCTGGGAAAAGGCTATACCAATGTTTTCATTTTTTGTGTTAGTCTATAATTGAATCCCAATTTCAGGTTCTCTGGCTGTTTTCTCATCTTCCAGTCCACCTGACATTGTGTTAAGGCAGTTCACAAGCCCAAGCAGAAAGTGAGCACACATTGCAGAGCAGAGGAGCATCTGCATCCATTAAAGGCAGAAGAACTAAAAATGAGAAARGGATATAGAGGCCATGACAATAACTTGAATTTTCTGAAGTGGTCTGGCTGCCTGTGACAGGCTGGTGGCAGAACAAGAAAGCAATCCAGAGAGCATGAGCGAAGTACAACAAATGGTCATAGCATCCTCCTAAGTACTGTGCAAGGAGTTCAAACAGGAACAGTAAACAAAAATGGCTTTAACCCCATTAACCCACAAAAAAGTCACCACAGTTGTCCTGCACTAAGAGACAGCTTCAAACAAATCAGCTCCTCCCTTTGCTGATAGCAGGAAACCAACCTCCTGTCACTTGGAAAGAAGACTCTTTTAACTTTAATAGAATCCTAACATAACACTTAAAAACACAAAAGGAAACAATAACTCCAATATTTTATCTATTTTGTTTTGGTTGCCAATACTTACTTCTACGCCCATGCTTTGATTAGAGGGAAAGATTTCAAACAAAAGGATTTGATGGCAAATATATATAAAATATTTTGTAAATATAAAGTGTTTCTCTGTTTTATTCCAAAAACACCCAAGCCTCTTAATATACTGGCTCAGTACCATATAAGAAATTCCTAGTTCGCAACTAATCACCTCACTGTTTCAAAAGGAAGCAGATCACCCACATATCTGCCCATCAGCCATRCTCCTCCCTGCATCGAACGGGGACTGGGGATGAGGAAATGCTTTGGTCTTGTAACAAGCTGTCCCTTCAGATTCCTCTAGATTTTCTCATTTGATGTCTCTGGATTTTTGCTGTGTGTTTGTAATGTTGTTACGAATATACCTCTCGAACATCTCAGCCTCAAAGCTACCAGGCCTCTTAGATGTTTTAAAATCCCAATTTGTTATTAAAAGTTAGTTATTTTAAATTATGGTTCATATATGGGTTCAACTCCTCCGAAAAAACAGCCCCCTTAATGTGTGGATAAATAGAAAAACCTGAAGTGTTAAACTGTTACAGACCCACTGCCTTGTTAAACATAGACACCTCACATTTCAAATATGGAGTCAAAATGAAGTTCGTGTACAGAAATTATGAATTTTAGGTGTTTTTGTGCTACTCTGTCCCCTATGATAATGCAGTTATCACACAAAGGATYCGAACAGCTATAAGACACAGATATTTGAGCATTTTTGAAATGTTTTCTAACTCTATAATTGAATATACACAGTAGTATTGTCTTCACTGAGGGCTTCCCAGTCAGTATGTGCATGCTGCAAGTTACAGCTTAAATATACTACAGCATATATTTGTGTAAGCTAACATACTAGCTATTGATTGAAAAACTAGGCAGCTTTGTAAGTACACACTAAAAAAAAAATAACTGCCTTATTTGTGTGTTGTCAAGAGACTGGAATTACTTCTGGGTAAATAAGATGCATTTTTAAAATTACCTAATTATATATAGTATTTAACTTGAAAGACCTGTAGCCATTTTGGCCTCTTAGGAAAAGAGCATACATGTTTTATAACACAAAAATAAATATTTCTAATAAAAATATTAGGAAATATTGCAGCCTTGGAAAATTATACAGTCCAAATTAGAGAGAGAACATCAAGTAAGGCATATACTTGGCATGCTAAGCAAATCATAAGCAAGGCACTGCAAACACCTTGAGAATTAATAAGTTTACTTCACTTCTCATCTGCATATGCTTGCAATTCCTATGAAAATCTGCCCCAAATATTTCTCCTAAGACTAATCATAACAGGATATTCRAAAAAATTACATACGGGAGCTGGTTCTCTTTTTTTTTTCTTCTTTGTAATTTCTCTTCCAAATTTATGAATCATAAGCCTTGTTTGTAAATGTTCCTCAGGAAAACAGTCCTAGTAAAATTAATAAGACCACTTGTATAATCAAGCTCTTCTTGCGTAACTTTTAAGATGACATCTTTGAGAGTTTGGATGGTAACATGAACTTTCACTGTGAAATGCTTCTGCAGCAATAGTTGTTTTCTTATACATTCTGTTTACAGCATTTTTAAATGGTAGTGGTTTTGATTTGTATATTTTAAGCAGAGAAAAACTCTCTAGTTTTAGTATCTATCATTACATGATTATTTTATAATTCACAAAATCTAAGTTGCTTTTTTAAGGCAGATATCAGTGACCACTATTAATGCTTACACTTCACAAATTCCAGAGCTATTCTGTATACATAGTGTAATGTATAACTCAGCAATAGCTCATGACAAACAGCAATTTTACTTTTTAAAATATCAATCACCAAAAATGTGCCTGTCCTAACTAGTTATTCTGGAAAAGTATAGCAAGCATTTTAAGGTGAAAACCACTGACTCATTATTACAGTTCTTTGAAAGTTTTATTATTACATGATTCTGTTTGCTAARAGTCACATCAAGTGATGGAAATTCATGCAGAACTATGTCATTATGTTTTGACAYTCATTATAACCCAACTTTTTCTTTGGAACAGTATCCTCATACTTCCAGACTGGTATTTTAACTGGTTTTAAAGACACATTTCTAAACTGACATCTACAGTCATAGCCTACACTCACTAATGCACAGCATGTTTGTCAAAACTGGATTAAAAAAAGGAAACTGGATAAATAGGAAAAAAGGGAGTGGGACAGAAAGAGAATATGGCCCAATGATTATGGAGAGAATCTCAGGCTCTGGAGACCTTTGTTCTACTCTCTGCTCTGCCAAATTCCCTGCATAATGTGAGGAAATCAATTAGTACCTTATCTGTGAAATGGGGATACTCAACTACTCACAAGGGGATTATGAGCTAAATAAATACTTAAAAATTTCAAGTGATTTGGACAGTATAGAAGTAAAAGACAAAACAGTACTACCAACCAACAAGCATATTAGGTTTTCTGTTGTTTTGCACGTTCACATGTGTGCATGCACAMACACACATAGTAAATCACACCAATAAATTTATACCCTTCAGCAGAAACAATTCCTCTATACCGCAAGTTTTAWCTAGAAATTCCAGCGTCACAAAAGGCAAGTTTCAAGCTATGTCCCAAATGACCAGTGTCTCCGGCACTGCTAGATGTATAACATAACATGAACAACAATAGCTTACCCAAACAAGAAGCCACAGAAATGTTTCCTTCTTTGCAAAAGTTATCAGTAATGGAAGGTAAGTTCTTACATCCCTGGCTTCCTATTCATGAAACAGTTCCTGCATCTCCAGCAGTTATCAAAAGGTTGAAGGCTACCTCTAAAAGTGGTTGTGATGAAGACAAATTCAAGCAATGATCCTACTCCCAATCAGACCTGAAGCACTACTGGCTGCAAGTTAGACCAATGTTTCTGCAAATAGCAAGAAGAGCACAGCATCTCCACAGTTTATAGTGAAAATAAGGTATCATGGGTATCATTAACAAGTTACCAACTCCCAACAGCTACCATACAGTGTAACATGAGCCACTGTATTTGGTTTCTGGAGTTAGCGTAGGAAAAAACACTTAGCACTGTGTTCTGCTATTGGCAAATGATATTTTAATGGCAACAGCTATATGAGGCTGCTTCCATTCAGCTGCTGCACTGCAAAATGATGATAAATGGTAATGAGAAATTATTACRATCATCAGAAGTATTAGTAAATATTCCTATTGCTTGACATTACAAATCTAGAGAAGTCTTTAAGACTGATATCAAACCACATGTAGCACACCAAGCAGTTAATTTTACATTTGATAATTTGCGCTTTGGGAGTAAATTCAGCACCACTGGAGCAGGAATCTACTAATTCTTTAGCACACTAACAACAATCAAGTCATCAGTGAAGGAACTTTAAATATACGATATGGCACTATCTCAACAGTAAAGATAGTAAAGTCCCTGGTGCAAAGGGAGCCAACTTTTATTTCAAATAAGAGTAATTTGTGTCATTTTGCACTGTTAATCAAACTCCAATGACAGGACCATACCTGCTTTTAAAATCTTAGAGTCACTGAATAAGCTGGATGGGACCTCTAGAGGTCATCAGGTCCAACCTCCATCTCAGATCAGGGCTAACCCTGAAGCTAAAGGTTGTTCATAATCAATCAAGCTTTTAATATGTCCAAAAAAGGAGATTCTATATCTTTCCTAGGCCCTTGTTCCAGTGACTGATCATCCTCATCATGAAAAAAAATCTCTAATATTTAATTGGAATTTCTCTTGGAGTAATTTATGTCTTTTCCCCTCACCTTTTGGCTGCAACTCCAAGGTGAGTCTAGGTCCACCTTCTCTATTACTTCCCTTCAGGCAGTTGAAGACAGCAGTGATGTCCTCTCCCTTAGCCTTTTCTGAAGGTTGAACAGACCTAGYGCTCTCAGCTTTTCCTCCTCCTCCACCATGTGCTTCACTCCCCTAATCATCTTGGTGGCACTCCAGTGGACTCACTCTGGTACGTCAGTGTCTTTTTTGGGGGGTTACAGAGACTAAAATCAGGCACAGCTCTCAAGCTGTCATCTTAAAGCTGCAGAACAGAAGGTAATCATCATCTCTATTGACCTGCTAAAACACTCTTGTTAACACAGTGCAATACACTGCATTGCTGCGAGGACGCACTACTGACTGATGCTGTCCTCATCATCTCAGACCACTGCCTATGCAGCAGCCACTTGTAAATCCTGCATCAGCACACGTGGATCTGTGATGACAAAACCTATGACAGAGACACTGCCCAGACAAAACAAGCCTATTTACTGAAATACTGGGGAAGTGACATAATCCATGCATGTACTATCAAATATTACCAAAACAATCACCTGGAATCTCTGAGTTACCCCTGCCTGCTGAAGGTAACAAATTCAAAGCTTTAAAAAGAGCTTGCAATCATRCAGGACTATCAAAATATCCATGCAACTTAGGACAGACATGGACTAAGGCTAATTAAGAGATCTTCAATATGTGCCAAGCTTTGATTTCACAAGTCTGAATTTATTCTACTTCATCCACACTGAATTGTACGTATTTACATAAATTTGTAAAAACAGCTCTGCATTTCTGATATACATGCACAAATTAAATGATTTTTATTTGTCTGTCAATCACTCCAATCAAACTACCCATCCACTTAGCCACAACAGAGTTTTCACACTGCCTTAAAGGCACACCCTGACAAGAGGCAAAGAACTAACTGTAATTATACCTTTGCCTGAGCTTTGGCAAGATACTTGCTTGGACTAGGATTTGGACAGGATTAGAATTCCAAGGGTCCCAATCCTCCTATTAGTCCCGTGAGTTCCCTGTTCCTTGGATCTATTTAATTTTAGCTTCCCTCAGCACATGCAGGAGCAGATCCAGTTGCCACAGCACAACTCCAGGAAGGTGACTCAAGTGTTTGCAAGCTATTCTTTGATAGCAACTCCTGAACCATCTGCCTGAGGCTACCAAGTCCCCAGCAGACTTGCAAACACTCACCTAGAGCTCCAGACTATCCCAAATCACTTTTCTTACATAAATGCTAGTTGTAGCATGTAAACAGGATTTCAAAACAAATTTGTTCTCCAAGAACAYGACTATTTGCTGTGTGTTTCTAAAGTCTCAGAGCATTTTTTTTTGCTACCATTTCCCTCACATTATCACTGACAGTCTCCCAAGAGTGCTTGAAGTTCTTGTCCTGCATTTCATAACTTTTCTAACCCAGTAAGTGTTCACTCGCTGCACATGAACATAAATCAGAGAGAATGAGATCCTTTTCCTTGCAGTTTAAAGCCACCCTTAGGGATTAGTCTTGCCAAGTTACCAAAAAGCCCATCATATCACTACTACTTGCACTAGCACTCTAGCTTTCAAGTTAAGACTCGAATCCAAGTTGCAGGGCTGCCAGAGTCTCATGATGCAGTTAGTGGGAACAGGAAGGAAGATATGTTAGCGCTTAGCAGATCACTGATTCCTCCCACCTGGAGACCTCTGAATCTCYTCTAATCCCAAATCACATTTTCTGGCCTTCCCTTGAGCTCAGCTGTGACACTGAGTTGGCTGGCTAAGGTAGACTGGAGGGAGGGAAAGGAATAAGCAGATGTGCTCCTTAAAGATTTAGGACTGAAACAAAAAACAAAACAAAACAAGAAACCCCCTAAACCTCAAACCAGCCATTATCTTAACTCCTCCTGACTTCTTCATGAACAACTAAAAGCTAAGGTGATAACCTGTCCTACTCAGTGATGCTTTCTGCTCTGATACTGCTATGGAAGGAGAAGTTTGGCTTTGTGTGGTTGCCCAACCTTTGTTTCCACCTTGTGGCTCTTGGGGCACAGATAGGATGCAGTGAGAATGCTTTCCAGATTGCTGAAAAACTTTACCCTTAATAGTATTATCACTAGGGACTTAGATCTAAAGAACAGCCTCTGTACAGGATTGTTACCTCCCAAGAAAGGTCATTTATTAAAAATGAATCATGGAGTGTTTTTTAGAAGATGCCAAGCTACTGACAAAATGTTTCGCTTTTTATTTAGCTTTTTTCAGTTAGCTAGTAAACATATATGCTGCTGGAGGTTTGTTAGTGATCTGACTATTCATTAAAATAAATCAAAAATATAATCCAACATTTTATAACATTAACAGTTAAAGCCAGGCATATTAATAGGTTACCTTTTCTTCAAACACTGCTGAGCATGCCATAGGCTGCCGTCAACTTGAAAATATCTTTATTAAAGGAGGATGCATGTGTCTATAGCACACAAGTCAAGAAACGTCTCTAATGAAGCAATATGAAACCATTTAGTGACAACTATATTTGAAAAACCCAACCAAAATAAATTCCAAAACAAATTGCAAGAAATGTTACTGTGTTTTCTTTCATGCAGGTCTCTCAACCTCTCTCAGCGCAATATTAACACTACTATAGCTGTGTGAAGAGTCAGGAGCTCAGACATTCACGTTCACGAAGGAACTCGAAACCAACACAAACACTGTTCTTCCCTCAAACCTCAATATGGCACTATAGAGCTTAAGTTCTCTCAACCAGTATTTACTGACATTAGATCAACTTTTAATTATCTGAAGTTATTACAACAGCAYCTCAAATTAATTCCTATCTCTTTCTGTCCTTGAAAGCAACATGGAAAGCATGTTTTGTTTTTTTAAAGAGATCATCACTTGGTTCTTTAATTATAAGACTATGTGTTTCTTTAATCAGGATGAGAAGGTCATAAAAGACATATGATAAACAATATTCTTGAGAATTAAACTTAAACTTCAGTAGTTTTTCAAAATATAATAGTTATTGAAAAAATAGTATTCATTTAGACTAAGATATATAACTTGCCAAAAATAGAAATATTTTTTTGAAAGGCTGTTTTCCATTTAACTCCATGAATTCAGATTACAGATCAGCTGCTTGACATTAGAGCAACTCACCTACTTTTACTATAATTTCTGTCTCTGAATAGACTGGTCACAGATACAGCTGTATTAGCATTATCAAACCATAAGAGGGAACCCTAAGGGTAACTGAACTGACCTAGTCACCTGCATGATGCCATACCACACCATGCATTTCTAAGACAGTACATTCTGTTTTTGCTCTGGCTAGCTAATATGCTTCAGATCCTGCACTGTAAGTTTTGAATTTATTTTTTTTTAAGAATTAGACTGAGTTTTTAAATGAATTTTATTCACTCTTCTCTTCATAGCAATGCTGCTCTAAATATTCAATGGGTCACTGGGGTGCAGCAGCCACCTTCTGCCTTGCTATATAATATGTTGAATTTGATGTCTTTTTAACATTACAGAAATGCAAATAAATGAAATATTTTTCAAGAAACAACACTCTCATATATTTTAAGATCAATATTCAAATTGCTATTCAATTGCTCTGACATCAAACTTTCAAAGAAAGAGATACTCTTGGTTCCTTAGAATTCAGCAAAAACTACAGGCTTTCAGCACCTCAAAAAGCAGAGCCCAGACTTCCCAACAATTATACTGAAATCATTTTTAAATCATCACAACTTGTGTTCTGTTTTTTTTATTTTGGGTTCATCTCCTTCATGGTAGACCCTAGCCTTTCAACTTTTTATCAGCTCAGGCTCATTAAAGCTATTCAGATCAAATAATATTTTCAAAAAAAGTACACAGAATGTCTTAGCTGTATGGACATTAATGGGTGGTGCAAGTGTTCTGGACCAATTTTCAGAATATGCTTCCATTTTAAAGGCAAGATTATTGAGTAAAAGGAACAGCCACAGAGTTTTAATTTTGCTGGAGATTTTGCCAGATTTGGCAGTGATCTAGTGCATAGATTACTGATACCAGTAGATACAGACAAGAGTCTCCTTTCAAATTTTCCTGGATACTTTATCATTATGTAACTCACCAGGACACTTGTTTCTTCCAGATGAAATTTTGGCTCTTTCAAGATATAACACTTACTTCGCCACTTATTTTGTGAGTAAGGCAAAGAGATCCCAGGCATGAGAATGAGACCTGACTTTTTTTCCCCCTCGCTGTTTTTTTCTTATCGTATTCATCATGCTCATTTCCATTAAAGATGATGCAGTTACACCAGTCTGAAAAATATGAAACCAGATTCAAGCCATACATTGCAGACATATGGTAAATCCATTTCCAGCATTAATAAAACACATATTCTTCATTATAATACCTTGGAGTGATACTTACATTATTACAGGCCACTGTGAACATCTTTAACATATATATAACTTTTTTCTTAATTGTAAAATGCCTTTAAATGGCAAGACACACATTTCCTTATTATACTTTTAAAGCAGAACTACTAACTCCATTTGGATGTTGCTTATCTTCTTTAGCCCTGCTGCAGTAATGCAGCTCTCTAATTCTGGTTGGATCCTGAGGGTGTTAATACTATGAATACATTGGATAATAACCAACGGTAGCTTCCTCAGGGTAAAAACAAAAGAACCTCCAAAAACCGAAGCAAACAACCCTTCCTCAAACCCCACAAGGGACATGATTTTTAATTCAGGTGTGCCCTGCTAATGATGCAATGTTTATATTGGCAGTAAATTACTGCTATATTTTATAACTTCAATAAACATCCAAGGAAATTAATTAATAGATAGGATAAGAAAGCTGATTAAAAACAAAACCAAAAAAGTGACCCTCATACTTTGTGGATTTCAGGCACTTTGAGCATTTGCCTTTATCCTAGTTCAAAAGCAAATAAATATGAATATATAAGCTGATTGTAAATGTACTTTCCTTCCAAACTTTCTAATATGGAAAATTTTCATTACTAATGACAACAATGGCAACAACATACACCACAGTCTGAAACCATTTATTATATTATTTCTATTTTACCCTTAATATTAGAGGAAGCTACTATCACTTGTAAACTTCTCCTAGATCAAAGTGTTTCCCTGTTTGCACTGAAAGCTTTAAGACTTGATCAAAAAATAAGGAATAGACATAGTGCAATTTTATTACATAAAAAATATATATTTAATGCATACAGTTACGTATTTATAAATAATACTGCTTGAAAATCTGTAATATTACAGAATAAGAAAACAATAGGAATCTTRTTTAACTTTTTTTTTTCCTGAAAAGTCCTTAAGAAATGTATGATTTTGTGGAAAATTTTAACAGAAACACTTTTCCCCACATAATGAGGGAAAGTCACGGTTTTGATGAAAATGTTCTTGCAGACAGTAGTGAACAATTTACAAAGACRGTGGAAAAAAATGCAGACCTAGGTTAATCAGGTCCACTTAATGCAAGATCTGGTCAATAACTTCTACTCTATCTACTAACACACTATATTATGCAAAGTAAACAATAGAAACGTCTCAGCACACAAATGGCACACAGCCAATTTCTATTTCTTATTTACATGAAGCCAAAGCGTCCTTTATATCAATTAACATTAAATAAATAAATAAATAAATAAATAAATAAAGCTTGTAAAGCTTTCTTTTTCCCCAGGTACACTCATAAAGCAGGATTCACTGTGTGTATTCATCCAAATACAGCAACAAAAGAAAGAAGTCTTAATAAATATAACTTCGGGAATCATAGCCTCTTAAAAGCAATCAAGATTAGCAATTATGTTTCATGGTWATGTGCTCCAAATATCACTGTGCTCTGGCTCCTAAGGAGATCCAAACTGGCAAATGAGCAAGCTCAACCATCTTTTTGCCTACAATGCTGCATAAAATTTCAAAGTTTTTATAAACCCACTCGGGTGATRGTAAAAATCCTCTGTGCCAAAGAAAGACTTATTTCTATAAATGAAATGTTAGTTCTGTGAGAAGCCACTTTAATTAGTGTTCTATGCTTGCTATAAACCATCAGTTTGAGATTCGTGGTCAGTTAAGGCTACTATAGTATTTTCCATTTTTCTCAAAAAAATCCTGTTCTATACAAAGGGTTATTTAGCCAGCCTAGAAGATGAAAAAACATTTGGAGTTTAAATAGCTTATATAAAATTTCCCAAATCACACCCTCCCTTCCCCCTAGTCCCATTCTTTTCCCTCTAAAATATCATCCTTCACTTGCTGGTTATTGCTTCTCTTAAGCCCTGTTGCTGCTCATCCACATGTTACTGATGCTACTGGAAAACATAGCAGTTGGCACTGTAAGGCAATATTAGTTCACTCTGTCCTCTTTTGTCTTCTACTTTTAAATTTTTGTCCTTAGCATGGGTTACCATCACCAAACATTTCATAGCTTTTATTTTACCCAGTGATATAAAAATAGGCTTTGTATGGCACCATGTGACAGATTCTGTGGTGTTTTCTTGGTAGAATGATGTGCCTGTCTTGAAAACTGAGACCCCAAAGARGCAGCCCAAAGTCAGAGCGCGCCCACTCATGAATCTATTTAGTCTTTGTGTCCAAAATAGCTAGTGCAGACAAAGCACTTCCAAATGCAAGTCTCTTACACAGATTCTGTAAAGGGAAGAACAAACCTAAACAAATGCACAGTCCATTTAAAAAGCCAAAGGCAGAAAATAAGAATATGTACATCATTAAATCACACAATGCTGTTATAGAAAAGAACGACTCGGACTTCAACAGCTACCTGTATCATTTCAACAACAAAATATACCTTAACAGTCYAGCAGATGCTTTTGCTCCTCAGGTAAGTCTAAACCACAAACTGACAACTTTGACCCCTAGAGAGGCATCAACACTACTTTTAATGTTGAGACCTAAAACCRCAATAAAAAGCTAGACTATAAACTGAATAAACAGTAGCTGCAGCCACTGCAATCAATTAACAGYTCATAGCAATTCCACTGCAAACTCCCACTTTCATTACAATTTCAGAGGCGTGCTTTTTAAGACTTCACAGTTAAAACAGCTCAAAAGAGAACAGTAAATATCAGCATGGAAATTGGTCTCTGTGAGAAATGCCAAGTACTGCAGTGTGAAATAATTTCATTCAGCCWCGTTAGAATCCAAATCACAGCCTTCCCAGCCCTCCAGCAAAGCGGGAAAAGGGTTAAATTTACACAATTTGCACAGCACAGGAGGACAGTGCTGAACTGATCCTCTTCTGTCTTTTTTTGGGGGGAGGCGGGGGGAGGGGGGAGAAGGAGGATTTCAAAGTCCCYGTACAGAACACCTCTGCCACAGAGCTTCATGAAGGTTCACAGCAACTTCATAGCACCAGACGGCATAAAACAATCTAAATACTTGTTCAGGTTGATGGGGATGCAAAGTGCTTGCCTGGCTAGCTTAGCCACAACTCAATTTCTCAGTCTTCTAAAATGTCCTCAGACAGCATTCTTTCCAAGTTGTGCAAAAGAACAGCATGTCCTGAAAGAGGACCTCGCTGCTGTTATAATTAACAGGTAAACCTGAAAGCCATGCAGTTCATTAACAAGAACTAGAGCAAAAAGAAAATGATTTAGCTAGAACTAACAGAACCGTAAATGAAAGACCTACCTATGTGAAGAACAGCTAGAATATTACTGATTAATACTAGCCGCAATAAAGCAGAAATCAGCTGCTCTGTCTACTGCGCAAACTCCAAAAATCACACATGCAGAATTTAAACATTTACAAGTACATGAAACTCGCTCCTTCCTTCTTACAAAAAATTCTGCCACATCTATTCCTCTCTAATTCTCCCTACAGCACCAAAGGTGGAGGCAAAAGCAAAAAGCAAGAACTGGTATATTTATCCCCAGAGAGAACAATGTCATATTGGAACAAGCGAAAACATGAATGTAACATTAACTAATAACTGAGTGGAAGCGAGAGAACAGTTACACAGCAGGTCGACAGTCTCTGTGCAGAGTCAGCAAAGCAGGCAGCAGCAGCTCTTGCTGCTACCTGACAGACACTGACAGCACCTGCACCTCTTCCCTGTGCCGAACACTGCCACAGCGTGGTCCATCCACTCACTAGTCGTAACAGAGCAAATTAGTCATCCAGTACTTCAGCTTTTCTAAACGTAATAAACTTCTGAACTAAATTTTTAAGCATAGTTAATAAATCAGTTTAATGCTAGGTGGAACTAGAAAGAATATTAGCTGTATAAAGCTATATAAAGCTATAGATTTTTACAGAGATATAAATGACTAACCTTGGAGAAGAAGGGTATAAAATATGCATACATTGAGAAGTGAATGAGGATTAAACTTCTGCCTACGGAATAAAATAAGAACTGAAATCGATCATTTTGGATGCTCATTCCCAACCACACTCCTGAAAGGCCTCTGTGCTAGGCCAGAGCGTTAAGAACTCCTAAACCCGATAACCCTGCAGCTTTCATTCTCTGCTCTTTGCAAGCCTTATTCATCCACTGGTTTAAAGTAGGAGTGGGCCAACCTTACCAGGCTGGCAGGCCGCACACTGAAACGTTCCCCCAAGGAGAGCGCTTGGGGCACAGAAGGGAAGCTGCGTCTGCGGCTCAGGCAAGAGAGGGCATCGGCTTCCAAGACCAGATGCAGGCTGGGCAGGGTGCTCCGCTGGGCCACGGGCGAGCTCGCGATGCTGCCAGCAGCAGTCCCTACCATGTCCCTGTTTTCCAGGTCATGCTAGTAATGACTGTGTCAGCTCAGCCCATTTCCAGCCATGTGATACAGCCCCCAGAACAAAAATTGCATTTGACCTGCTAAAAACCCCACACCTCCTTTTTACTGTGAYTGGGACTCTCACTTACCACACTGTGATAACAAAGCTTACCCCTGCAGTCAGACCAGAACAGACACTGGCGTGGCAGCCCTTAACTCCTCAAAGATCACTAGCAAATTGATCTGCTTTCAAGGCTAGACTCAATTCCAGAAGAGAAGCGAGATGGCAATGCCTAACCTGAACTCCACATACCCACCGTCCAGCAGTTCTACCACCCTGCTTTGTTCTTCTTGCTCTCCTTCGCCAGCACGCTGCTACCATGTTGCACAAGAGAACTACAGGAGCTTGCAAAGATTTGKTTTTTCCAGGAAAAATACTGAGCTCACAGACAAAAACTACTCTGTTTTGCTTTTCTGAGATAACAGCAGACACATGAGAAGTTAGTAAACTGCAATCAAGTTTCCATTAAAACAAAATGCGCACAATAGACAGAAGACTATTTGCCCACCTTCCAGAAAAGTAAAATAACTTTTCTCATTTTTTGTTAAGATATGGCTATTAGTTTGTACAGTACAGCTGAATGATTTAGAAAAATGTGGAGATAATAGTGCATCTATTTCACACATAGATTCATCTGCATCATCTATATTAGGTAAATGTTTTATCTTTTGAAAAGAGATTTGGAGTCTTTTGCGAATATTTTCTGTAGTTACAACAATTTCAGTTACTCCTTTACATGACCACCAGATGGGGCTCCCTTATAGACAAAATTGTTGGACATTACACAGTTATACACAATTTATGTTGTACACTCACAGACGTTTCTATTGCATACACATTCATTTTCACAGCATATTTGCACACTTCATCTCCTGAAAAAATGCATATTTTTAATTTACCAATACAACTGGTTATGGATTTATACATATATAAAAAAAACTACATTACTCTTGGAACTAGTATTACACTGTATGCCCAATTTAGCTCAAGTTGATAGCAGCATGAAGAGGGGATGTGTTGTTCAAGAATTCTAGCATCAGCTTTCTAACTAGTTGCCAGGTTCACGAGATCTRTGATGTAGGCTGCCTCATTGCACGGTTCAGAATTACAGAATGGTTTACAACATACTACATGCAGTACCAGTACAATCAACAACAAAATAAAATGCAATTCTTTTAACCATAACTTGACATCTATTTATTCCATTATGAAACAGCCAATATTGTTCTGATGTACAAGCCCTCTACCCACCCCACACACCTTCCCCCCCCTTCCTTTTTGCTTTTTTAAGGTCAAAAAAGATAGAATGAAACCTCTTGCTATACAGCCTGGAAATTCAGTCAGGGAAATGCCCTATTTTTATCACCTACTTTCTCTCTTTCTGAAGGCTTTCCTTGCCACATTATTTTCCCCCTCTTCCCAGTTATACATGAGCAGTAATTCCCATAGAAAATAACTGAGCTTCCATTTTAGCTATTCAAATTTCTCAGGACAGACTTTGCAAGTAAGGGCTTTAGCCTGTTCTCTCAGCCCAAATAAGTAGCACTGGGTACTCCCTAGTTCATGTCAATCAGAAACATCCTGTGCTTAGGATAAGCAGCAGCAGGGACCCCCCAAATGCCTATTTGATAAAGAGTTTCCATAACGGCAGACAAAAAGAAAAYTGGAATTGCAAAACAGGAGAGCATAACTGAAAGTCCATCAGAAGCTATAGCCACAGTGGTGAGAACAGACAGCTAAAATTAAGATGCATGCCTATAAATCCATTTCATTACTAATAGTTTAGAGCCATAGTCAACATATTAGAAAAAAGAAATTCTGTGACTCCAGCTTTGAAGACCCCAGGAGGGCTTATCAGACTCCTGCATAGGCTAATCCCCAATCTGCAATAAAACTCGTATCTCCAGCACAGAGCACCTCTGACTACAGAGTTTGGCAGCACCCACTTGATTCACATGGTGCCTGCTACCGTACCATCCCATCGATATTTTTCAATGAACATGATCACAAGTGCATCTTTTTGGATCTAGCAATTGATTAGCTTTCAAGATGAGTCAGATTTTAAATAAAATCTGAACGCAGAGAAGAGCCTTTTCATACAGCATCAGCAACACAGAGTGACACAAGTCAGCCCTACACTGACAACGYTGCACTTGATGCCAGTTCTTTTTTCTAAATGGGTGCCTGAAGTCAAAACCCTTCAGTGCCAAGACAGGACTCCACAGAAACACACAGATTTTGCAGACCACCAAGTTAAGATTCCAAATAATTAGGCACTTAAAGAAAATCTTAGCCCACATCTGTAATATTTTGTTTTTGTGAATACTGGACATTCCTCTGGCATTTTGAATTTTATTCACCCTAACATATTTCTGAGATAAAAAGCTCTGAAACCATAACGTTAGAAAAAAGACAATGTTAGGAAAGCAGCTTAAGATTTCACAGGTCTTTCCTGACCATGTTTCYTCATTTCTAGCTTTTGTAGAACATCACTAGAGATGCCCATTTTTAGAGCTCTTCATTTCCCATCCAGTGCTGGAGATCCTTTTTGGTTTGGTAATCACAAAAGTGGCTCAGCTGCTTTTCCTGGTCAGCCACTGGAAGGCAGCACTTCTGCCCCCGCTTGCCCACCTGGCTGTGTGGTCCCACAGGGAAAGCAGGCAAAGGGTGCATGGTGGCCAGAAGCCATCAGGAAAGGAGTCAGGCAGCTCACCAGGCACCTCATCTCACGCCCAGGCTGCTGATACAGCTGGGTGGCAGGAGGCAAAAACCAAAGTGATGAGCAACAAAACAGAAGACAAGGGTACTAGGGACTGCTAATCAAAAAATAAGGAGGAAAGAAACAAAAGTAGTTAGCTCCTGCTTGCCCATCCTCCTGGCATTCTGAAATAGTGGACAAAATTACTTTTACATGGGTAAAAAAAATGAGAGGAATGAAGTGTCGGGGTGCAGTGTGAGTAATGAACATCATTATGTACAGTGCTGAAAGGTGTTCATAAGCTTCAGACCACTTGGACTGCATGTGGTTTTTAGAAGTTTATGTACACCAAGCTCATCTTCCAAGCTTTCCCAGGTTCTTCCATTATGTGGACAATCTCTAGTTTTGCATGATAGCATCCGTGCTAACAGTGACTCACAAATGTTCAATTTCTCCCAAGAGTTCTAGGATCAGAAAAAGAATTTTAAATTAGAAATATGGCCAAAATTTCCAATGTAATTCCCAGAGAGGCTCATTCTTGTCACATACTTCAACTCCTCAGCATAGGCAGGAAGGGTTAAAGCTTAACAGTGACCTCCTCCTGAGGGGAACAGTAACTAGSGATACCATTTTGTTACTTAATATATTGTTATTAGAAAGGATTTGGAGGGAAAAATCAGAATTATTCTGTGGTCAAGACAGTAGCTGATTGTGATACTGGAACACAACCGACRTTTAGTTGTTCATATATTAGCATATCCAAAACCAATATTAGCAGCAAAACAGCTGCTATTAAGCAACTTTAAAAGCAGGATGAAGTCACTCAACTGCACAGATACAGCTCACACTCCAGTTCATTTACTCCTGCCTTCACCCACTGTATGCAGCAGTAGAAGCACACTTTACATCAGAAGGCAATACACACTCACTCGAAGTCTCCATTCCTTTCTTCTTCTGTGTCCCAGACTTATACAGTACAGACCAGTAAGTACAGCTTTGAAATGTGTTTTCTGTTGTGCTGTCGGAGTATGCCTAAATGGTTATYAGATACAGTTTCTCCAGCTTTCTGTAACATATAAGCATGTTCTTTCGCATTCTAGCCACTACCATTATTTCCTCAATTCTACAGGCAGTCCCTATCAACATCCTTGAGTCCCATGCAATCTACCACAATTGTGTTTCATGTTTGCATGGCCTGAGCCAAGATATTATTCCTCTCTAAAGGCAGTCRAGCCGATAGGGTTGACTGCCATTCTTAGTCCCATCCATATCCTTCAGTGAAAGGCTCATGACTCAAACACATCTGAAAATAGGTTATCTTCTGCTGTAATAGCCCTTTGGTAAGATGAACACCAGGAAAAGGTTAGACCAAGTTGCAATAGCTTTAAATTGCATCCCTAGTTTGGCAGTAAAAGCTAGTGGACRTAGAGAAATCTTTGAATTTGCTCATTCTGCTGAATCCAAAGCACAGGAGAAGAGTTTTGGCACATCAAATGAACTTGAGTAGACTGACCTTGAACATTCATTTATTCTTACAGTGCACCAGCAGCTATAAAGAAACATATTAAAACATAAAGCCCTTCCCCGAAGAGCTTACATCTGAATGCCTAACAAGACCATGACGAGTGATAGGAAGGGAGAGGGATGCACGCTGAGAAAAGGAAGAATCACAGTAATAGGATCACAAGACATCTTCACTTAGCAAGGGTACAGTTTGCAGGTCTATGAGCTTTCTGAGAACTAATTACTGCTCTTGTGAATGAAAAAATAAAAGTGAATACTTAAGAGTTTTAAATGGAGTTCAGTAAATGGGGAAATGTTTGAAGTGAATTGTAAAGGAAAACCTCTACAAGAAAAAGCTCATATCATTTACAAAGGAGACAAACAAGAATTGACAGGTCACAGAGGCAGGCCAACGCAGAGTTGTAAGCAGTTTTGGAAAAGCAAGAACAAGCTGTAGTGTTTCTCTGAGGGCAGAAGCTGAAAGGGTCATAGAAAAAAAAGGGTAAAAAGCTAGACTTGAGACAACATAATAAAATAGTCAAAAGTCAAGTACTCAAACGTGGCATTTCTACTGAACACACTTGACTGTCAACCCAAACGCCATAAAGTTTAACATTTTAGTTTGAACAGATGCTTAATTGTATGCACTTAATGAACCATCATAAACCAAGTAAGATTCCTGTTATGGTTGTAAGCAAGGTGTTGCACTGCATAATGGCAGGGACAGATAAAGGCATTTCAACCTGATTATGAAATGGTTACAGTGAACAGAGTAGGGCAGATATATCAATAACCAGAGAAGTTTTAAGACCTTGATTTTTAAAGCTATTAAAAATTAAGTAGATGAAATTTTGTTTGCAAATGATCATAAAGATTCTACCTGCCAGAAGGCACCACTGACACATGCATTGTATTCTCCTCTAACAGAGTCCAGGCATAATAATGAAACATCAGAATGATGCAGAAAGTGCATACTTTGAAAAGAATTCCCTAATCATGAGGAAAATTTCTTTATTAGTGTCTCCCTAACAATGTGAGACGTACTAAAGTGGGGATTAATACAACTTTCTAAAGGAATCGTGGAAGATTCTCTTTAAAATATCCCTTAGTAGAAATTACTCCTGGTTCTTTTAATTTACAGAGAAAATGGGAAGCAAATAATTCTTTCCATACTCTAAAGTGCCCTTAGCACATATCCTCTGGAAATTTCAAGTTCAAACATAATGAGAAAAGCATCTGCTTTGTTTTTTCCTGTTTTACATACAGACTTCTTTCAACTTTTGGAACAGTTTGTTAAATCAAGTTCGTGTCTGAAGGAAAATTTTAAACAACTTACAGAGGCTTGTGTCATTGTGGCCTGCAGCTCCAAGAGAAAGAAAGCATACAAATACACGAAGCCCAAATCTGCAACTAACCCTTCAATGTGAAGCCATCAAGTAGCTAAAACACAGCAAAGGAAGATGCTTTGAATGTATGGAAAAAAGAACAAGAAAACCTACAACTGCTGCAAACAAGACAATAACAGAAAACACAGAATTACATATTAGGCATTTGACTCTCTCATGGGACTTGCACCACCATGTGTTCCGTACTATTCATCTTTAAACAAGGTGCTAATAAGGTTTCAGATGCCAACGGGTGGCTGTAGGGGTCTCYGCCACCTCCTCTTCCAAGCTGCTCAACTCTGTGAAATCAAGATCTGTTCAGGGGGAACATCTTCCCACAGTGCAGGAAGTAACGACACATGAAGGCACTGACACATTCCTGCTCTGTGTCTCCCTTACATGCAGGCCTTTCAGCCCAGTTCTCCCCACATTCCTCCAAAGTGTCTGAGCTACTCATATAGCTCTGCTATGGTGCTCTGCCAGGGAGGTGTCCCAGCAGCAAGCAAGAAGGAGAAAAGAGTGCAGATGAAGGATGACACCAAACACAGTACTCCCATTGGCCCTTGAAGGCACCTGATAAATGTCCACCTGATGAATGGGTGRACACTGCTCAGCAATACTTTTCACTTCTTCTGCCCAAGGATAGGCTGCAGAGTACTTCCTTTGCCGTCCTAGGCGAGGGAGACAAACGAGGAGGTGAGATGAGGCACCGTGCACAGTGAGCTGGAATCCACCAGGGTGGATTTACTACCAGATTCCAGTCCAGTATCTACTACTTTTGCTACCACCATACGTTACTCTCAGTATATTGCATATTGCTACAGGAGGATGTGTAATGAAGTACATTGGGGCTTGATCAGCAAGACCTCAAATTTTTGCAGCCTCGATCACAGGAAGTACTAGATTTGTATAACAGACATATATGCATATTGTAAATAGCCACGTTAATTATCTGARAAAAAGTTAATAGTAACACTACACTCTCACTAACATTGCTTGATTTTTACTACGTGCAATATGCATGCTAAACTAATCTATGGCTCCTACACCAGACAGCCAGATATTCAAGACTCTAAAGATACAGCTACTGAAGCCAAACCATTTCTCATACTTGAAGTTTGGCGTTTGTGCATTTTCTGAAATCTTTTATTCTATTTTTTTTAAGGATCCAGCTATGGAATCATAGTTTATCAAAGTACTATTGATCTGTATGTTCCCCTCCCCCCCTTAAATGAGCTGTAAGGGGAAACCAAAGCACCAGTTAAACCTAAATCACTTAAATACATTTAAAGGTAACTTGTGACATGCACTTTAAGAAACGGTTGCTCTGCATGTTTCCCAGCTTCCAGCTCCTTGATGCTCTCTGACATTCTGTAGGTGGCATCCAATCAGAGAGACTGCCACTGAGGGCCAGGGAGTGGGCTGCCGGGTTTTTATTTTATATTCCAGCTACAGTGCTGGGAATGTAAGGCAGTAAGTGTGTATGGCACGAATAATGAGTTGTACTAATTCACAGAAATTCACTTTTTTTTTGCCATCACACACTGCTCCTTTTTCTATAGACCAATACTTTGAAAGTTCATTTTTATGTGTCATTTATTTCCCCAGGGTGTAAAGCCTGCTAAAAATACCACCATTTCTTCTCCTCTGATAAAAGATTATTTATGCAAAGGCAGAATAATTATTCTTGACATACTAGAAGGTTTCCCTCTACCCCTCACAAAGCTAAGGTAATTTCAGAATGATACATTTGTAAAATACAGCAGAGGTTAATATTGTCAGTTAAAGCTCAACACTGAACATGAGTCTTCTGAACTCAGGATACTGGAAGGCTTATTAAATGAAGGAAATTATTTTGCAATTGGACAGAGCATTTGATTTGAAAGCATGAAGGGAAAATGCCTGGGACAATGAGGTTTCTGTAAGCAGTTACCCCATTCAAGCCTAAAGAAAACGAAGATAGATCTTTGTGGTGTAGAAATAGAGTAGCAATTAAACCAGGCAGAAATGTATGTGGGGGAAATCCTGACAACTGGCATCAAGAGGTTAACTCTTCTTTTCTTTTTAATCACTAACTAGTTCTGTCATCTTTTGGTTCAGTGCAAAGTCTCCCTAGAGAAGCGCCTCCATTCTTTGAATGTCCATAAGGCAATTAGGTTTTACATTTTTAAAACTGAAGGGTTTTACAGGATGAGCCAATTTATATGTTTCCATAATAAGAAAAGACTCAGGGCTACTGAAGTATCTATTTCAAAATGGCTTAGGTGGTGCATTATTGAATCCTACAAAGCCAAGGGGCTTCCAAGTCCCAGAGTCTTTAACAATCATTTTGAGGGAACTACCTGGGCAGAATACAGAACAGCTTCAATTTTGGAAACCTGCAAGGCAGCCATTTGCTATTTGGAGTTCCTTGAACACATGCAGCACAAAGCACTGTGAAGAGAGAGACCCGCTTGAACACAGGCACCCAGAGGTAGAGGGTGCTGCAGCAGCAGTGGGTGGTTATGATTCTTGGCTTCTGGGCCTTTTTATTGTCTTAATAATGCTGGTCAAGTCCCAATCATAAAAGACAATCATAAGAATGGATATAGCTGTGAGCAAAAATGGGTGATAGCTTTCAAACTGGAATAGTGTAACAGCTCTATCTACCAATTAAAGCCATTCAGTGAACAAATCTGATGATTAACTGGATATGTAATTAAGCCTTTATTATTAGTCTAATTGGATGGTTAGGGGAATTATTAAAGCTGTTAAGATTCTGTCTAGCAAGTTGGCTGTGCAGTACAGACAATATGAAATTCAGCTCTTGCAAGCAGGGCCAAATGAATATATTTCAGTGGAAATTCAAGAAAGCTGCATCCAAGTCTTTCAAACAAACTAAACAAAACCAAAAACCATGAGTTCAGCTCAGCAGAGACAGCTGTAATGCCTCCCTCCAACATACAGGGCAACTAGCCAAGCACAGATCCACTCCCAAGAGGCAAAGGAGAGGAGAGAATTTTTCCTGTGATGCTAGCTTAAATATCCTCCCCTGCTCCCCCCATCATTTCTGAAGCCAGGATAAGAAGGAACTTTTGCAAGAGAAGTCTGACTAGATAGGCTGCTGAACCATGGCAAATCCTGAAGTGTTAAGAGGAGCAAAAATCTGATGAAATCTTGAAAAATTTTGGTGCTCCAAAATCTGGTTTTAGGAACATAAGAGAACAAGAAGGAAGATGCATGCAGATTCTGAAAGCTCCCCAAGCCACTGCATAGACCCAGCAAAACACTGAGCTTGTCATAGTCATTTAGTCCATGTTCTATTTGTTCCACACCTAAGTCTAGGCTGAGCACTAAAAATGTACTTCAGCACTTACACTCTAAAATGAGGAAACAGCAGGCTGCTAGAGGAATATTTCTCCATTAAAGCAGATCTTTGTGAGTGGAGGACTAAAATTCAGGGCAGAGGAGACGACCAGGTATCAGCCCGTTACCGTCTGACAAAAATAGGTCTGATCTTCCCCTTATCCCAGGTTTTAATCACTTACACAAAGGTGGAGCAAGTATAAGCCTCTATTACCAGTGTGAATGGAGAACATCAACATGATAGCACTAACACTTTGTTGTGATAKAAATGATAGCATAAACCACATTATAGTTGAGAACCAGATCTCCAATGTCCCTTAGTAAGGGCAAATGTCACTCAGCCTTCATTTTTCTTATCAAAAGTGATTAATAAAGAAATCAGCAAGGAAATTATCAAGCTTATCTGRCATTTAAGAAGGGAACTGATGTAATGTGCAGGCCAGTGAAGTTATGGTTATTGAAGAGTTATCTCCATTGGTCTAAATGAAGTCATGCCTTATTATAGCTGTTGGATCAATATGATACTAGACTTGTCTGATACAAGCCTGCTGGAATTAAAAATAGTATTTGATCCTTTTTTCCTCTGACAAGCAAAGCAAACTCCTCCTAAATTAGTACGCTCACTGACCATGTCATCTATGGTTCTTTCTATCTGAAAAAGTGCAACATAAGCAAGTTATCCAAATTATGATTTAATCAAAGAAACTCAGATTGAAAGCAATATAACAAATACGATTCCGCTGATGGAAGTGAAGCTGAAACCCTGGTTCCTTTCAGCCACATCAATAACAAAAGTAAAAGAGCCTACATCCTGACCAGAGAAACTTCCAAGCACTGCAGCTGGATACAGTGTGAAAGTATAGAGTTTTCCCGGGCTTGCATACCCATCCAGAGCCAATTGCAAACTCAGTAAAACAGCAAAGGTCAGAGTTGCAGTCAACATACATGTGCACGTACACCCATGCGCCAGGAGTCATACCAAGAAAAGCCACTCAGCTCTATGCATCAKCAATCCAAGCATGCAAAAAAACCAACCATCGAAACAAACAAACAAAAACTAATGGCAAGATGGGCTGTCTCCCAACAGCCATCTCTTCCGCCTGCAAGTAACGTCAATGAGAAAACTCCTACACATCCCAGTTGCAATCAGACTGTTTTAAAAAATGTCAAAAACAAGATGACACGTGATATTGATGTTGTGGCATGCATACAGAAGATATCTGAACTCTCTGTGGAAACTCGAGAAGATCTGATATGCTCTAACACTCTGGATAAGATAAATCTTACAAGCAACGTTAAAAATGATATAAAATGTTACACAGCACACACACTGTGTGTCTTTGGGTCTCATTAAAGTTCTTCTCTTCCTATGTATGAACTACAAGCTATTATTGCTATTAAGGAATTCCATTTTGAAGTAGTTGCCTGAACTTGGAATCATTTATCAAACTACAGCACTGTCTGTGAGAAAGTCTGGTGTGGACAAGACATTGACAAATCAAATTGAATAAACATAATGAAATGAAAGAAAATAATAGATAATTGTATAAATTCAAAAATTATTAACAGACTAACAAAATAACACAAGAAAATTGTAATTAAAATATATGGCAACCACAAATAAGTAAGTATAAGTTTAAAAACAGACAAGCATGCACTAACATGAATAATTAAAATTTTAAAACCTTCATCTATTCATGTGAGATTAGTTTTGAATAGATACAAATGTCTAAATCCAAAATAATATGGCAAGGTTAAAAAAAGAAAAAAAAAACAATCACTTAAAATAAAAGAATATTTTAAGTATAAAAACAGAACAGACTCCTTTTGCTGTAAAAAACATATAGACATAGACTAAGAGGAAAAAAAATGTCTTCTGTTGATCTCTAATTCAGGACAGTTAGTTTCTACTTTTGTATGAACACATGCTTCCCTATTCTATAGGGTATCATATCACAAGACTTACTTTTWAAAAAATAAATCCCATGCCTTGTGAAATAATTTACTTCATGGATAAGAATGATTCTAAGATTAAAGTTTCACAAACAAACAAAAGAGTTTCTCAAAAACTTTTAAGCAATTCTCAACCTTTAAGCAAATCGAACCTTTCTACTGAAGTGACCATAAACATAGTATCACACTTTAAAGCTGGAAGATCTTGATGTAGCAGAATACAGAAGGAAGGAGCCCACTAGAGAAAGGCATTTACACACAAAACACCCACTAGAATAGTAAGTATTAGTAAGTTAGAGCAGCTGCAATTAGAAGAACAAGGTTTGAGAAGTATGCCTGCACAATAATAGGGATGCATCTCTCTTAAAAGAGAAAGAAACACCCTAAAGCATCTCATAGTGATGACTAAAGAAAAAGCCATACTAAGCTGTTCAGAAGTATGCTCATTCTTGCTCTCCTCTGTAAGATCAGCTGTTATATGGATCATGGTCACCACACACACACAAATGTAGGGAAAAAATGCTGCATGCTATCATAACCATGATGAGCTCCTTTGGGATGGTTTTACCAATGCATCCTGTGTTACCACTTTTCCCAGAAAACACTGAAAAAACCTCCTTGGAGTTACTGGAATGTTTTGATTTTATTTATTTTTCCAGTAGTTAAATATTTTGGTTTCATAAAACCTTTTGAAGTTTATATAAACAAGAAATAGACTTGTGTGAAAAGCACTGTCTCATGGTTAGTTTTAAGCAGGTACTGAGTTTCTCCACAGACAAGATTGTTTTTAGTTGCTTTTAGACTCAGAAAGGAAAAAAATCACAGTTTGATGAAAACCAGTCAGCAGTTTATAAGTAGTCCCCTACTCAGCAACACGTTGCATATCTGTACTGGTGCATCTTCCTAGAGCCCCTCAGCAATGGTGCTCTGAGAGCACAGCAGCTTGGCTGCCCACAGTGAGTTGCAGAAATGAAGCCCTAAACAGCTCACAAAAGAAAAAAAAAAAGTAATTGAAGTAGAATGAAAGGAATACTTACACTTTTGTGACAGATTTATTTCCAAGGTGGAGGAAGGGATAGCATTTCTGAGATCAATCTTCCAGGATACTGATGCAACTTTGAAGACTTCTACATATTTTCACAAGATGGCAATAAACCTTAGGGAAAAAAAAAACAAAAAAAAAAAAACACATTTTTTTCAAAAATCACTGGAAAAAAAATCACCAGTTTAAGGATGTTATTGCAACTTACAGCATATTTTGTAACATCTCTCAAGAGAAAAGTGAATCAAAGCTACTATTTTGCTACTTTTTTCCCTTATGAGAAAGAATGAAGATCTGTCATTCATCAAAGTAGGCCACTTCAATTTAGAGAGAAATAGAAAAAAAATACCATGTAGTGTTTCAAAGAATAAGAAGATTTTCCAGTGTCATCAGCCATCTTTTCTCTAGATTCATCATTACGTTTATTATAAATCACAAATAATATATATTTGTATCATGATAGAAATAATCAATTGGAATACTTTTCCAAAAATTGAATTGCAAGAAATGTCCAACTTGGAGACACATGCACAGGATTACAGTGCTGACTGAAGGACTGCAGATGCACTTGTGTACTTCCAGATTCAAAAACAATTCTACACAGGGCATCTGTAAGTAGTTTCTATATGTCATTGACAAGGCTGGGGGAGTTTTTCCTGGGGATCTTTTTTTCCCCATTCAACAGTGTATAGCAGAATAAGACTCCCAAATAAAACTGTTGTTTTAAAACTTAATAGTTTGAGAATCATTAACAACAACAAGGTATAACGTCTCCAAATGATTAGCAAAACTGCTCAACTAATTGAGATACTGTCAATCAGCAAATAGCAACTTAATTAGTACTATAATTGTCATTACTAAAACAATAAATAGAAATTTCATAGTGCATTTTTAGCTTGACCCTGATTTACAATGCTAAACAAAAACATTATAAAGCTGAAAATTATTTCATATAAAATAATACCGTTATATCCTCGATGAGTTAATAAAATTTTATTCACAACAGAGATGCACTCTCAAAATATTCTCAGTAATGCAAATATCCACAGTGAAATAGCCACACAGACCCCAAATTCCTGAGGCTGTACAGAAAAGTCCTCCAAAACATTAGACAGGGTATGAGGCCAGCTGGAGAATGCCATTCATGAGAAAATACATGTGAAATTTCCTTGTCCCAAAGGCTTTTCACAGCACTTTTAATTTTATTAAGATTGAAAGGAATTTCATTCAAGTTTTGGAAGAAAGCTCTAGGTGGAAGCAGTGCCTTAAGAGAGAGAGGAAAAAAATATTTTAAAACCTATTTTCATCCATTCATTCTTATCCTAATTCATCTCTTTCCACTTAGGAGCCTTGAAAAAGCCTATGAAAGAACAAAAAAATGACATCCTTCCACTGTGTACTGCTCTGCATTGCTTGCTATAGCTACAGTCTTTAGTTAACCCCAAACTAACTCCTTTAGTAGAAAGCCTAATTTCAATGTTTTATTGTACTGTATTGAGAACTATGTCTTTGTCAAGCTGCTGTACACTTGCTTGTATTTCTGCCCAAACATACTGTAATTGCCAGTCATTGTTATCAGACTACACATGGCTTAAAAAAGAAGCATTTCAAGTACATTGAACAACATCATTTAATCCATGCACACACAGAAACAGTCAATTTCAGATTTTTCAAAACATCTGATAAGCATTACGTGATATAAAATAAAAATTAAGCCCTTTAATTTTAAAAAGACAAAACAGTATCTTTAAGAAAGAATGCCTCCCCTCCAGTAAATCATGCTTTGAAAGTATAAAAATAGTCTCAAACAGAAAAAGATCTTGTATTATTAACAGACCATGATGTTAGGAGATTTTGCCACATGGTATGTAAGAGCAAAGAATTTCTTGAAGAACTTTGAGTAAAATTCACAAAAGCTTAATCGGAGAAAAAGTAAATTTACCTTCCTGCTAGGCTAGTAGGGTACTAGAACTTTTGGTATTTGCAAGTTACCACTTATAGCAACAAGAAGGCACAAAAAATTAGAGAAATATGAGAGTGCATGGAAAGCATTCAGCTGAGCACCTCACAACTACCCTGAAGTAACATGTCTTAAAATGGCTGTTTTAAGGCAGAGGCCACTGACGTGAACTCTTTTCAAGTGAAGCGAATGCTCACACCATTTAAACAGCCCAATCTTTGTGTGAGGATGTGGGAATTCTCAAATTCCTATGGTGCCAAAAAAGCATGAAAAAGCAAATAGCAAGCACATAAAAGGAAGCCTAAGAAGGTTAATGCACACCTTGAAAACTGAGGACTAAATTTATACAAAGTGACAGAAGAAGTAGTTTAAAATATTCATATCCTCTCTCTGCCCCTCCAATTCACATACAGTTCTGCTTTTTTTCCCCCTGTAGGTAGTAGTTACTGTAGCAGAAAATGAAAAGATAGTGCTTTAAGAAAAATATGTTACCAAGACTTTTTTGAAAACACAGAACATCACTCTCAAAAATTACATTCTTCTTGACTTGGGAAGTACGAATGGAAGCATGATGAACACTGATCACTGTGCTACAAAAATCATTCCACCAGTGAGATCTTATTAAAAAAGGAAGAATATATGCTAAGAGTAAATGCATTTCCAAATCATAGAATCAGTAAGGTTGGAAGGGACCTCTGGAGATCATCTAGTCCAATCTCCCTGCTCAGCAGGGTCACCTAAAGCATGTTAGACAGGGTTGCATCCAGGCAGGCCTTGAAGATCTCCAGAGAAGGAGACTCCACAACCTCTGTGGGCAACCTGTGCCAGTGCTCCGTCACTCTCACAGGGAAGAAATTCCCCCTCACATTCAGGTGGAATTTCCTGTGGTTCAACTTCTGCCCTTTCCCTCTTGTCCTGTCACATGGGACAACTGAAAAGAGTTTGTCCCCGTCCTCCCTTCAGGGACTTACACGTACTGACAAAATCCCCCCTCAGTCTTCTCTTCCCCAGGCTGAASAGGCCCAGCTCTCGCAGCCRTTCCTCATAGGGCAGGTGCTCCAGCCCTCTCATCATCCTCGCAGCCCTRTGCTGGACTCTCTCCAGTAGMTMCATSTCTCTCTTGTCCTGGGGAGCCCAGAACTGGACAAAGTACTCCAGATGAGGCCTCACCAGGGCTGAGCAGAGGGGCAGGATCACCTCCCTCCACCTGCTGGCAACACTCTTCCCAATGCACCCCAGGATACCATTCGCCTTCCTGCCTGCAAGAGCACATTGCTGGCTCATGGTCAACTTCTTGTGCACCAGCACTCCCAGGTCCTTCTCTGTAGAGCTGCTCTCCAGAAGATCAGCTCCCAGCTTGTACTGGGGCCTGGGGTTATTTTTCCCTACGTGCAGGACTCTGCACTTGCCCTTGTTGAACCTCAGGAGGTTCCTCTACACCCAGCTCTCCAGCCTGTCCAGGTCTCTCTGAATGGCAGCACAACCCTCTGGTGTACCAGTCACTCCTCCCAGCTTGGTATCACCAGCAAACTTGCTGAGGAGGCACTCTGTCCCCTCACCYAGGTCATTGATGAAGAAGTTGAACAGGATGGGACGCAGTACTGAGCCCTGGGGGACGCCACTAGCCACAGGTCTCCAACTAGACTCCATGCCACTGATGATGACCCTCTGAGCTCTGCCTTTCAGTCAGTTCACCAGTTCTCAATCCACCTCACCGTCCRCTCGTCTAACCCACACTTCCTGAGCTTATCTGGGAGGATGTTATGGGAGACAGTGTCAAAAGCCTTGCTGAAGTCAAGGTACACAACATCCACTGCTCTGCCCTCATCTACCCAGCCAGTCATTCCATCATAGTAGGCTATCAGATTGGTTAAGCAGGATTTCCCCTTGAATAATCATCTTGAACAGCCAGAGTTTAGAAATAAGGTACTTAAGGACAATTATATAGACTATTAAGTAGCTAGAAAGAATCTTTTAGTATCCAAGAAATTACCACTTTTATATATGAAAAAAGTGAGGCTACTCAGAAAATTGTCAGTGTTCAGTATTTTCAAGAGTCTCATTTAGAACTTTGTGACAACAGATGTGAAATTACTAAGTATATCTGTACTAAAAAATGATTTCTTAATCACTAGATTTTTATTAATAACTGAAGTAATAGCAGCTGTGCCTGTTGGTAAGGTTGGCAGGGACCTCTGGAGATCATCTAGTCCAGCCCCCCCTGTTCAAGCAGGGTCACCTAGAGCATGTTAGACAGCGTTGCATCCAGGCAGGTTTTGAATATCTCCAGAGAAGGAGACTCCACAACACTCTGGGCAACCTGGTCCAGTGCTCCATCACTCTCACAGTGAAAAAAATTCCCCCTCACGTTCAGGTGGAACTTCCTGTGGTTCAGTTTTTGCCTGTTGCCTCTTGTCCTTTGCATGGGACAACCGAAAGGAGTTTAGCCSCATCCCTTAACACCCTCCCTTCAGATACCTATACACATTGATAAGAATGTGTAGCTGCAAAGCTGCAACTGTATTTCAGAAAGGATGGTCAGAATAATTTGATTGACAYTACTTTTCAGAGAGGAGCCTTAAAAAGCCTAGACAGTGTTAATTACTTAAAAGTCTCTTTGACCTTCAACATAACTTGTGTGCCTAACTCAGGACAGAGCCTCTGGAAAAATTTCCACTGACTACAGGCTCCTGTGGTCTAGCTCATCCAGGGATCCTAAACCCCAGTTTCCTAGAAGCCTTACATGCCTGCTGGGAGTTATGACCTACCTTAGCAGGACTAGCAAAGTCTCCCAATGTAGTTTGTCAGCTGCTACTTAAATAGTCTCTAGTCATAGTCCTAAGAGAAAGCAAAAACCAAAAACTCGTCAGACAGAATAAGATCAGAGAGAGGTAAGATGACCAAAATATACTACTGCCAGTTTGCAGGTGAGAGACTGAAAGTCTCTCTCAAAACAGCACAATTAAATGCCTGTAGTTGTGGAAGGCATTTCCAGCATGCCTCAGGTTTGGTCCCATAATTGCTCATATGCAGCTGTGCATATACCCTGGGCCTGAAATGCAGATTCTCATTTTTGCCTCTGTATCCAGCATTCTTCTAAGTAATTCTTCTCTAACTYAGACTGAGGTGTGTGAGGAGAGGTATCTTCCATCCGTATCCAGCATTCTTCTAAGTAATTCTTCTCTAACTCAGACTGAGGTGTGTGAGGAGAGGTATCTTCCATCCGTTTGTTCCCAATGCGTTCATTTAGTCCTTGTCCTAGTCTCTCTTCTATATCAATTTTACAACTCAAGAGCTGCTGATGGCCACCTCTGCAGAAGGCTTCAGTGGAAGCTCAGGACTTGAGATATTTTTAGTTATGTCCCAAACCGTATTAAACCTCTGATGCTGAGTTCAAAAATTTTGGCCAGACTCATGTAGTTATTATTTGTCTTCTTCTCATTCAGATATTCCATCAATATGTCAGAAGTCGGAAAACAGCCCATGAACAGGCTTCTCTCTTCTCCTGAAAAGTTTCTGTCCAGCAACTTGATGTGAACATTAAAGAGAAACCGAAGGAATAAATATCTTCTACATGATGCCAAAATTAGAGCTCTTACCTGTCACAGATGGGAGGAGATGATGTAAGATTCATGCACGCATACTGTCTTAGTGTTTCTGCTCCACTGTAAATCCCCTTGTTTATTGCAGGTGTTACAAACATGTGA
Organism: Rhea americana; assembly: GCF_003343005.1. NCBI lineage: Eukaryota > Metazoa > Chordata > Aves > Rheiformes > Rheidae > Rhea > Rhea americana. Next base: position 4,853,655 of record NW_028186150.1, read on the forward strand.
ATAACAGCTCTCAGGATAAACGTTACAGGAGTGTAGTCTTCTAGCCTGCAAATGAATAAAATATAAACATTACTGGGAAAGAAAGACCTTGCAAGGTCAACTGCAGAGCAAGGGCAAAACTGGTGGCTACATGCAGAGGCATCAAGCTGCCGTATGTGTGGTTCACATGCAGGACTCCAAGGAAACTCTGAAAACATTGGGTCAAAGGAGAAAAAGGAAGAAGTATTATGGCATCAGCTGGGTCATGGTTTTAGCAGCTGAACAGCAAGAGATACGTGAGGATTACTGTGAATATGAGGGAAAAAACAAAACAAAACACCCCTCTCTGTCAGCCTCTTGAACACAGTCTCAAACCCATCAGTGTCTTGTAACTGATTTTTAAAGAAGGAGCTAAAAAGTGCTTAGCAACCATGAGCACCAAACACAGCACTGAAAGGTCAAGAAACATAGCATAAAAATAATCATCTAAATGTAAAGGGCAAATTCTCACTTGTGTTTTTTCTGCTGAACAGACCCATGCCTTAATCAAGAACAGTTCAAGTAAATATACAGGTCAGTCTCAATTATCCAGTCTCAAGACACTTGAAATTCCAGAATACTCAAAGGTATACTGCTTTATTCACTGAAACTTCTCTTACAAAGAGATCCATTTTCTTTAAAGATTTCAAGAAATTTGATATGTAACAGCACAAGGAAAAAACAAAATTTGAGGATCTCTCCTAGTGTTTAGCAACAGTAGTAACTAATGTTACTACATAAAGCTTTCCAGATCTGTATCAATGCACTTGAAAAAGAAGTTTTCAAATCAATATAGCTGTGATGGCACAGCACCGTGCCCCACAGACATTAATCCAGCTATCTCAGTGCAACACGATGCTGTTTCTACTTCTTGAGTTTGGAATTAGTTTGTTCTGCACCAGTTTGGAAACACAATGCTCCACTGCAAGGCTCAGACCTAGTTTTTGCTACACCACTCTTAGGAGACCGAGGTCCTATATGTGTGTCTCTGTTAGATCTTTGGCATGTTTCTTTTTATCTCTCTGCTGCAGTTTTCACATAACAATAATTATGCCTATTACTGCCTTTCTTTTCCAAGTGCATTGATACAGATCTGGAAACCAGAGTTGAAACCAGTCTCTATGCCATTATGTATGCTTAGAGCCCTCTGCAATCACTCTCCGTCGTACCACACTGACAATCCCCCGCTCCTGGCTGCTGGACAGAAACACTGCATTTGCACATGCAGCAACAGCAATTACTAGTGACGTACAACACTCAGCACAGGAGTATAAGCACCCAGAAGATCCAAGCCCTCCATTTTAAAAATATGAGTTAAATAATTTCATCCAAAAAAATGCAAAACATTCAGCCATTCTCAATGACTTCAACTTTCACTTACTAGTTCAGCATCATTTACAGTAGAGATTTTGATCCACAGGGAATTTTATTCTCTGCAGTTTTTTAAGGTCTTGGTCTCCTCCCATCCTAGCCTCAACAGCTTAAAAGCAGCTGTTAATCACCTCCTTTGACAAAATAAATGAATATGTCACTCCCTTGTCTGAATCCCATCTACTAAGGGATCCAWTCTGCACCTAAATTAAGCCTACCTATATAAAACTATACCTATTTCCTAGTTATTGAGCCATGTTAAGCTTCACATCTACTAAGGGATCCAATCTGCACCTAAATTAAGCCTACCTATATAAAACTATACCTATTTCCTAGTTATTGAGCCATGTTAAGCTTCACAYYKACTAAGKGAYYSWMTCCACGAGCTCTCCCACTCATATTTGTTCATGTTGTTCTTGCCTTCTTTTTGCCACATAACTACCTGTGCAGATATGAACTAGCTAATTAAGTTTGCAATGCCCCTCCCATACTCAGAATTATGTTCCTCCTAAATACCCACTTCTGCTCTCCTTCCCAGGGAGAAGGGAGATTTAATAATTCATTTATATAAATCATCCTTGCTGGTTATTCCAAAATTATCTAAGTTTGTTTACATGTCTTAAACTGTGAGCTTAGAAAATAGATAGTCCTTCCACAAATGTCTGAAAATACCCTTCACACTGCCTCTAATACCACATGCTTAAGTACATAAATCATTTTAAGACAGATAGTTTAAAGAAGATTGAATTCATATAAAAATGCACAATTAATTTCATTGTAACATGGTGATGTAAAAATTAATATCATTTGAATTATGAAACAGTGATAAAATATCTGCATTGTTTACATATCACACCAAACTGATTCTAAATTATATTTAATAATTCGATAGCCATGTTAAAAGATTCTGTCATATCTGTAAGAATAAATCAGTTTTACAGTCATAATATTGAAACAAATGTGCACAAATGCAATTGTTGCTATTTGGAGGGAGGAATGGTGGATATGTTTTAGTGAGCAAGACACACACACACACTGTTTTTTTGCATAAACCTCACCTACTACAATTCTTACCCTCTTCCTTCTATATTTGTTAACAAATTTTGTTTGGGGAAAGGAATGCGTGTATCTTTGTAACAGAAAACAGAATTGGGAGTTGTCTTTTTTCATATGTACATATACCTCATACACAAGTATGTAACATTCAGACAACTAAACAGATTCATTTATAGTAGTTTCATGACCTGATTAAGTGCCAGAGTTGGCACATACACACTCACAAATGAAGATAAGGTAGATTCTTTTGTCAAAGATGCATTTGAGATTAATGGCAAGCTGGCAGACTGTATGTGTTCCACTGCACTGAGGCAATTACTGTAGTAGGTAAAGCAAGTGATAGAGATTTATTTAGTATAAGGCTGATATTCATTAATCTCTTTAAACACCATGTTAAGGTTGTTTAAAGTACTGTAGCTCTTCTCTGGAAAAGTCTGTTGAATCTGTGACAGAAAAGGCAGACCTGCATAAACGCAGTGCAGGTCTCCATGGACTATGACATTTCTATACCTCCACAGGGAGGCAAGTATTTTAGATTAGTTTGGTTAGCACTGCAGATGCAGCATGCTGATTTACTAAACTCTGATGCAAGTTCCAAAAATAATTAGCTTATCAAAGATCCATTTTCCTTCCTGTCTTTTATTAGTGCGCTAAATATGGCATTGTTGCAAGGAAATAATTCATTTCACTAGTATTCAGACACTAACTACAGATTTGTTAAATCTGAGTGTGTTTGTTTATTATTTTTTAATAAGAGCTCATTTTTAAAGCTGGCTTCTTCTGAAAAAATGATCGCATTATATGACTAACTAAACAAATGTCATCCAGCTGTATGTTTGCTTCCACACTGTTACAACAAAAGGAACTAGTAAGCATTAGTAAGCATTTCTAAAAATCAAGTTATTTTGTTGGTCCGTTATCCTCAAACATCTCAGACAGCTAAACAGACTTCCGGCACACAAGCTTTTTAAACTGCATTTGAGGTATCACACACACAAAAAAAAAACCTGTTGAATGAAAAAGAGGCTAAAGAGCCCTCAAATTTCATGCTTTTATGGCAGACTTTCTGTAACAGGCATGCATTTAAAAGGGCTCTTTTATCCAAGGAGAAAAATCATTTTGATTCTGCATACAGAAAAAACTCCCTCTGAAGGGGGTTAGTTCCTTCAGTGTTTAAACAAGGGCTGCTTCACAACACATCAGTAAGAGTATTATTTCAAGAACTATGGTCAAGGTTCCCAGATATTGCTGGTATGCATATAAATAATCAGCAAGACAGTCACTGCCCCTCCTAATGTTTTATCTTCAGAAAGCATATTAAAATGATTTATTTCTAGTCTGCTGCTCATAGTGAATGCAAGTCAACCTCTCCTTACCTTGCCAATGACAGGGACATCAACGGAACCCCAGGTATCAGCTCCCCAGTGAACCGTGCCCGAGGCAAAATCAGCTGTAATAATTCCAGCAACTGGAAATAAAAAGAATGTTAACAGTAGAAGCTAATCCAACACACACTGAAGTTACACCAGCAACTTACACTATGTAGCAGATAAAAATTAAAATCAACAATTCTAAATGCAAAAATGCATTCTACAAGACCATGCATAAGCAATGAAACACGTTTTAATAAATTTCAATTACAATGTATTTAAAGTCTAAACTTCCTCTAACTACTTCCAGAATTGCACAGAAACAGATTTAGAAAAATCAGTTTTGCATATAAAAAATGCAGCAAGTCAGCAGGTGTCATCTTTATTTTAATAATAATATATTAATCAGTTTTTAAAGGTTTCATACCGTAGGCTTACTTAACCAAGGTTACCACAAAATAATGGGGTTGGCCCAGTGTTTCGCTAGTACTTTTTCACCCATATTCTTCCTTATCTCCTCCCTGCTCTCCCTCTCTTTATGTGGCCTCTACAGTTTCCTATCTTCATTGAAATGCCTTCCAGAAATGCCTTTTATTCCAGCAACATAAGATGGTTCCATTGTGCTGACAGAGTTGCCTTTTCCAAAAGAGCAAAATTCTCCAGAGACCAGTGTTTCCAGATCTGAATGCTTAATTTCATATTCCAGCCCAGCAAGGGCAAGGATTCAAAAATACTGGATCGGGTGATCAAACCACAAGAGCTAGTTCTGTTGAAATRTTCCCTCATTTTCAAATGCTGTTTCAATATTAACATCTATCAAAATATTTTTGAAGATTTGTATTAACATTTCATAAGCTTAATATGCAGCATGTCAGTAACTGTACCCACTATCCACAGAACTCTGTTCTGGTTGTTCACATGAAACTCAAAAGAAAGGATTACCTATTTTCCAAGACACATGCTTTGCCTGTGAAACAAAAGCCAAACATTTAGCAATCACCAGTTCCTTTTATCCCAGCTATTACTTGTTTTGCTGTCCTTGGCTACAAGGTAAACAAACTCCCCTTACAAGTTTTTAAAAGGCAAGAGCAAAACGCTTTGCCCTGAATTTAAGGAAAAGCATGTCAGTATCACATTACAGCCAAGATTTAATTGCCAACTTAAATTTGCATTCAGATTAGAAAATTTGTAATCATGATATTTTTCCAAATCATCCATACTTATTTGAAAGGAATCATTAATAGTGTCTAGATTGTTTCAAGGACAAAATCTAGAAATCAATTTATCTGATTGAGCAAGAGTTGTGTAAARGAATAATTAAAATCTCTAATAAAATAGCTGTTCCTCTTTCAGGAATTTCTTCAATGCTACAAATCTAGATGATTTCAATGGAAGGACTGTTACRTCTTTCACCATATCTATCTTCAGTTTCAAAATTTATTGCCAATAAAACTATGTTATAAAAATAATTTCATGGAATAACTTTATTCTATGCAGTGATTACTACTGATTCACTGATGGGGAATATCTCTGTCTTCAAGGTAACAGACAATTGAGGCACTCAGAATTTTCATACTCATTGCTGCCTTCCAATAAACAATATAAAAATAAATTTCCTAGACAGCAGCTTCAAGATCTACAAGGCTGTCTATCTCATCTTCTAAAAATACACAGTCACAAGACCCCTTTCTTACATGAAATACTCACATGATCCTGTAACATCAGGATCATATGTAAACAAGCAAAGAAACAAAAAACCACAGGGCTGACCAAAACATAAAAACTACTTTCTGCCAAAAAGTATCTTTTTGAAATTTTTTCAATCAGCTCTACAAAAAGAAAAATCAGCAATAAAAAAAAAAAAAAAAAAAAAAAAAGTGTATGTCCTCAAATAGTGCTTTCAACATCTGGTACAAGCAGATAAACCAACAGGATTATTTCCTATCGTTACTCCCTCCCTCATATGTTCACCCCCCAAAAAAATCATCTCTCTGCTCTAGTGAGTTTGTCCTTGCAAATGAACATCTGAAGGCTCTTCTCTTGTCCAGGAATACTTGGTTTCATAGGAGAACTCTTTAAAGGGATTGGCATACAGCCTGTGCGATTTAGCTACATCTTGAGGTTGTAAGACAGTAATGAAGTTGGGATGGTGGGAAAGCAGATGCAGACCCTAGGAAGCAGAAACTAAATTCTTTTTGACAGCTCCATCTCCACACAGTTGAGTGACACAGACAGGACACTTCTATCACCTCTGCAAAATCTGAGGCAAGATTGAGAAAGCAGGTACAAGGCAAGGCCGAAAAGGGGCGATATTAGAGACAGTGTGTGAAGAAAAGCACTTAAGCTTAGGTAACAGAGATACAGATCTACACTTTCTGTGGATGGGTACAGAGCAGAGAGTAAAAGCAGGATGYCTTTATCTCACATTCAGTTGCCCTTCCTTCTTCCTTCTCTGTGGAGAAGGAAAAAAACAAACAAACAAAAAAAAAAAACTCAGCCGATGCATCAAGAATTGCTCCAAGAACAGTAAGCTTTCCTAAACCAGTCTGTATCTCTGAAGGAGACTCAGAGTGTCCTTGTTCCAAGGATGTCCAAAAAAGATGATGAAGGCAATCTTACAGTTATAATGACATTGGTAGCTCCTTCCCTCCTTTTTTYCCTCCAAGCTGAAAACTGAAGCAGGTTGGAAAAGCCCAAGATAGTATGACACCCCAATATTTCATGAGAATAAGGCAGAAATCAGTGAAGGGATCTGGTTGCACAGAGCTCAGAAGAGAGAGCGGGATATAACAATGYCTGTGTCCTTTCTAAGCACCACCTGCCAGAAGACAGGGCATGAACGTATCCATCTGTCCACACTACTGGCAAACATAAGAAGAGAAAGAAAATTCATGATATAAGACAAATTAAAGATGGTCATTTTACTCATAAATGGTGAGGTCACCTGTGAATTTACTCATACTCACCAAGAGTGCTTGCCAAACCACAGCATCAGCTGATCAGATTTTCTGTGGGAACCAAACCATTTACAGAAAAAGCTATTTTAAACACTGCTTATAAGAATTTCCAATATTTTCATGTCCCACTACCTCTCAAGTCAGGCTCCCTCAGTGCCCTTAGTCAAATGATATCAGCCTCAGAATGAGAGAAAGATTTTAACAAATACATTTTAGAAATCTCAAAGTGATTAAAGTAGTTTTTCTATGCATAGTAATGAGGCGGTTTTCAGGTTTGCTCTTAAAGGGCTCAAAGCAGGTTTTAAGAGGTGATCTCAGAGATAAAAGCGGCATGGCCACTGGAAAGCTGGTAACATCCCTTTTACGCTACTGTGCAGAAGCTTAGTGTTTGCAATCTAGTGGGTTTTAAAATATCTGAATTTAAACTTATCGTTACCACTAAAATTGACCCTAGGCATCAGGCCAAAGCAGTTTGGTTGGAAATTCCGCTTTTATGCAAGTAGCAAAATATTTACTAATAGGTAGATTTTTAAAAGACCAATAAATAAATACATGTCACTTATTTTAAGTCAGAGCTGAAGGTTAAGAACAAAGCTAAACAACAATACTAAGTCACTGCAGCATCGCTAAGGGAACAAAAAGTATTTGATAACCAATTTTCGKGTGGTCCTGCAATTAGTAATATTTCTCTGCTACACAGGTATTATCATTATTGAAGATTTGTGCTAGTGAGAGCTATCACTGTGCAATTATTTGTAAAATATATTTGATCTCAAGATTCATTTAAAAATTGCAAAATTCTGGCTGCTAAAATTGGTTATACTTTCTTGGTAATTTTTTTGATATCCTTTATTTTAAAAATATTGCTTGAAAACAGTGAAAAACATCTTTAAAACAGGACAATCACAGGCTTTTAGGTCTAACTCTCAAGGTCAACTGATATCATTAGACTTACATGAACTCAATTTGAGTTACAGCAGGGAAATCATGTTAGAAAATATGGGTCAAGTCATCACATGCAGTAATAAAGCTGTTACCTCCAGACTCAGTATTTCAAATATTCTTTAAAGTCTGTCATAGTTTAGTATTGCTAACATTAAACTCATAACTGAACAATGAAGCATATCAAACATTTAACAAGGGCCACTTAAACATTTATTCAGATGTTTCAAAGAAAAAATAACACATAAACCTGAACAATCTCTCAATTTAGTCCACAGCCATTTTGCCCTAACCATGTATAAGAGACAAAATACATAGAAACGAAAATGTCTTATGCTTATCCATAATGAAATAATTAGGATGTTTAAAGAGCTTCTTTAAATGTACTTTGGTACTGGTGTGAGCCTGGACTGATCTGACCAAAGTAAATTACAAGGACCAAAGAAATACAAAGAATAAATCACATGTAAATACAAGCTACAGTGCCAAATTCAGAGGAGGTGATGAAGTGACATCATCAAGTAGATACAGCGATAAATCTAGGGCACTCCGCTACTACAATCATAAGCTCAAGATAAAAATTAGGTTGCAACATTCTCAAATGTATATTCTCATTTACAGTTTAGGGAGGCATTTTCAAGCACTCAGTGTTGGCCTAACTACTCCCACTGAACTCACAAGGATTTTACCAATTGATTTCTAAGGAAGCAGGGTTAGGCTGAGCACTTTTGAAATCCCCCTGTAAATGGTTTTCTTAAAGAAAATCTGAGTTTGTATGGCATCCTTAGAATTATAAGTATCTCCAAGGACTTCAAAAAAGTAATGGTTAGATACAAAGTAAATGCTCAGTATACACTCAGAAAGAGCTTGCCGAAACCCTTGGACATTCAAACCTGCCTAGCCGAGGAGCAGAGAGTGTGCAGGTATAACAGCCCTCCTTTTCAGCAGCTGCTGCTCGTATGAGCAAACTGGTGGTTAAAGATTATCAAAAGACATMTACAAAGGCAGAGCTAAGAGCTCCATACGCCACCCCCATGCTCCCCTCCTATCTGCCCAGTCCCAGCTCCAATGCTCCTCAGTCCCTCCAGAGACACCACGCTTCAGTCCCAGCTTCCTTCTCACCACCAACTCCTGTCTGGAGACAGGGCAGCACCGACTACAGCAGCAGCCACAGAGTGCACCAGAGGACGGACAAACAGCCCTGAAAAGAGGGCAAGAAAACATTAGGTGCTGCACCTATCCTGCCTAGCCACCGGATGAGTTTACAGGGGATGCAGACCCAGCTCAAAAGATTTTGATGTGTAGAGAAAGCACCTGAATACTCTAAAACTAGGTATCAGAACTGCTGACATTGTTTCAGTCAATTATCACAATTAGCTGAATCAGTACATCTTTTTTTGCACTTTCAGTCATGCTAAATGTAACATCTTCTCTGAGTTCAGTACACAAGCACACACGCAACTGTTCTATATGCAACTCAAATTTGGGCTTGGAAATAAGTCAGATCTCTTTTTCAAAAGCTAAATACAGTGGAAGTCATTTAAATGAATAATGCATTTTTTTAATGGAATAGCAAAGTAATATAAGTGGGGCATGTTAATTCCCAGGCATGCGAAATTTATTGTCACTAAGGTGTCCACTGGGAATAATTTATGCATCCTCGATTAAGAAAATATTTTTAATTTAAATTTGCATATTTTACTCATTACAACTAACCTTGACATAGTCCTTTTTGGAGGTGCCATGCCCTCGGGTGGGAGTTTAAGAAGTGTCCACTTAGCAGGAAAAAATAATGAACATAAAAGGCACATGTGTTTTCTAATGAGAAAAATAATGTGCTTCTTGGACAGTATGCACCTTCCTTAGTGGTCTTTGACTTTAGCCTATAAAAATCAAATTCAGGTTAGGTTTGATCCTTTCTTCTTCAAAGGACACCTTTATTCAAATACATGAAATCAAGCTAAGTCAAGGATAGCATGTTAAATTCCAACATAAAAAGACAACTTCAAAAAAAAAAAAACATAACAGTACAAGAGTCAAATTGAAAAAAACCTTCTGTAAACCTAATTTCTCTATCATCTGCCATTACAACAAAATATAAACTCCAGTGAAAAGTTTCTAGAAAAGCATTTAGTCTTCACAGCAACTGTGAAATTCTGAGATTTATAAAACCAGATTTTAAATTTGTTTTCTGTCAATCATAGGCAAAGTCAATATTAAAACTGCAGTCTCTAACACATTCAGAAGCATGTATACTAGTGAAGTATTAAAAAATAATAGAGCCATTCAAATCAGAAACTACAGCCACTCAGCATTCTCCTGGCCTCCATCTGAAATGCACAGACAGAAGCAAGATCCCAGAGAAAACAGAGTACCAAAGAAAAACTTTCTTCCRCAGTAGGGCTCTGCTCCTCTTTGAGGAACATGCACAGATCTCAGTACCATGTAGAAGAAATGGCCAGGGCTGGGGCTGGAGAAGGAGCAAAGCAGAAATATGGAGAGATATATTAGACTACAGTGGTATGCTTCACCTTAAAACAACATAGTGACTCTGTCCTCACCCTTACGTAGTTTACAGAATGTTATTACTCCTCAAAACAGAAAACAGAGGGAAGTATCACAAAGAATGAGTCCCTCAGGAGGCTGAGGCCTCTAGAGGTCCTCAGATCCACAGTTTTCCCCTTTCCTGGTTCAGGCTGGTAGCCCCAACACCAATCACATGAGCTGACCCASGGACTCTGTGTTAGCAATATCCTTCCTGGATTTGAACAAAGACCTGGAAACAGTTCACAAAACAATCAATGTAAAAGCTAAGTGTAAAAAAGCATTTGCCTAAGATCTCCTGCCCCATTTCAACGGCCTTACAGATTTAAGATAGTTGAGAATAAGCGTCCAAACTTCTACACATTTACCTGCTCCAACCATCATTGATTTACAGCATCTTTAACACAACTTAGTTTAAATAAGCAATGGAAATGTGTTAAAAATAAATACATTTAAAAACAACTCTCCTTTAGTTATTAAAAAACAGAAGAATTTGACTAAGATGAAAATATACCAGAACGAGATCACTCTGAAAACACACTAGGGGAAAAATACGCACCACAGAATTGGAAAAAAAAACTGCAACAGACATTAAGGAGAGAAAATGTCATGTCTAAAGTTTTACCACACTGCCAACATGTGGTTACCTGTCAGCTAAAAAGCAGAAAAAAATGGGTAACTTCAGAAAACAAATAACCAATAAAAATGAAAAAAACTTATAAGAGCATTTCAAATATATCCATTTGCCTACACCATTAAAAGACTTTTAAAAGCCTAAAAGACAACTTAAAACTAATCTTGCACTTTATAGGCAGCTGATGCACAGGCAAGAAGTATAGCATGAAGACTGCTTACACCAGCAAACRAGAACACTGCTGCAAGCTGCTGCAGAGAAGCAGCCATGTTTTCAGGGAATGAAAGACGTCAAACCCGGTAAGTATGGAAAGACAGATACCCTGCAGAGTCACAAGCATCCCTGAATAATCCACTAAATCTCATCCACATATGACTTTGTCCAAGTAGATTAATCCTCATTTTAACTACAACTGAAGATACATTATGCCTCATGGTCTAAGGATTAAGTTTCCAGTATGCTTAAATTTCTTTTTTTTTTTCTTTTTTTTGCTGCGGAAGATGAAATATAATTCCAGGTAACCTCAAAGGATTCCATAGTTTATGTTTTAAAGTTCTTGTTGTTCTCCTATGTGCTTTCTAAAGAAAGAGGGYGTAATTAAAAAAAATCTGCTAGCATTCTAGTAACACTAAAGCAACTATCCTACAAAGGCAAATGCAGGTACAACTACTCTACTACAAACAGAAAGTAGCCAGACTTGGCAATTCAAGTCTTTTATCAGCTCTTCTATTAAAAAAAAATAAGTCAGTTTAATAATGTGTTTATTTCATAGGAAGGATTGCAGATTTCAGAACATATTTCCAAATATGATTGAATTCAATCTGATTACCAAAATGGGTTGGCACTGTGTCAGGTACAGGTTGAACACTACAACATTATGTTTGATCAACAGGTTGCAGTCAAACCCATGCAAGTGGACCCTAGCAAGCTTGCAGACTCCCACCACAGTAGCTAGAGCTCTGTGAACAACACAGACCTGCCACTCCGCAGGCAACATTACAAGAATCAGGAGCAACTCTCAGCAGATGAACCATGACTTTCAGAATACTTTATGAAACACATATAAGAAACAAAGAGCATCTTTTTAAAAAATTAGCTAAAGAACACATGCATGCTCTGTTAAGAATAGATACTACAGTTACATATCCATAACATGTTACTCAGAAAATACACTTGTATATACTCTCCCAGTTATAACTCCTGCGAAACAYAGCTAGCCCAAAACTTTCCCATAAGGTCTCTTTCTGAAATATAGTCAAGCAGAAGTTCAGGAAGAGCATAGTATTCCAATATTGTTTTGTCAGTTGTCCAGATCCCGAAAGGTCTGGTGAGGCACTGAGTGGAAGAATTTCCACTGAATCTGGTCCTGCACTATATGCCTCTATAGCTAATTTGGCTGGATACACTAAGATTGCAATGGCAAAGCCAGGGGGCTTCATTAGAGGCAAACAGCTGCTTCCTTAACAGGACACCATTCAGCCAAAATATGTACAGTCCCCTGAGAACATCTCTATTTGTGTTACCGGTTCTCACTTGCAACTTAGGAATTACAAACACTACAGAGTTAACTAGCTGCTTAGACCAGTGGAATTACAGAGCAAGGTATTCTTACTTTCCGTTTGCAAGAGTCGAAACAATATAAATAACATATATTTATGTGTACATGTGTTTACATATATGCATTTGTGCATGTGTCATTGTAGTTCAAAACTTTTACTTTTCAATGGAAGTTTTGCTTTAATATATACTTGCCCAAGATTTGTTGTTACATTATTTAGTATGTCTAATAGATGGATGAAATAGACATTAGAAATCCTACTGAAATATTTACAAAGGCACAAAGAAGCCACAGATATGGAAGAAACAAAAACAACTGGGATAAAATGTACCACTTGGCTTTTAACCTGACAGTTTCCTTGCAATGCAAGGGACTACCCTGCCCKCGTATCACAGATGTACAACACCTGAGCTGGCGGGGGAGGGGGGAGAAGAAAGATTATTAAAGGAGGGTGTGATCATGGAATTCTGACCCTAAGATGTATATCCTAAAACGCTCATCTGCTACACACACAGCCAACCTTAAGAGTGCAGTGCAGCGTTTCAGACAAGAGGATCTCCTCAATCACTTACACTGCACAATCATTCTACKGAGCTGCGATTTCTTCCCTCCTCTAACTTTGTAGAGGTGTCTACATRCCAGAGGAGAAAACACTCTGTACTCCGTGCTACAGCAACAACAACAAAAAATATTCCAAAGGTAATAATTTCAGAAAACACATAAAATCTTTGGACATACCATGAATAGAAAAGCACAGCTCAAAATATATTTCAAATGCTATATGAATAGCACAGCCATCATTATTATGGATAACAGCCATCTAAGGATCAACCCTAATTTTTCATATGCATAAACACAGAACAAAGATGTTTTGCTGAATCATTGCACTTGAGTCTTAGAAAGAGTGCCTTTTTAAAAGGACATGTTTAAGTATGACTTAACCTTATTTTTGAAGTTCCTCATTTCTCCTTACCATCATTACAGTATCACAGCTTCATTAGAATCAAAATAAAAYTGACATTTTCTACAGTGCTGAAAAAGTGAAATTTTTAAAGGACTTGATTTTAATATATTTTATGAATTGGAAGTCTGAAATACTTATTTATGCCTACTATTTTTTAAAGATGATTTGCTGAGAAATATATTAAAAGCAGCAGCAAGTCATTTATGACCAAGCTAATGCAAATAATAACAGGTATCTGTTTCAGATTTCTGTTATCTAAGAGACAAAAACAATTTTATGTAAACTGAGCAAAGAGAAAGAAGAAGAAAGAAAAAGAAAGAAGAGAGGGAAAAAACAGAAAAAGGGGGCATGGGAGAAAAATTTAGAAGATTTAGAAAGTGTGTGTTTTAGAAAATTATTTGTTCTTTTGCAGCATTTCCCCAGTAAATCTCACCAAGAAAATAGAGGCTAAATGCATGTAAGTGAAAAAAATGACTCAGTATTAATAAAAAAAAATAATAATCAGAGGCAATAAACATTTTTTCCTGAAGGTTAAACACTTGGATCAAGAAAGTGAAGAAAAACTCTTGGGCATCGAGGCTTGCTTTCCCATGGGATTTCTCTCCCATCTGCTAAGCAGTCAACAGATATAGGTTGCTTTGAACACCTGCATCAGAAAACTAAGCAGTATGGAAATTCACTGAGAAGCACCTCAGTGCTCCTATAGTCTGCGAGAAAGTAAAATAAGGCTTTGGCTTTGTACTGTGATCCACTTCACTTTTGCCAGTCTTCAGGACAAAAGGTATCTTGCTAGATGTTGGACAGGAGAGGACATTTATTAGCCTAGTACACTTATTCTGGGAACTCTCCACAAATAAGATTAACCTCTTTTCTCACTTTCTCTATCTCACATAGTCATCAGAGAAAAGTGCTAGGAACTAATCATTAAAATGATGGTTTCTAATTCAGTTAAAGACATTGGAGCCCTAAGGAAAAAGCAAAGTGAAAATCAACAAATAACACCACATGACACCAGACAGTTGCTAACCCCAGTGTGAAGCCTGATCTATCATGGAGACCCTCATTAGCACCTGCACCCCAGGTCCCGCWGGGACATAACCCACCAGCTGCGCACGTCAGCCCAAGACACGGCAGCAACAAGCACTACCATCTCCAAGCAGGGTCCTCAGCAGCATCGCCAAAACGCTCTGCTCAGCACCCCCACAATCCGCTTCTCCCAGGTAGAGGTTACTTGTCATTAGGAAGAAAAGTTTAGCACTTGGCACTGCCATCTCCTAGGCTAATGAGTGCAGCTGGTAGGTGTCTTTAAATTGACTGAATCTTAAATTGCGAACTCATCTTTAAATAAATTAGTTGATTTTTTTAAAACATAAGATCTATACTACTCAGTCTTGAGTATATCATTTTGCTGAATTTTACATTCTTCAGTAAAACTTTTGTTGCTATTTTCTTATTGTTCCTATTATCTGTAACAGTTCAGGATATGCCCTTTACAAATCTGTCTGCTACAAGTCTATTACTATTTTTCAAGGACGCAGACTGGGAAAAAAAGGAGAAACATGCATGCCCATTCTTTTCTCCTTGGAAAGTGGGTCTAATTTAACAGCAGTACAAGTCTGGTTCTTGTTCAAGAGTTCAAAGTTAAAACATCACTATTGTTTTTTTAAAAAACTGCCTAATATAAGCATTTTAGCATCAATACTGCCAGGCTTCTAGGTGCTAAAACACAGTTTGGACATGGTCTTTGCTACATGTTAGTTACACCACTTTGGGCATTTGGAATTAAGTTCCAGCATTGCATATAGCATAATATTAAATCACACACAATGCACTATAAGCAATCCTCTGCTGGCCCAATCTACCAAAATGATTTATGCACATAAAGTTAACTGTACAGCAGGGAGACTGCTGCACATTTGCACCTTCACAAAGAAGTCTTGTCAAGCAAGCCACCGGTATAAATGCCACTTGGGCAGGTTTTAGACTGGTATGAGATTTAGAGTTTTAAAATAAACCCACCTTCCTTCAATTTGAAAGGACAACCAACATATTATATGGAAAGTATGCAGTTTCCTATGCACAAACATATAAATACACTTTATGGCAGTCACATAACAAAAAAAATACCCACCAGCATTAAATAAAAGACCTGCCATAATGCAACCTGTTGTTACTCCTCAGAGTGATTAAAATATGACTTCACCATGCTGAAGTATCTCTTCTCCCCTTCACACCAGCAACCCCTTTCTTCCTTATCGTATTTATTATATATTCTCATTTATATTACCTGTCTAGCTGTCTGCCCTTAGCTTGTAATCTGCTTAGAGCAAGCACTCTTCCTTCTTGACCATTCAAAGAGSACTGCAGTTGGCGGTACCACGGGCAAATATTAAATGACCCTTTCTGAAAAGAGACAACTGTAARAGGGACTTCTATTGTGCACAACAAACATTCCCACGGAAGACAGCTAAAGTATTTTACTGAACCGTTTTTTACTCAAAATACTATTCAAAAATACTGAAGTGCTCTTCCGCGTATCGTGTGCTTGCAAGTAGACATATTTGACATGTTTTAAGGGGCCAAATTCTGGCAGCCTTTCAGAAGCACAAACATCCATTGATACTATGCCAGGCAAAGTGGCTCATGTGACTATTCGGGGAAATTCAGTCAACACTGTTCCAAATAAGCCAACACCAGAAATGGGAGTTGGTTTGTGATTCCTTGTTAAAAAGCTGATTATACAGTAAAGATTTTAAGCAAAATCATATTTCATCCTGTGAATAGAACAGTGCCTCAATGAAAAATGGGGGCTACYGGCTGACAGTATCTCTAGAGCACCTGCTTTCTGCCTTGCTGTAAATTTAAGTAGCCTTGCAGCATGCAATAACTTTGAAATTAGAACCTGACAGGACAGACTACATTATTTGTTTTAGTGCAAGTTTAGTCTACCCATTTGAGGATTGCCATGTAGTTTTATAAAATTTGTAAGGAAAATGATTTTATTGAAGCTTCACTAAAGTGGCAAAACAATTTCACAATTAAAAACTTTATGGAAAAATAAAATTACACGAGATGTATTCAGGTACAGCTGTGAAAAGGGTTTGCACAATTTGCTGCTCAGCTCCACTCTAACCCCCTCCAATCCAGTACCCTTTTGCCCTCAGCATCCACCTTCTCCCCTGTTGAAATCAAGAATGCAGAATGGATATTCAAATTAACTAGTACAGTAAGTGAACTGCAGAATTAGTGCCAGTCTAGCAAATTAAACAAGGGAATAACCTAAATTTTTTCCCATTTTTCCTTTTTTATTTCCAACAAATTAGAGGGCTCCAGTAGATTTTATCAAATACTGAGCTCCCCACTCTCTTTCTCAAACTGTATAAATGCCTTGAACTCCCAAAGGAACATCACCATTCCTTAGCCCCATGTAGTTCTCTTTCATTTACTCACTTCCACAGCACCATTTTCAAAGACTTATTTTAGCCAAAGGGAACAAAAGTGGAAATCCTGAAAGGATCTCTGTAGATTTTTCCAGAATTTTTACTCTGCCCCCTTCAGCAACTGTCCACAAGACCTTGACCCCCCCCGCTGGGGTATCCTTTATGGATGACTCCTAAGGCACTTAAAGTTTGAAACAAAGGACAAGCCTCACAAGTCTTCTACAGTGATGCCAGCCACAATAGTTTAGTCGCACTCTCTGAACAGTAAAGGGAAGCCTAACCTTGCCTTTGAAGTTGTAAGCATTAGTCAAATTCCAAAAAAACAGCAGACAGGCATGACACAATATATTATATAATTTATTTTGAGAACTACACAGAGCCATATACATACTACACAATACGATCAAACATATGAAGTGCAAGAAGTAGATATTGTCTACTAGGTTGAAAATGTTTTCTGTAAAAAGTACTACCGAACTAAACAAATAAAATTTACAAATAACCAATGGAACATCACCGTAAACATTCAGAAAATAAGGAAAATGTCTCTTTAATGCGTAAGCCATTTAAAATTGGGCCCCAAGTGTTGTGTGAGGCTAAATACAATAGATAGCCTGCAGGCTGCTTTAGAACTGTACAGGCACTGAATGCAAAAAAGAACCACAGTGCTTCTATGGTGGCATCAGTTCCGATTCAAGCACAATAATAGGGCAGAGCACAGTATTCTTCACTTGCATCACAAAAGGAAAAGACTAACAATCTCAAATTTTGCRTACTTGCCCTGAAATGGATGATTAAAAAAAAAAAAAAATCCTACTCCATACTATAAACACAGTTCATTTTTGCCTTTTTTTTCTCCTCTCCAAGCTGCAAACCTCTACTTTACACACAATTGTCTAATTTATGGCAAATCTTTCTTCCTCACAATATAATTTGCTTTGCTTTCAAATAACCCATAATTTACAGCCATTCCCATGGCCCATTTTAACCTAAATAAATTCATTCAGGTATGCTTTTGTAATCAGTTATTTTGCAGAGTACTAAATTCTAACTGTGTATTATGGATTTGAATTTTGTACGTAGATGTGAGATTAATTGGTGATATAAATAAAAGGACAGCTTCAGTGATAAATTTCTTCCAGTGAGAACTGAAAGCCTTACCCTTAGCAGTTTCTCTACAATTCTGGAACAAGGCCATATTCTGCGTCAATTATTCTGCCCAGACTGACATCTTTGGACGGTACCATCGCCGGCAGACAACTGGTTGGAAGACAACTGGTGAGTTATGGCCTGACGGGAATCTCCAATCATTAATTTGCAGATAACCTAACGCCTCACTTTGCAGCACCTTTAGGAACARAAAGCATATAGGTGACATGATAACTGAATGTAACAAATTAGCCTATTGGATGATACCTTGATACAGCCATATATTTATTTTTCAGAAGCTAAGAAAGAAAGTGTGTTTCGACTATTTACTACAAGGTCTGAGATAAAAAGGACATAGACCATCAGTTAGTAACTCCTCTATCTAGCACTCTAAATTTTAGATGAGGTAGAACATGTATCTAAAGAAAATTACAGCATTTAAATCAAGACTTCAAGTGACAGAGAACCTACTGGGGCAAGATGTTCCAATGGTTAATTACACTATGTTCATTATGGTACATAGGGCAAAACTACTCTGCTCAGGAGACATATTAAAGTCACTAGAGGACAACAACCTAATCTGCTAGCTGCAATTTACTTTGTGAAAGAAATTCAGGCTAAAGAGACAAGGCACATGAACACACTCTTTTTTACAGCAGGAAGTGGTATACTATACTTCACAAATAAGTGAAATCTTCTCTCATCTCCTTAGTTATGCCTAAGGCATCATCCATCTCTGTTTAAAATGTGTGTCCACTGCTGTGTTAAAACAGGTATCAGCATTGTAACCCAAGATGAGTCTCAAGTTTGGGAAGAGTKTATATCTAACTAGGTATCACAAGTAACAAATAACATGTCTCTAACAGAGACATACATTAGTTGATAATACACAATATGCACTAGTCATGCACATTAAAGATAGTGTCTAATATATACTGTATCTGAAATTTCAAAACATATTTTTTCTAGCTGAGTCTTAAAATCTGAATTGTGCTCTACTAGTCTTATAAAAGCACAATAAACAGTGAACTTTTTGTTACTAATTTAACAACATTTAATCATTGCAGACTGGAGGAAGCAAGGAAGACTACAAAAACATAATGCTTTTAATCTGAAAATACTGAACAGCACACAAAATAATAGTCTTAACCCAATGCAATGCAAGTGCTTAGGAGCTGAGCTACAGCAGCTTTTTAGTAACACAAACTGTTTAGGACAAGAAGAGATTAATATTTTATCCCAACTGAATTTCGTGGGGAATTTTGATAAGAATGTAATTTCCCAAGCTGACTAACGAGCCAGGCCTGTGAGAAGGTATAACACCCCTCCCTGTACATGAGGCAGCCTCAAATCTATAATTATCACATATGTTAAAGAGTTTAGTTTCACATATCATCCAAAGTCAGCACTTCCAGCTACACTGTAGCTCCTAACACTATTCTTGGCACTATTTATAAAAAAGCACACCATTCAATTTTGTCTTGAGCCCCACCTAAATGCTCTGCACAGGATCTTCATCCTAAGGGACATCCAAGATGACCTTGCTTATCTTGTAAAGTCTGTCAAATTACATGAAAACTGGATGTAGGCTATACTGAAGAAATTTCAGTTGGCTGAATAAAATATATATTCAGATGTTTTCATCTTTAATTTCTACACACTGTGTATGCAGTATGTATTAAAGGTGAAATGCAGCTGTATTTGTGTTCATACTATAAATAGCTCAGTACGCAAATTGAGACAAAAATGCTGGTATGATTTTAATCTCCAAAAGATTTTGAAACAAATATGAATGCTTATATAGAACAAGTGAAGTAAATCTTATCTCAATCATTTTCAGGTAACGCTTCTACCTCTTTCCTCTAAATCATGACTTTAATGAAATTCACTTTTCTGTTACAGGTACATATGGATTAAACAAAATGATCAGATATTTTTCATAGTTATTTTTAACCAAATTCTAGGACTGTATGTGTTTCTCTACAATGAAGGAACAGGAGGTTTTAATATTATACGATTATCAATAAACATTTAATCCAAGATTACTGCAATTACTGAACTGAAGCCTTTGTCACATTAAAAAATTTATAGTGAAGTAAGTTTATGCAAAAAGTTATACCAATACATACTCTTAAATTACTGTGAGAGTAATGCAGACAGAAATTCACACTAAAAAGCTTTTAAGAGTACATTTTAAGATATTCAGCACAACATTAAAATCACTACGGTACAAAATGCAAAGCCCTGTACTGGTATCAAATCACTCTGTTGGATCAATATTGTTCAAAGGATTTTTAAAGGAAAAGCCCACAAGGATCACATAACTGCAATCCTCAAGACTGCACATCAGTCAGATGGCTCATAGTTGTTGCATCACAGTCCTTTCTTATTCTCTTCTTACTATTAATGCTTCGTGATCATTAATTACCCTTTGATGCTTCCACAGTATTACCACTCTTCAACAGAGCAGGGCCCCAGGTATTTCCTCAACTCACGCCAAACCATCAGAACCCCAAACAAACCAGCCTCCAACGGTTCAGCACCAGCATGGCTCAACCGACCAAGCAGAGACAACTGTAAGAGAGAGTATGTGACTTTTGAACATATTTCTCAGTCTAACGAGGACTCTGGCAGAGCAGAATGAACTGGTATGGCGTTTTTTTCAAAAGGTGGCATCTTAAGTGAGCTACATACCATTATGCAACAGAACTGGCATCTCATAGCACACCGTGCAAGTTCACTGAGGATAAGATGAAATACAATCTGGGACACCAAGCAAAAGGCTCATCACACATGCCACTACACCTTAGGAGCTGGTAACTTGCTGCATGCTTACAGCTGATCTGGAAGAATTTGTAACGCCACGTGAACTGCCAATGCACTGAAGCTATGTTAATGATCTGGAAAGCATGCATATACATTCTTTAACCTGGAGTAAGTACAACCAGTGCAAATATCTGCCACCCTAAGCCTTAGTTTACACTCCAGGAGAAGGCGCGGGGGGGGGGATACAACCCCATGAACAGCCTACGCAAGAGAAATTATCCAGCAAGTGACAAAACGTACCGAACACAAAAGACATTGTGTGCTATGACAGTATAATCTGTAACTGTTTCACTTTTGCACAGAGGCCTAATATTAAACAGGGTAATTTCTTGTCTGGACCTCAAACAGGGCTATCATTTGCATACAGTTCTTCAGACAGAAAAATGAAATTCTACGATTTCCAAGTATCCAGATGATATATTCCAGGAAATTTCAAAAATGTTCAGATACATGTTAATTTAGGCGTTTTGAATACATGCAGTATACTTGCAGCACACTGAGCTTTTCTGTATACAATCAGCTCAAGGGTAGTGAAGGTCCTACACATGTAGTAAGGCTGCATTCTAAAAAGAGATAACTAAGTCACCCATGATCATTGGAGAAATGATCCTGTTGAGCTTCTTCAAAAATAAGATACATACAGAACCTGTTATTCTGAAGAAGGTTATTCAA
This sequence comes from Rhea americana, assembly GCF_003343005.1. Lineage (NCBI taxonomy): Eukaryota > Metazoa > Chordata > Aves > Rheiformes > Rheidae > Rhea > Rhea americana. The sequence goes on from NW_028186150.1 coordinate 4,875,156, forward strand.
CAACAACAAACACTACCTGTATTTTGCATAGGTAACAGCATTAGGGTCAATTTCTTCTCCATGAATTGGGAGTAAGGGATGGTTGCTGGTGAGGAAGCATGTCAGATAATTATGAATGAAGTRTCAAGAACAATGAATTAATACAATTACTGGAAGATACAGCAGAAGACCAATGATACGACATTATTAAAGTACAGTAAGTTAAGGGAAACAAATGCATGAGAACTGTTTGTTTAGAGAATGGAATAACAAACAAAAGCATTAGCAAGATGGAAACTCTGCCACTATTGCCCAAAGACTATGCTTTGGGTCAGAAAGGCAAGTAACGCTATCAGCAAGAACACTAAGGGCCCTTCCTCTGAATGACTAATAAAACCTTACCAATTTTAAGAAGTCTGTCCGAAACTACAGAAAACACCTGCTGGTTTCACCAGTCCCAGAGGAGCATAGTTTCAAATTCCTTTAGATTCAGCAAGAAATATGGACGCCAAGGCCAGACTTCAACTTTGGAGTAGACAGATTGTAGGATGCCACACTAAAAAGGAAATACCTTTGTGAGATACATGTGAAAGCAGGAAGTAAACTTGCCTTATGCATTGGAGATACTGAACATGAATAAAAATTTAACATCTGATAACAATGCAACATGTAATACTCAATCTCAATCTTACACACGACATATTCCTAGATATTGCATAAATCCACAGTACCATGCCAACAGGTTAATTTTGTAAACCGTAAAGCACTGAATGTCTGTATTGAATAAGAACTACGCATTATAATCTATTTATATAAACAGCATTCTCCTGTCTCTGGTAAATTCATTTTTTTCACTAGAAAGTTATTGTCTATCCTTCTTCTCCCACCTATTGATGACACAATGAAAAAGAAGCTATAGATCCAGAATAGGTTCTACATGAACTGCAATTTAAAGCAAATTGATTTAAATGTTTATCTAAGAAAATTGTATACATTTCTTTAAAATGTTTAAGCTAATAATTCACCATCTATACAACACACTGCAGAGGTATCAATCCAATGAACTGAAAGGACAACTCACAAAAAATACACAAGACTTGGAAAGAAACCACAATTTACTAAACTTAGAATATAAATATTACAATAGAACTATCACATCGATTTTGAATTTGATATCTATATTGAACAGGAAGCTAAAGCAAACAAAGCACTTCATTTTAACATGCTTGCTTAGTCCTATGTAACTTTAAAATTCAAAAAAAGGCTATAAAACAGACATCTCTAAAGGAAAAATAAAAAAAATTAAAAAAATAAATAAATAATAATAATAATAATAATAAAATCCTCATGCCTCAGATTCAGCCATCAGATATAAATTTAAAGGCTCACAAAAACATGCATTTGAATTGCTCCCTTATAACTAGCCAGTAACACACTTTGTGAAGATTACTGGTTTTCAAATGATATTTAAGTCTTACTTGGAGAGGAAAAACTCTTTCAAAGAATAATACATTTTTTTTATTCTATCTTCAATGGTCAGATTTCCATAATATGAACTGCTTGATAGTCACTTTCCCTTTAAATTATTTTTTAACCATACAGGCAGTCACATCTGATTTCTGATTCTCCTTTCCTTACTTTTCCTTTCAATTACTTCAGTTCTTAATACGAACAATAAGAGTGCTCATTGCATGTCCTCTGTGGGACTCCTGGAACTTAGATACTCAATAGACAGGTGCATAGATAAGGATTCAAAGTCTTTGTTCCACTGTCCAGACAGAATATGTTTAATCTTTTTTCTACCCTTTCTATGCCATTTAAACTTTAACCTAGTAGTAACTTTTACTGCCTTGATTCACAATTCAAAGGTATAAAGATGAAAAGGCCTTGCCTTGGAACGTAGCTTGAAAACTTCATTCTTAGTCTGTATTTCTTTTGAACTTCTTCTTGTGGTTTTTGTCTTTATTTTTCCAGGGTGCCAACTTTACAGTATAGGACTTTCCAAACTTAACAGCAGGGCTGCTTGGAAAGAAGAAAAGTAGAGCCTATTTCCCTAGAATCACCTCACCTTCATAGAAAATATTTAAATTGCTGACCAGGGTTGATTAAGTGTGTAATGAGTCCATTTCCTCCCCCCGCCTTTTTTTTTTTTTTTTTTCTAATGCCAACACAGACTTTTGCATACACATACACATCTGTCTATCAAGTAGTGACATGGGACAACAACCTAATACAAAAGTAACATAACAACCATATTCCATATGGTAAAAGAAACATTTTCCATAAATTCATGTTTCATGATTAATCATGTTGAAATACAAATTTACACTAGTATGAATGACATAAAAACAATGTATCTGATACCTAAAAGRAGATACCCTTTATGGTTGTTGAGATGGCTGTTAAAGTATACTTTGTTTCAGAGCAGCTAGAACTTACAAATTCTTGTGAAGTTCAAATATCTTCCAGCAATGTGAAAGATGGCACTGCAATATGCCATGCTGATGCAGTCTTGACTCAGTAATGCTGATGTAGTAATGCACCAAGTTGATAAGTGAAGTGCTAGAGGCATGGGCACATAAGCTGATCTGGTGCCTTATGCAGGCAAACTAATCACCAGCAGTAGGGCTACACACTAGCTTAATTTGCCAGAGCTCATCTGTGAGAGCCCATTGTGCTATTTTGAAGTTCGAATGGATGCTCTCCTAAGAAATAAAAGGTTTCTCTGACTCTTAAAATTCATTGTCTCTCACCTCTTCCCTGGTTCAGGGAGAAAAGAAGCTGGTAATACTGTAAAATGCCTGTTATCTATCCCAGTGAACTGCTTTTTGAAGCTATTAGCTGGAAGAGCTTGCTTTTGTAGTTCCTTTAAGACCTTCTAAACAGACTGTCAGTCAGCTCTGAAAAGCAGCATTGCATGCCCACTGCTAAGGAAAAAACCCAGCAAGGCCAGGAGGATGCTCTGTGCCTCTCCCAGCATATTCCCTGGAGTCCAATTACCATACACTGCAGTCACGCTAGGTGAAGAGCAATCTGTACTTCTGGGCATGGGGCTCACTCAAGTGACCACATATAAATAAAACCAGCTTTATATATAGCCAAAACCAAGTAGCTGCATGTTCCTTGGAATAAGACAACCTCCAGAGATGGTGATTCAGGCTAGCTACAGAATTTTCCCGGGCCCTACAACACATTCAAGGACTCTGTTGGATAATTTTCATCCACAGAACGTCAACACAAACAACATTCACTCACACATTCACTTATTAAGGAAGGATTTTAATGAGCACAAAGCAATGAGACAGTTCTGTCCTTCTAGCACCCTTTAATTCACCATTATACTTTCATATTAAGACATCACATCCTATTCCTTTAATGAACTGTAATTAAATCCAAAAGTGATATATTGTGAAATCTAGATTATGTATTACTCAATACCTTTATTAAAATTACTATTTTGAGAATAAAATCCAAAAGTCAGTAAGAAGTTTCTTTAAGAAAATGCACATTATTTATAGGCGTTACGACATCACTCAGATAAACCTCAGTAAAGAATAGAGCTCTGTTACCTCTTAAGTAACCTTGATCAATTAAAAGATCAAATGAATGCCTCCTCCAAGAAGGTGAAAGCCACTAGGAAGACAGGGTTACAGCACACAGACTGTCAGGTAGCAATGCGATTACCAACATAAATCCTGAAGCTATAAAAAGCATTTTAAAGTAATTATGCAAAGGATATGCCCTCACACTCTATCATTTAAAAACCATTTAACTCATCGTTTAAATTTACTAACAGATGTAAACTCTTTTCAAGCACAGAATAGATGTCCATCACTATTCTCTATGCTTTTAAAGAAATTTCAACTTTAATTTATAGAGCTATACAAACTTCTAAAGTGCTTAATCTACCATTCAGTCTAGATTTATAATCAGGTAATAAAAAAAATTACAGGGCATACTGTACTTTCCAACTTTTGTAATTAAAAAAAAAAAAAAAAAGGAAAAGAACCATCAGTAAGTCTTCCTTCCTCTAAAGAAGGACTTCAAAGAGCATGATGGAGAACAAGGGGGTAGTTCTGGACAGAAAATCAGAAGCATTAACCTAACTATCTCAAAAATCCCTTCAAAATCTATTTAAAATTATGTAGTTTAGGAGTTATCTGTCTTCACTGGGGAGAGGTGAATTAAAAGTCAAAGAAAAGACATGAAAGATAAGAACAAGAAAAGGCTGGAAAGAAAAAGGGTTGGAAGGAGCAAGGCATATGCTAGATTTTGAACCTTGCAGCATTGCTCTATGTTCAAGCATCCTCCACACTGAGGTCATCAATAGTAAGATCTTCAGAATTCTGACTCCTCCTGCACTTTCATTTGTTTTTTGTTTTTAAAGTTAGAGAAGGGACTTGACACTCTGTTTTGACCTCCTCTTTCTTGGACTGTGCTATTCAACTAGCCAAGAACCAAAGGATGCTTGGTGATCTAAGAGACTCCAAGCATCTCTGATTTTCATGCTGCTGCTCTTACTTCCTTTCCCAATTCATTCTTATTTTTGGGACTCTTCTAGATTAATAACAACAAAAAAAAAAAAAATAAGTTAATTAAAAAGCAAAATACCATGAAAAAAAAAAAAAAAAAAAAAAAAAAAAAAAAAAAAAAGGAAATAAACAAGTGTTGACTGTGACCCATACATCAAATTGCCACAGTATTTCCCATACAAATTAAGTGAACCAGTTTTACTCAGATGTTTTTACTCCTCATTTATAACTTTCAACCTCTATGTGGTCTAAGAAAGCCGTTATTGGTTGTTCAAACTAATACACAGCCCTTGTGCACTGTACATAAAAATGAGGTCTTAACATTTCTCATTTAGTTACAATTGCCCCAAAAACATAGATGATTATACAAAAATATCAGATGAATTTTGAAGAAAAAAGCCTGCAGACAAATTTTCACTGCATTAGAACATATATAAAGAAGTCTTGATGGGTTTTAAGATCTGCTATTTGATTCATATCTCAAAAAAATATTTCAGATACGTTAAGGCTATTCTCTCAGATGTTACAGAGAGGTAGTTCAGATATTTTATGCACAGATATGAGTCAAAAATMCACAAATTCAGATTTTAAATGATTTATTCTCTTTGGCATACTCAGTTTTAATTTTTGTTATGCTTACAATGGCACCAACTCTTTAATCCTCTAGCTGTCATGCTCTTCAACACCACCACCTCAATTTCTTATGAAGAAACAAAAGGGAAGTCTGTAACAAATAAACCTCACAGGATTTTGTTTTCATAAAGCAATAATAAAAGACACAAACCATTTATAACATTTATTGGACTCTTTTGGAAATAAAAGTTGGCTATAAAAAAACACAGAGACACAGAGCTGGTTTTCATGCAATTTACTCAAGTTTTTTCCTTATTCTTTTTTAAGTAAAGCAAATCTGCATGTTTTCTCCAAGTTCACAGTTGGTCAAGCAACAGAATCACTTCTAAGGTAATCATGAACATCATGAATATTGGAAAAGGAATAAATTGAAGTAGTAACTTGAATCAAATTGTAAACATAAAAAACTAATTATAAAAGGACAAATTTATTTGTATGTAGAGCCAGCGTTGTTATTTTTTAAGGGACATGCATCTTACTTTAGTACTCTAGAGATAGTTAAAAGTTAAGTAAAAAAAACAAAACAAAAACCAATATATGTCACCCCATATTCATCAAAACATCAAATGCTAATGATATCTCAGGCAAAAGCATGACTGTCTTGAATACAGAGTAAGTGGCAATAAACAGACCAATTATTTAGTAAAGGTAGAATACACACACACACACACACACACACACACACACACACACACTGCAGTTTACCAAAACTGTCACAAGCAATATCCATTCTGCAGATAGCTTTCAACAGGTTAAAATTCATTCTGGCTTCTCTAAGACATTGTGGAGCTCTTGTTGCTACAGGCTGAAAAATAGATCCCCAGTGAACTAAGCAAAACACTTATGTCCTTTCTCTTAATTCAGAGACAGGTATTTAGCCTCTTTCAGTTTATCCTCAAATGGATAATAGAATCATAGTTGCCCTGTAAGTTTAAAACTATTAGTGTGCTTTCCTTAATTTCTATTAGTACACAGGGCAAGACTGCTGCTCAGGGCTTCATGTGTTGAACACACGCATGCAAGGTTGCCTTTCCATTTAAAATCTCATATGAGACAGCAATTCAGTAAACAAGCTAAATTTCTCCAATAACAGCTTTACAAAACCTGTAAGATGGAAAAGTATCTTACTTTTAACTGTATTAACTGTATCTTAATCTTAGCAAACTGATTTACAATCCCTATGCACACAACAAAATTGCTATGGGTTAGTTACAGCATGACTTTCGTGTGTGAACATGCACATTTACCCGCTAGCTGAAACTAAGCCAAAGAAAAGTGCCATAAGAGAGGGCCATGAGGTTAAGTTATCTGAGAGAGACTCCAGATTTATCTGAATCACTGACCCGAAAAATTTACCAGAATAGTACCTTCTAGAGTCCTCTTTTCTTTGGTGACATGTACATCAAAACCAGTCATAATTCTATAGGCACTAAGATATTACCAGGACACAATTTGCCAGATTTCTAAATTCCAAACCGTTACCAGAGCAAATGAAAGGAACTACATGTTTCCACTAAGCATCTACTACCTCCTATTAAGTAGTGTGACAGGTGATTCACTGCATATACTCCTCTGCCCTCGGTAAATACAGAGACGAGGTGATAACATTACTACCATCAGCTATGGTCACTATTTCTTATCAGAGGTTACCCACCTGATCTAACTAGACTCAGGAGCCTACCCCAACACAGAGTCACCCTCTCATCTCAGTCTGTTACGGTGATCTGTGCTTTGTGCTCTCAATCAACAAGATTAACCTAAGGAGCAACTGTATACATAATCATGTCAATATGAAAGAGGAATTTCCCGTAACAGAAGGGTAGTGCTGACCAGCGGGGCTTACTGGAGATGTAGATTCACTAGCCAATAGTTTCAGCTAAATTAGGAAACAGCCACAGCCTTATTTCCCTGATGTATTAAGGACATTAGCTGTAGAAGGAACATTTCTGTGCCCTGCACTATAGTTTGGTGTATCCTGACTCCCTACCAGCTCCTGCATATGCCTCAGAGAAAGTAACAGAAAAAAGTCAATTGCAAAGGACATCCTTGCCTTGGACAGCTTCTGATGGGCAGCCTTCAAATAAAGCATATGGAAAATTGTGAACAGTTGGACAGACAGAGGTTATGAAGTAATGCCTGAAATTAAATTTCTCCACTACCACAAAATGATAGTCCCAAAGAACCCTATTGACTGCCTTCTCTGAACCTAATCGTAGGAGGCAGCAGCTTTTATTCTCTTGGTTAACAYGATCAATGTATTTAATGCTTGTTARACTTCATGAATTGTAGCAGTTCTTGGAAAAAAGCCAGGCTGGTCAGTGTGGGTGACTGGTGAAAGGGCTAGAGACAGTCAGTTTACTATGATTTTCACTAGTATTTTACAGTCTAGTTTAATGATAATGCTCAGAAAGGCCTCTGGATGAAAGATTTGATACATCTGAAACATGAGAAAAATACACAGCACCTGCCTGTAATTCTGGACAGCCTCTGAAAAGTTTCTGATCGTGCTCTCTGTTGAACTTCCGTTTTTCTCCATTTCCAACTTATTTTTTCATAGGAGGCATTAGTGACCATCCACTAATGGGCTCTAAGTTTCCTTTTAAGGTGAACTACTCTTAAAAAGGTCTTCTAAATCCCTTGCATGATACCATAGGTGCAAAAAGTATATKTAATGGGCATTCCTCTATTTTGTACTGTTTATATAATCTGTACTGAAACAACTTTCTCTTTGTAAACAAAAAAAATTCTATTGGCGTTAGCAATATCTCCTAACGTTGACTATCTTTGCATTTTAGGACTTGATCCAACCTCAGTTTTCCCTTAGCTTTAGACCAAGRCCCCAATGGACTCTACTGGACTTTGCATTAGGATCATCAAAAAAATAAATAAATAAATAAAACCTCCAAAAACAGTAATTTCTGTATTTGAAACCCATTCTCTTAAAATGCATTTAAAAAAGAAGCCATATGAATTCTTCAAGATTCTCTCAAAATGTCACTGGGCTTCCTACACCACAGACACTATGTTCAATCCTTTATAATGTCTCACAAGAATAGAGCAATTTGCACAGTACAACAAAGTAGCAGAAATAAAATAGAAATAAAATTAGCTTTCAGGTATATGGTAAAGTCAGAACTACAAAACTCAAATTGCTTTAGCAAATTTGCACAGACATCTTTTCATTCCCRTATTTTTACATCATTAATTTACTCTGTGAACTCCTGTTGTGCCTATCACTATCGTTCACCTTTCAATCTCTTTTTACATGGTAACAGGCCTTACCTCTCAAAACACCCAACAACAAACACAAAACAGAAAAACCCCACACAACACCCAAAACAAAACAACATCAAAAAAAACATGCTTTTGTTAAAAGAATGTGCCAGCTGCTTATTTGGTTAGAGTCTGGGGATTTGTTTCAAAATTTGCATGATGTTGCATGTCCAGAAGGAGCGAGTGGACCATGCTTTTTTGAATATGTGCTCAAAAAAAAAAAAATCCTCACAGATGCAGATTTACACTTGTAGCCTGACCATCTGCAGAGTAAGTCAAGGAAATTGTGTTGAGGATCCATGCAGAATAATCAGATGGTGCAGAAAACAAACATTTATTCCATAACACTGCATAGASAAAGCATTCATACCATGCCCCAGAGACCGGGCTGGTGACTGTTTCCAGGCACAATTCAAAGTGTTAGCTAGAATAGAGAGAGAGTCTATTTTAACTTGGAGGTCCAGAATCTGTCAGGCTCCTCCATCTGGCTAGGTAGGAACTAAGTATCTGCCAGAGCAGAAAGCCTGATGATGGACATGTCAGCAAGAGACTGAAATGAAGACCTTAAGAAAAAAACTGCAAGATATTATGACATTGTCCTCTTCAGGTGAGGAATGCTAAGAAAGGACTCTCTTAGGGTTACGGGGTAAGAAGGGAATTACATGGAAATGAGAAGTTACCACAATATCAGTGTGAATCAGATTTCTGAAGAATAAAGAATACATGCAGCAAAATGCCCAGAAAGCTATAGAAAGCTGTTGCACATACAAACCAAAGAATAGAAGATCAGTCATCACCACTCTACCACATCACTTTAAACATTRCTTCAGCAGCTGTTTGAACAGAAACCTGATAGCTGACATTCCCCAGGACTATTCACATGAGCAACTTCTGATTTCTAGAAAACTGACATAAGCAGTACTCACTACTATTTTTTTTTCTTCTCTCCCATTCAGGCAGGCAGCAAGACTCTCACTGTGGGAAGAAGAATCATTAGAAATCTAACTCTCTGCTATAGCCAAAGGGAGGAGTTTCAAACAGCAAAATCTGGTACCTTACGTCTCTCCTCCAAAGACACTGACATGATCMTTCCATGCTTAGTACAAAATCTAGTGGCATGTTATTGAAAGATGATATAGTAAAAATAGTAGAATGAACATTTTTCTGAAGGATAGCTGGAAATACAAGCAAACGTTCAAGATTCTTCTAAGACAGACATGTTTTATGTTTAGAAGCTTGTATTTATACAGAAAGGTTTTGTTAGTTTTTTAAGTTAGCCCTTGCTAACTTAAGCAAGAAGCCCTTGTCTTCATCATTTTTCACACAGCCATGATCCAAAACGTTAAGGATAGAGAAATTTATTAAATTTCTTCACACTGATTAGCAGAAAAAAGAAAATGCTACAAAAGAGATTCTATCTTGAAACAAGTAACATTTGAAAATTAATGAAGAAAAGCATTAAACTGGTGAGAATAAAGCTGAAGAAATTTTAAAACTTTTAGTCTCCTGAAAACATAAAACAATCAGAGATGGGAATACCAGAAGTAAGGATAAAAAACAGTGTAAAAGATTAAACAAAGAGGATAAAGTAAAAGATCAAAAACTAAGTCAAACATCAAAGAAGATGTTCAAGATAAAGAATAGAAATTTTGCAGCTTATGAAAGAGTGAGTAAATGTTCTCCTAAGAAGAAAAAAAGAAAGAAAAAAAAGAGAGTTGTAACTTTAAGGAAGGTTTCCCCTTTTAGCTAAAAGCTTTTTATGCGATACTGCATTATTAAGGATCATCAAGAGAATTATAGTAAAAGCTAATCTTCCTCTTGAAAAGTTAATCTAGCATAGTGTGTCCTTTAAAACTTGTACACCTTAAGGTCCTTTCACAAAAGCTCAAAAAGAGAGGACAGAAAATGATACTCCACCACCCCTATGACAGAGAGCATAAAAGAATAAATAGAACATGTTCAAATCTATTTTCTCTCTAACCAGCTTAAGAGACACTGTAGGACCTGAACCAACTCTGCTTAATATTTTTTAATAGAAAGATATTGATAAAATGTTAAAGCAACTAAGCAAACCATACAATAAAAAACAGTTATATTTAACTTAAAATACTCTACGTTTGCATTACAAACATTACACACTTCAGTTTAGGTTGTATTTTCCATCACTTCAGTTAATGATCTGCAGAAGGTAAACAGCAAATGTAAATTGTGAAATACCACTCTGAATTACAAGTTCAGTTACTTGGGACGTGACAAAGAGCAAGCAGTACAACTTAGAGAGTACTGTGCAAATGACTGCGCACTCTCCATACAAGACAGCAACCTAAAGACTGCTTTAATCTTCACTAGCAGCCATGTGATGACTAACCCCTGCTGCTGACAGGGGTTGACAGTGCAACTAAGACATAAGAATTTAAGTATTTGGGCTCCTTTTCCTCAGTAGCATCCCCTGCATCAGCAGGAAAAACATGCTAATCGCTATATTACTTAATAATTATCCCAATAAGTTCCTCTGATAGCTACTTTCCTATGGTGCAGCCTGTTCTCATCATGCAGCATGACTTTTCAAGCTCTCCTTATAAGACAAGTAATTTCAAACATAAGGCTAAATTCATGCACACATGCAAGCCATCCTCCACCAAAGCTGTGACAGACACAAGGTTTCCAGTGGAAGGCTATACTGTCTCTCATTGCTCCTCTTTCTGCCTGGCTGCCAAATTTTTGTTGTGCTACATCRCTAATGTACATTGATTAAATAGAGTCCTCTAAGCTTCTCTCTCCAGCTCCCAGAGGCTGTATAACCCCAACACTGCTAAGGACCTCTGCTGCTTTCAACTTCTGCTACCTTGCTTTAAAAAGCATACCAGTAAACACAGCCCAGAATTTTGAATTTGACAATGCATTCCTATATTTATAAAGCTTTTGTCACAATAGTAAAGAAGAACATCCAAAGCAAAACCCGCAAAATTCTTCTGCAAATTTTGAAAGTATCAACACAATGAAAAAGATCAGCTGTCACTGCTAAAATCAGTGTTACAGCCCATGACGGGTGCACAATGACCTACGTATTACTTCTACCTCTAGAAGCCATTTTATAAGAAACCTGAAACCCAAGCTAGCCAACAAAATGGGCATAATGCTTAGAGAAGTGCAACCTCAAATCTGAGCATTTTACAGTTAAGGTGCCAGCTAAATCAGTTTAATTACAGGAATTTCTTAAAATGTCTTTCCTACCATTCTCACAGGAGGACAAAAACGTTTTCCACTAGCCAGCAGAGGCAAATATAAAATTTAAAGTGTTTTAATTCAGGAAAAAAGGGGGTTCTGTACCTACAAGCATGGTCAATTGTCTTACTGGGAAGATYTTCCAAAGGCTTGTTCATACCCAAACTTAACACAAACACTACAAAAAGCCTGAGGGAAAGGTCGATTGAGGTCTTGTTGGAAGACTCAGCAGAAACAAGCCAAAATTCCACAGTGACAGTCCATTACCAGTAATCACAAGCACTCTTTACCCTCTGACCTCAACAGTAAACTTAAATGAAGAGAATTGTTTGATAGACACCATCCTATAAACATGCAACGCCTACAAGTATGGACGTTGGGGTAACAGCAACATTCTTGAACTCCGCAACTTTCCTGACAGTTGCTAAAGATAAAACAAGTGTTTCTTGCCACCAAGTTACAAAGTATATTCTAAATAGTTTTCCACTGAGTAACTGCTGATGCAGCAGAGATGCAAGCAAGTCTTTTTGTTTTAACCTTGAGTACTTGGATTAAATAAGTATGTGTTTAAAGGTTTTAGAGTGCATCCAGCACTGCTTTCACTGAACTCTAGTGCATATAGTAGAATCCTATTTACTTAAAAGYGGAATTTAAAAAGTTTTTTGGCAAAAGCATAAGGGCGACAATATCTCAGCATAAATATACATTAGAAAAAATTTACATAAATTCAGATGAGCAAACCTTGTAAATATAGGATTATATCCTGCTGTCACATTTACCAAAATCCAGTAAGTGGAAGAGAGAACTTTGTTTGCTGGAAGTGTGCTTCAGAAAGACCACGTGCCTGTTTGTTACAGGCCTCCTCAAAGAAGTATTCTAAATAATCAGCATGGCCTCACTATAAATTTATAGAAACACACRTCTGTATCGTTAAGTGAATGTGTGAAGTGGAAAAGAAATTGAACTACTTATAAAGATGACTAAGTGGCTATGCCTCACATCATCACAGAATCAGTAAGGTTGGAAGGGACCTCTGGAGATCATCTAGTCCAATCTCCCTGCTCGACAGGGTCTCCTAAAGCATGTTAGACAGGGTTGCATCCAGGCAGGCCTTGAAGATCTCCAGAGAAGGAGACTCCACMACCTCTGTGGGCAACCTGTGCCAGTGCTCTGTCACTCTCACAGGGAAGAAATTCCCCCTCACGTTCAGGCAGAACTTCCTGTGGTTCAACTTCTGCCCTTTCCCTCTTGTCCTGTCACATGGGACAACTGAAAAGAGTTTGTCCCCGTCCTCCCTTCAGGTACTTATACACACTGACAAGATCCCCCCTCAGTCTTCTCTTCCCCAGGCTGAAGAGGCCCAGCTCTCRCAGCCATTCCTCATAGGGCAGGTGCTCCAGCCCTCTCATCATCCTCGCAGCCCTATGCTGGACTCTCCAGTAGCTCCATGTCTCTCTTGTACTGGGGAGCCCAGAACTGGACAAAGCACTCCAGATGAGGCCTCACCAGGGCTGAGTAGAGGGGCAGGATCACCTCCCTCCACCTGCTGGCAACACTCTTCCCAATGCACCCCAGGATGCCTTCCTGCCACAAGGGCACATTGCTGGCTCATGGTCAACTTCTTGTGCACCAGCACTCCCAGGTCCTTCTCYGTAGAGCTGCTCTCCAGAAGATCAGCTCCCAGCTTGTACTGGGGCCTGGGGTTATTTTTCCYTACGTGCAGGACTCTGCACTTGCCCTTGTTGAACCTCAGGAGGTTCCTCTACACCCAGCTCTCCAGCCTGTCCAGGTCTCTCTGAATGGCAGCACAACCCTCTGGTGTACCAGTCACTCCTCCCAGCTTGGTATCACCAGCAAACTTGCTGAGGAGGCACTCCGTCCCCTCATCCAGGTCATTGATGAATAAGTTGAACAGCAAGTTATGCTTGCTTTGACTGGGGAAGGAAGGCTTTTATTTATTTTTGGTTTTTCAAAAATATTTGTATATCTACTACAGCAAAAGTTATCACTGAAAATGTCTTGTCTGAAAATGTAGTAACAGCTGTGTGTTCTACAGTCAGACATCACAGAGTACATCACTGGTAATCTTTTTTTTTAAAAAAAAAAAAAAAAAAAAAAAAACATAATTGCCACAAGTAACAGAATTCTCTAAATTAGAATGCTCCAGCCTTGCTCTCAGTCAGGAGCATAAAGTCACTAGTGACCACACCTGAAATGACATGCATGTGTGCACACATACATACACACACACACACACACACACGTCACTGCAGTGGAGGGAAGAGAGAAGAGCTAATAATTGGGCACCACTGATTCAGCATGTGAGCTTTTCCAACCTTGAGCAAGATCTCCATGGGAGATACCCACCACTGAGCCAGATCTGTGGACTTCTGCACCACAAAAGTTGTGGTTCTTTTGTGCCTAACAGAACTCAGTAAGATGAAAATAAAATGCTTCCTCTCTACGTGGTTCTTTTCACAAATCAAGATTTTGCATGGGACARTAAGACAGTTAAAGCATGTATTTCTTCTTATTTCAGTAAATGGATAGAATTAACATTTAAAAAAGCTATTTCACTTTTGAAAGAAATAAGCATACTGCAAGAGACAGCACCTTCTTGAAAATACGTGGAATTAGTGAAGAAGCTGTTGATTGAATATACCTTCCCTTTGGCAAAAGAATACCAAAAAGATTACCCTACTTTCACCCTATACTTACTCCACAGCACTGCATGTAAGCCTCCTCTTCCTTTCAGGACAGAATGAGGACATTGCCCTTGAAGAATTTAGTAAGCACTATGGAGTTCCCCATTTCAAAAGAAAATCTACGTGTTCTATAAAGCAGAAGGGGCATCTCAACCCAACCAACCCTTCTTCAAGCAGCAGCGTACATGGAAAAAAATGGTATCTTGGCAGCAAGAACATAAGAAGCAGCAACCAACCAGAAGAACTCAGAGAAGATTTTGCCTCCCTTTGTGTGAGCAGGAAACCACCATCTTTCACAGGAAAGAAAAAACTAAAAAGAGAGGAAGGAAACCAAATGGCAGACTCTTACTCCTTTCAGTATTTGTACATTAAACATACTATAACGAATGGAAAGAATAAAGGTACCAAAAACACCAATTTCAAGATTATGTTTTATGTCACATGAGAAAATCTCCTGGGAAATCTGTCCATAAGAAAGGGAATGTCAGTAAGTGAAGACTGCTGAAGCTGTGCAGTTGGAAGCTTAAGGCAACATGTCGACAGCATAAACTTAGTGAAACATACACTAGAAGATCTGAAAATTGCATCAAGGTGGCCATCAGATAACTTTAACATGTTAAATCACACTTTGTAAAGGCAAGCCAACATGGAACCTTGACAACATTCCTCAGCAGTTTTAGAAAAATACATACTGCTAAGCAGTACAAATGTGATGGACTGAAGATTTTTCAGAATGGTTCCAGGAAGTTAACATTAAAAAAAAAAAAAAAAAAAAAAGGCAAGGTAGCACAAAGACCCCACCAGTTCATTCTCATTGTTAGAGGACATTTTAAAAAGTCACAGGAAAAAAAAATTAGGGAAGCTGTAAGAAATGATAAAAAAGAAAAGAAAAGAGTCTGACAGAATCAGTAGGGGATGCCTATAACTAATGAGAAAATGCAGGCAAGCTGGAGAGGAAGATCAGGTCAGAAATGCCAGATGTGATGGAAGAACTGTATGATGTGACAGTGGAGGCCCTGGAGACAACAGACAAAGACAGAAAAGCAGAGAAAGAGACAGTGCTCAAGAGATGGTGCTGAGAGAGGAAAAAAGAGCAGAAAGGAGGAAAAAAAAAATCTGAGGACCCAGAGAGAGCCAATATATAAGAACCCTAAACTGTTTGCCAAGCCTATTTACACTGATTTAATCATGCAGAGTTGACAGATTTCAAACTAGGAGCATGGTGGGGAGGAAACACTGAAGATAAGAACAGGCAAGTAGGTAGATAGTAGATTGCTCAAGTTTTTGAAGGAGCTGTTGCTGAAGCATTTTTAAAGAAAGGTGGCCACCATATGCAGCAGAGATCTTGTGAAGGATGAAAGGAAGAAAGAAGCAGCTACAGATCACGCTGATGCCAAACAGACAATGAACATGGAGAAAGCAGCCTCAGAAAAGCTAGAGAAAACACAAAATCTAAGAGAGGAATAAGAAACGCCACCCAAGAACATGAGAAGCCAAGGTACAAAAAGGACAGCAGATTAGAGGACAGAAAAGAGACAGTAGATCAGTGGTCAGAAGCAGAGAAATCTCATTTTATAATCTGTGCAGCCTGAACGGCAAACAGGTAACACAAGGCTAGAAAAAAAAATCAGTTATAATACTGGACAAGACAGAAATCATAAAATAGCATTAAGAAAGCTCATGAAACAGCCTTGCCAAGGGTTCCAAAGAAAATTAATTAAAAGGTTT
>NW_028186150.1:4891299-4940816 GCF_003343005.1 Rhea americana
ATTCTCCACCTATTTTTTTTTTTTTTAATGGCGAAACACCAGACATTTGGCTCATCTCCTGGACTCCAAACAGTCGTGATTTTCTTCATAGATAACTGGAGCATGTAAGGAGAGAAAACACAGCTATGCAGAATTAAAACAAGAGTACTAAAACTTATGTTAAAATAGGATAGTCCAGAGTATATTTCTCCTCACTACATTTTTCAACACTGAAGAAATACATAGCTGCTAAATCAACGTTAGGCCAAAAACCTCACAAAAGGCACATGCTCCTCAATTTTTACTTTGAAGATCCCAGCTTTGGAGAGGAAGGATGGTTGTTAATTGTGGGGCTTTCTAGACTGAATCTGAAATTAAGAATATTCTTGTGTTCTAGAAAAGTCAGTATTTGTAGGAAGGTAGCTGAAATAYGTATATCTCTCACTGACCAATATGAATTACAGAAAGTAAACAGTTGGAGCTATTTTTAAAACACACACAAAGCAGGATGAGAGTAAAAAAAGTTCAGAGAATAGCTGTGTTATGAAGTATGTTAAACAGGCCTGAAGCATTTGAAAAATAAAAGCAAAA
Source organism: Rhea americana (assembly GCF_003343005.1). Taxonomy (NCBI): domain Eukaryota; kingdom Metazoa; phylum Chordata; class Aves; order Rheiformes; family Rheidae; genus Rhea; species Rhea americana. The sequence goes on from NW_028186150.1 coordinate 4,891,870, forward strand.
TTAAGAAACTCATACAGGACAACACAGTATTTTTGTTTGTGAAATCCAACCTCCTAATATACAACAAAACTATTGTTAGTGTATCACTATATGAAGGGAAAGAACACAAATTACTCAAGAGGTGGAAGAAGGGACTCTAATGTGCTTACCAGATGGCTTTTGAGTAACAAATGTTCAGAGAACTTAAGCAACTAACACAGAGATACTTTTGACAGGGCTCAAAAACATCAAAGTCGAGAGATTCAACCCTTGCTCTTACAAACAGCATCACTAACCGCTCATTGTACTTCTATTCTCCTAAAGGAGAAATCCTCAGGACAAACAAGGTCACAGCATCAGGCCTCTCCTGAATCATGAAGCTTCCTCCAAAAAATCTGGAATAATAATTCAGAGGTAATTTAAAAATAAGTAATTTAAACAAGGAACATAAGAGCATACAGAAAAGGATTCTAAGACAAGATGCTGGTGACAGCATCAGTTCTCTACTGCTTGAGAATGACTTAAAGCATATAGCTTTAACACTTTCTTATGCAATGCAATAGATCTTGGTAAGTTTTAGCTTTCCAGCTGCAGGCCTAGACTCTGATATACGTACAAGCTAGGTGAAGAAAGTCAGTTCCACTTCCTCACATACCTATATACCCTTGAAGATTTCTGCTTGTTACAGACCAGGAGATTTTTATATCAGCTGGTTATGCCTGTTTTTTCCTCCTCGGCACCATCTAAGTAGTACAAGCAGATTTAGTGCATTAAAAAAAAAACGCAAACTAATTGCTTACTGGCCTATTGGTTTTGTAGATAATTTCTCGTATCACATATTTTTCTTTTTATATACAATAACACACAGCCTGGAAGCAAATTCGGCCTCAAACTTAGTTCCAAAAAGCCTCCAATGGAGACTCCAACCTGCGTGTGCAATCGTTATTTGAATCAGTTCAGTTCTCCAGTGTGACAGATGACTATGTTTCTGGTTAATTTGGTAGAGGCCAGTTTTTCATGAAATCAGATTACTACATCAGTTCTCTTCCCTCCTGAAGTCACACCATCACTAGATTTTACACAATAGGTACAGACAGGCAAGGCAAACAAGTAGAGTGGCAGCAGAAACAAGCAGACCAGCTCCTTCCACCAAGAATTCACATCTTTTACACTGAGTGAGTATACACTCGAATACAAATGTAAAGCTCTAAACCTATCTGTTTGTAGGGCTAGCATCTGCAAACTGAGTCACAGCTAAGTGCAGTATTAACACTCTTTGCTTACCATCTGCCCCTGAAACATCTTTCCTGATTCCTTTCCATAMAGAACACACTGCATTTTCCAAACGCAAGGATTAAATCAGTTTTCAGTGACACTGAAAATATCTACAAAATTAATTCACAAAACAGCCCTTTTGGCTTGTATTTATTTGTTTACTTCTGTCCAGCTTACAATCACACTACAGAAACAACATGTCACTGCTTCCTGATTATTAAAACTTGGTCTTATTCTCTAGTTATAAATGCAAAAAAGTACAAATGTAGTGTTTTATATTTGGAAAGAAGCTCTGTGCTTCTGCACATACTGTTTTTGATTAGTATGAACAACTTAGATCAACTGTTCATATCACTGTTGTCACTTAAAATGGAGAAAAAAACCCTAATATCTCTCCTATGATAGAAGGCTTTTAAGTTATGTAGTCACATGCACAGCAATTGAGATCAAGGACTGTTACTAGATGACCAGATTTACCTCAGTGAAAGACCAATAACCACATACAAACTACCTCCAATAAAGAATCAAAACCTGTGCCAATAGCAGGACTAGCACATGATATGCACATCTGGACACGAAGGAAACTAGCTGTCTGACACAGAAAAAGAAAATATATGTATTTTATATATATACACACACATATATTTGTGCCAGAAATTCAGGTTGCAAGCAAACATACATCTTCAACTGGATTGCTTTTCCATTTTAACCTAGGAATGTATTTGGATTGAGTGAAAAAATGCTGGCTTCTTTTGAAAGGCTTTGTGTCGCTGCTGCATATATAGCTCCCTGTAGGAACATGTCTCTAGCAAGAACCTAAATTCACTGGATAAGCTTTAACAGCTACAGTACAAACTGCATGCTGGAGCCAAATGCCCAGTAACAGCACTGCAGCACCCGTCACTGCAACAGGAGTTTAGATGGTACCATCTCCAAGAGACTCAGAGATGGCTTCAAGTATAGCCCTGGTACCTTGACAAAATTCTACATACAACTTACTTGCTGCTCCAAACCTCAAAGGTGTCCCTTGATCAAGACTAGTTAAGAAAGATTTACCACTATGTATAAGTACATCTAAAGAATTTTTACTTTGTTTTGGAAAAATGACCACAGATTTAGTTGGGCAACTCCCATTAACATTAGTGGAAGCAACACATCAATCCATGCTTGCTGAACCAAAAATATACCCTCTAATGTCCTTTCACAAACATGATCTTTACATTCAAAGTTCTTTAAGACCTTTACATGCTTTAAAATCAGCTGAAACAGATTAACTCTTCAGAATTTATCTCTATTTTAATCATAGATATCTCAGATATCCATGATATATATATATATAATATATATATACACACACACATATATATCTAGATAGATAGATAGATAGATATCTCCACACACACATAYATAAGGTATTTCCACAAATATAGATAGATAGATATGGTCAGGACCCACTTAACTGCCAAACTGCATAAAAGCTAATTGGTGGCCTAAATGTTCCATGCTTTAAACCTCTGCCCTGCTCATATTAGGCAAACTTCTACAAACTCCTGCCTCTTGGCCAGATTCTTAAGTCTCTTCACTACACTCAATTTTCCTCTATCTTTATAATATAGATCCTCATTTTCTCAGCAAAGCACGTCTCTTATTCTCACTCTGACAGTCTGTGTGGCTTTTCCCTCTAATAAGCTTTCATTTTTCTCCTTCAGGAACTTGCAGACAGCACTTAAATTCTTCTGTTTACTCTCCCTCATTTATGCTTGTTATTGAAATGTATTCTCCAGATTATATACCAGATTTGGTTTACTGATTCCTGATCTCACATCTCTCGGTCTATCTTTGTATCCCTGACACTTCTTTCTGCATATCCAACCATTATTTTCAGCTCACTAAGCTAGTATCAACCTACTTACTCTCCATCTATATGATTGCCTTTTTGCCATACTTCAATTAGTACTCTCTCTGATACGCAGGGCGGTCTCCTCTGCTCACCTTGATTTTTTTCAACATTAAGCAATTTTGCAGTAATATTTTAAGAACTGCCCTGTGTAAACTGTGAAAAATCATCTCTTCTTATGATCATCTCAATCTAAGTTCACACTCTCACTATCCATCCTTCCTACCTTCATCCCTACCAAGCTTTTCTGCTCTTGGCTTATGCTCCTCTTACTTCACTAAGCCAAGCACTTTCACCATCATCTTTCAGATCCCTCCTCTATATTCAATTCTTTCYGTATTCTTCAAGTATCACTTGTCTTTTCCACACACAGTTGACATGTATGGCATCTACTCAAATTAATATTTATTTTTGATGCCAGAATCTCATCTTTAGGTGCTTTCCTATTAAGAGACTGCTCAAAAGTGAAAAAATAACTGCACATTATTTACTACATTAAAAAGTCATCAGTTACTAATTTATCTGACAATATATAAGCCTACTGGAACTCAAGGTAGGCCTCCTTATGCAGAACTGGCTACAGTCAAGGCAAGCCTGTCCCTATTGCCACCAAGAAACTTCAGCTCTGACCTCAGTATGCAATAATGCAAATGACAGCCCAAGCTTCATTCAGCTCACCACTCAACTCTCCTGCTAAGTGAAGCAGCTAATGCAAGACTTGATCTCAGCAAGCATTTACTGCTTTTGTTTTCCCCCTAATTTTGGTCTTAGTAGCCATCGAACACAAAGACATCAATACCTCTCAACATTAAGCAGCATCAATGCCTCTCAAATGCCAGACTTATTGAAAGAGATCAATATCAAGAATAAGTGGAGAGGGGGTGTGATAGGTGAGAACTGAGTTTAATAATTTGGAGGGGAGTTGCAATACATGGCAGGGAGGCACAATGAGTGACGGGGGGCGATAATGAACAATATAGATACAAAACCCTATCGATAGGCACCAATACCTCTTCTTCCCAAATGCACAGACATTCCTTTCCCTCCATGGCCCATGCTGCTCTCGCTAAGCACTGATGACTATTGACACTGACAGGCCTCGACAACTACTCATTTCCAGACACACCGCTAGGGCACGACGTCCATACATACCCATCCCTCTCGGTATGTGATACCTCTCCATCTCTACAGGCATCGAGGCCTTTTGGTTTCCATATCCACTTGGAGGCATCCATAGTTATTGCTAAGCGTCTGTATCCATCCCTGCCGACTGCCATCGATACCTTTCCATCTCGACAGGGATCGATCAAGCAATGTTAACTGAACAAACCGTTGGCTAACGTGCAGTCAAGCGACCAACAAAGGTGGCTAGCTGCACTTAATGCTCATTTAGGAAACGGTATTCAAAGAACACACTGAATACTTTTAGGTGCCCAAATCAATATCGTACAGAAGAAGCAAGGTCTGTCATAGAAACTTGCCTTGAGAAAGGGCCAGCTGGTAGTGGCCACTCTGACAGTCACTTCCTTTGAAAGCATCTCCAGTTAGGTACCTGCAGTCCTAATGCTTTTTATTTATTTATTTTGCCCCCCTCCCCCAGTGACTTCACATAGGGCTCTATGTTCCTTTTCCCGGGAAGGAACCTGCTGCCACTTGTGCAGGCTCCCCCACGGCAACGGGGGGCTGCAACGAGAGGGGACAAGGCCACTGCAGCGCCTCGGATCTGCTCCCCACGCCCAAGACTGCTCGGAACCGTCTCTCTGCCGCTGCCCTTCCGAGGAAACGCGCGGCAGCCGGAACGGAGGGAAGGGCAGGGCAACGCCGCGCCGCGCCGCGCCCGCCTCCGCCTCCGCAGGGGGCGCTGCGGGGCCGGCGCTGCTCCGCCGCCGGCCGCCCCTCGCCCGCGGCGGGGTCCGGCAGCGCCCCCGCGCCCCGCAGGCTTGCGGCGCCCTGCGGGCCGTGCCGCCTCGCGCCGGCGCCGGCGTTAAGCCGAGGCTTCCCGTGACTCTGTTCTCCCCTTGAGCAGAGTTTCAGCTGTGCCCTTGAGCTCGCAGCAGCCAGGGCACGTCCCTCTGAGGAGCAGAGTGTGTTATGAGCAGCTGGCAGCGACCCCCCTTCTTCTGGTTGCCCAGCACTTCCACTGCAACACCTTCCTGACCTCCGTTCAGATAACCGCAACACCCCTGGGTGCACAGGACGGCTCAAAATACAGCACCAAGGGTGGCACGGGGGGTGCCTTTAGTGAAAGCCGGGCAAATGCGATCAAGCCTGATACAACAAACAGTGCCTGCTGGAGCTCTCGTTTTCCTCAGGAGCTTCCAGCAGAGTATCAGTCAGATATTCCAGATCATGTGGGGAAATATTGTTTGAGTGGCCAGACATATCAATAAGGATGAATACAGATCACCCTATTCTCCAGAAAATATAAAGTGCAATATAATCTTTGTTTATCTTACCATTTACCACTCATTCTTGTGGCCATCTTGTACAGTGTCCATTTTAGGCATACTTTTCTCATGAGACAAATACTCTTGGCTTCAGTCTAATTTTTTTCAGCATTAGAGGTTAGAAACTCTTACTTTATTTCATTGGCATAATCCTCTGCTGTCATCACAGAAAAAGACAATAAATAGTTCTGTAACTTACTGAATAACACTTAATAGAAACAGTGCTTTCATCTGCAAGTATTAATTAGTGTATGTGAGGATGTCAAAGAAATTCAAGATTTCTAAGACTACATCTTCACCATTTCCTAAAGCTACAGGCTTCAAGGAGCGGAGCACAGGAAACTTCAGTATTTGTCATTTTGCAGACTACACTGTAGCCTCATCACCAGACTCCATTGTCTGCTCTCCCTTTTTATAATGAGGCTCCTTAAAAAAAAAAAAAAAAAAWWTTTTTAAACAACTGCCATACCTTCCAATGGAATCAACATCACTCCCGCATCCAGCTTCTTTCTCAGATTCCTCATTTCCATCAGTCTGAAAACAGATGAGATGATGGAGTTAAAACTCACATTTGTGGAACATATCAAAGGTATCTTTGCAGAACCTATATTTGCTTATTGGGGCAAGTGGCTACCTATAAATGGTCTAGGAGCCAAATTCTTGACAATAAAATTTTATACTTGGCAGTTTTATTTGCCCTCAAGATGCAGATTAGTCAGTACACCAACTAAACTGGGAATAATACTCGTACTGGGTTGTGGGAGTGCAGCACAAGCCATTTCTCAGAAGCCTTATTAGGTAAGCTGAGGAACTGTGCAAATGTGGCAGTGCTGGTCCAGCCCCTTTGGCTGTGTTCCTCCTGTGGAAGAAATCATCCATCTCTGACATATGAATAAAATATATAGACAAAGAAGTTACCTTGAATTTTACCCCTTTTGACTAAAATAGTTGAAACCTTGTGCTCAAATCCTAACAGTCTGTATGCTGGTCTTCTGAACTGATAGGGCTATGTAAAAAAAACATGTTGTACCCTGTTCCCCTTTCTATACTATTAGCTATTACTTTGATTTGTTTGTGTTTATCCCTAAAGCTCTCCCATTTCTTTTTTCTAAATAATATGCCACACATTGTACTACTATTAGCTCAGTTTTAGAACACTGTAGAACACATTGTTCTTTTTGGGCTTGTCCAACATAAGCTCATATACTTCAGATCTTCTCTTCCCCTGATCCTTAAAAACAAAATATTACAAATAACCTAGTATTTTTGGGTCCATTTGAATCCTTGAAAGCCCTGATAAATCCTAACATCATGGAGATGGACGAGAATTAGACCTTCAGTATCTACAGAAATCAAACATATGATTATATCCTTTGCAGTTCTGGGCTCCAAATTACCCTGTCAGGTTTGCATTTACTACTACTGCTGACTTCAGTGGGAATTGCACATACAAAACTAACAGAATAATCAGGCCCTGAAAATTTTAGCTCTTGTCTCCAAGCATAGCTACTGCATTTTTAACTGATTCAGTATGAGCTGCATCTGTGACCCTAGAGCAACAGCAACAGCTGGGAGTATGTGCTGGCACCCAGAAAGATAGTGCTGTCTTTCCACATGGGATATACAGCAATTTTCAACCTGTCCTGCTTGTATTTAAAACACAAACTTAGATATGATATAAAGGAAGTATTTCTGTTACCATGACATCAAGCAAGAAAATAAACATTACTCTCCCTAGAAAATGAAATACAAGGTAACAGAGTGTTTCAGCAAGTCTAATAGCAGAAGTCAGAGCCATCATAACACATTATAGAAGACAAATGAAAAGGATGATTTTGATAGCTTGAAATGAAAGGGGAAACTACTGAAATATTTTGTATACAGAAGACACACTCCAGAAACTCTTTGTTCCAATCAAGTGTTAGGAAAGCACTATTTTATTTTCATCTTCATCTTTTGTTCTGAAAAGACTGCCTTTTTTGCCTGAATTCCCCAAATAAGGGATAGGATTAGATGTAAAACTCACTAGATACTTCTTACAAATCTCTCAAACGGGAATTAGATTATTTTTCAAAAAGCAGGAATAAATCAAACCTAAAACACAAGGAGTTCTAGTTTATTGTCAATAAGATGTGTTCTGCTGCATTATTCATGAAGAAAAAAATGCATTTAGTGTATTTCATACCTGATATTGTTGGTTCAGCATCCTAGTTCTTCAGTCTCCTTAGCCATTAACATCAGTAAGCAACCAATTACACAGATTATCAGATCTAAAAACGAAGGCTGTATATGCAATTAGTTTCACACAAATGCAGAGAACTCAAGTACAAATAAAATAGAATCAATCATCAAAGGAAAAATTAATGTATAACAAATTTTCAGAGACTCATACTTTAAATCAAGCATCCAGGGTAAGTATCACATAGTCTCCTTTGTTAAAGTAGATGAGATGAAGTCATTGATCTGATATTCAAATTCTGTTCTTTAAAGTTTTCTTTGTAACAGTTGGTAGATGACTTCCAACGATAATTCAGTAGAAATCACTTCATTCAACAGATACAGGAGCTACATTGAGTGCTGGGCTCAAAAACATTACAGTGTTTATGCTCTTCTCTCTTCAGGACAGGAATAAGGTCTTAATTTAATATGTGTGAGTTTAATCTGACCTTACAGGTACTGCTGACTTGCCTGACTGGTACTTTATTCGAATAAAGCATTCATCTAAGTCTCATTTTTTACAGTTTCATGTGTATTTAATTTTAATCTGAAATAAGATGCCTTTTAAAAAGATGTAAAAAGGTTTTTTCTTTCAGTTCTAAGCACACCTACAATAGTTACACGTCTGCTTATTTATTACGTTATACTTAGCATAGATTTAGGGCTTCTTTGCCCTCATTTCACTGAAAGCAAAGCAAGCCTTCCTGGTGCAGATAGAAATCAAGTATATTAATTTCTGTGAGTTTATTATTCACTATCTAATTCTCTGTACAGTTCTATGAAGTAAAATCACGAACACCCGACTTAGTGTTAATTATTTATTTTGTAAAGTTGTCTATCTTAGAGCTGAATTAATGAAATGCAACTTAACTGAGCCCAAGACTCAGACTGGACTGCCATTTTGACATTCTCATCAGGGAAATGATGCTGTAAACACCCATACTTGATTCACATGCATGGTCTCTTGGTTGCCTACAGTAATGCCCATCTGTTCAGATGGCATCATGCCCACTCAAGTTGCTCAAGGGAATACATGCTGGCCAATGATTGGCTTAGGTAAGTATTTTTCAAACTGGGTCGTTGTCGACCTCCTTTTGGGAAGGCCCAAGAGGAAAAGGAAACAAAAAGAATTTTCATTTTTTATTTTAATGGATTGTTTTCATTTAACATTCAACATAAACACCATCATCTATAAAACATTCAGAAGATGGTTTTGCCGATTCCTTGGTACCTGTGACCCAACAAGAAAAAACAAATTAAACTACATTCTTCTCATTTTTTAAATAAATGAGTTTGACCTGTTATAAAGTCACAGCTCAGGTTACATTGTAAGACCACCCTATCTGCAGAAAAGTAGTCTGTCTCAGCAGGCATTGCCACATTTTAACTATTGACCTAACTGCTTTTATTGATACGTATTGGTAAACACTCAAATATTTGACATTCAGAGACTTTCTAACCAAAAGCCATGGCTTGAATTCTGTGGGGATAGTGCTGAACAATACTACGTCCCAAATTATTATTCAGATCAAATGAATGGTATTTATAAAAATGTTTTTTCCAAAGCACAAACATGCGAACAGACACAAATGCCTGACAGGTGCAGTAGCTTGAAAGGATTAACTCCTTTTCATTCCTAAATTGGAGAATGACATTTAAATAATTTCTAAATATAGCCTTCCACTTCTAAAAAGCCGAAGAACTTCACTTTAGTGAAGCGCACTGCACAGTTAAGTCATTGTCTGTCACACTGCTTTGTCAAACACCAGAGAAGAGGAGGGAAAAGCACATCACTCCTATCCCTGGTAAATAAACTGTTTTTCCCCTTTTAATAGAAAGCTACTATTATAACCAACAAAAAAATAAAAATAATCCTGTTCCTTTTCATTTGAGACACAAAAGCCTTTCAATACTGTGTCCACGAGCTCCGACTACTGTTTTGACACTGTGTCAAGATGCTCCCGCTCCGCTCTAGGTCTCAGATCACAGTTGGAGTGTCTTGATACGGTGTTGAATCAGTAGTGCCAGCAAGTCTCAGAGCAAAGAGCCTCAACATAGTCTTAGAGCAGGTRCAGTCAGAGAGACCTTTCCCCTAATCCGATTGGGGGGGAGTCCAGGGAGGAGGGCATTGCTCTTTTTTTTTATTATTGTTTATTTTAACATACTTTGATCCAGCTGCATCAGATTCATCCTTCTAATTACTCACCATTTTTGCAGTAGGATGTAAAAACTAGCTCTCTCCCAGCCCTAAAGAGCTGTTAAAAAAGCAGCATAGAATAATGTTAATATTTTCTTGAAAGACTAAAAGCAAGCCTAGGCATGGGGACTGAGGAACTGTGCTTTTTCAAAGTATCTGGCAGTGTAGCAAAGATTTGTTAACAAGGCACGACCCTGCTTTGGCAATATTGCATTGTGCTATGTGACAACACTGTTGTACCAGCACACGGAAAAGCTCAGGGAGATCGTGCCCTGGGACATTGCTTCAGCTGCTGATGCACCATCCTCAACTGTTAGAAACTCAACAAATTCCATGAACAGAAGGCGTCAAATGCGAGTGTGATATATTTTTTTCATATCCTCTTCCTATATTGGCAGTTCAAAGGCTTAGTTTATCCAACATCAATAGGAGCTTTGTCAGTAAGTTCACTGGAGCTTTTCTTCCTAAGAGCAGAGCAGACAGGTAAGATGGCACCAAGTGCAATCAGAAAAATGTCACTGATGTGGTATAACTTTGACATTAGTGAAGCAATTGGTAAGGATATCCCAGGTCTGCACAAGCTGTTACACTCTGAATAGGGTAAGGACAGTATCATATATCTTGAGAGCACTATCTTAAGCAACAAGTTGAAGCCTTGGTGCAATAAAGCATATTAACTTGGGAAAAAGACCAAGAGGGCTTGCAGAGATTAGTCTTATACCAGGAGGAAGATAAGATTTAAAATCTTCGTTAATGACTATACGTATGGGTAAGGGAAGAACAAGAGATGGATTTAATGCCTGGAAGTTTGTCCATTATTATTATTGTTACTTCATTTAATGAAGTAATGTTGGTTCTCCCTTATAAACCTGCCTCTTATCTTTTAATCATCACTAATGCAACAACCTGACTTGAAAAGATTGCCATCACACTAAGGTACCTCTCAGATGGTACTAAATGAAGGGACATTCTAAACAGATGCAAGCAGAGACCAAATTTAAAAAGGACTTAAACATATCAGAAGCACAGCTAGAAATGAGACTCAGACAAAGAAAAAGAATTCAGTCAGCCACTGGCAACAAAAAAAATGTAAGGCCAGTAAAGACCAAGGGGCAGGACACTGGTGTCAGCTTTTAAGTTCTGTAGCAAAATAATTGCTTAAAAAAAAAAGACCAAATATTCAAACTATTACTCAGCTTGTTCCTAGAAAAGATATCATAGATGCACAGATCCCATGATTTCAAGCTGCACAGTGCTGCCAGCATGCTCCACTTCTGGAAGGGCTGAAGCTTGTGCAAAGGTGGTATTTCTAAAGTATTGGAAGCCAAGTACAGCATTGGGCATGAGTTCTGGGGACAAGAAGGATATCAGTACCTAAGAAGGCATTTCAAAAGGAATGAAAAACAAGCAGGGGTTAAAAAGACAGTAACTAGGCTTAAAGAGGCAAAATTAGAAAACCTAAATAGGTCAAAGTAAGTTTGCTGTAGCTTTACATCTGAATATGTAATCCAGTCAATTCTGTACGCTACCGTCAAGAGGGCACACAGTTCAATGCATAGAATTTAGGTTAAATGACCACTACAGAGTGAAATCCATGCATTCTTTCCACAGCTGAACCAGATTATCCCCAATGTAAAGGCAATGATTTCACTGGGGTTTTAGAAGGGATATATTTACTTGTTTATATGGTCAGTGACATCCTCAGTAATATGTAGCTTACAATCATGCAATGTGTACCCCTTCCCCCACAAAAGCGATTTCTCATTAATTACTTTTTCTTTCTGATTATAATGTGCCACTATTTATATATTATTATAGCATAATTTTAAATAATTTCACAATAATGCAATAAATACTCAAATTTATAGGTAATGAGAAAATTTTAAAACTATGTTTTTGAAAACTGTGTAACAAAATGGCAGTAAAGAGTACAAGTTAGTGGGAAACAAGACAAAATGAGAACTGAGAACAGCAACTTACCTAACTACAGAATGCTGAGACTCAGTCAGTGTCTGTTGAGTGCTTTGAGATCCTTGGACCTTATTAAAGTGCAAAGTATTTTTAATTAAAACAAATCAAACACACTGGCTGTTGTGGCAACTTTCCTGCAGGCATTTTCATAGCACGCAGAAGACAGCAGTTTCCTTCTCTGCTCCCAGCCTGGTCCCGCACCACCATCATGCCCTTGCTGCCTGCAGAGGAGCTTTCCTGTTGTGACCATTTGCTTTCACTCACCATAACGAGCAGGTCTGCCCCAGCACTCCCCCAGCTGTCTCTGAAGGTCAAAGAGAAATTAAAGAATGTATAATCTAGGCACAAATTAAAATCTTTACAAGTCAAAATCTGGTAGAAAGACTCAGAATAGAATGAATTATGTATTTGAACACTTAAGATTTCCTTGCCTTTATTACAGCATGGGGTCTGAACTCTGCTTTCTTCCCTGCACTTTATTACATGGTTAGAAGTCCCACAGTAGGAAACTTTCAGTTTGAATTTTGAAGCACCTATAGTGTCATACTTTTTATTTTAATATTTGTCACCAACAGCGCTGACAGATAAAAAGTGCTGGCTCCCCACAGCATGATATGCGGGATTTTCAATAGAGCTACACAATTACTTTTGCTAAGTGCTTGCGGGGCTCACAGTGCCAAATCCCGCAAATTGCTGCATTCAGGCCACTTTGCAGTGCTGTACCAAGGCAAGTGGTATGAAAAAAGTTAGTTGCTTGCAGGAGGGACATATGGCTGAATGGCTGATTTCATTTTGAAGTCCTAAGCAACTGTCCAAAGACATTTCTCCAACTCWMTYCAATCACTGTGGCATTTAAAAGGTGGTCAAAACTTCTTGCGTCACTTACAATTTATTCTGCCTTGCATACAGTTTTTAAAAAAAATGTTTTTCCAGCTCCAAAGTTTGCTGGCCAAGGAAGTCACAGAAGCAAATGCCACCAATCATAGTATTTATATATTACTACTTTCTTCTCCTTTATAGTCTTTTATTTATTTTTATCCTTATTTAGAGGAATATTGTCATTCATATCCCAGCTTCAGATCAGCATTACAATGCAAATTATTTCATGCGCACAGTAATGCTATCTATGTAGTGGTTACACCTTGGGTGTCAGGGGAGATTTCTGTATCTCCCGTCTTATTCACAGGTCAATTAAAAAAATGATTAAACCCCAAAAGTCTATAATGATAATTGTTGGAAATGACTGGGACGATAATTGGTTTAATGACTTCTAAAGGAGTCATTGGGATACATGTCTTTCAAGAAGTCTGAACAGCACTTTAAGAGCTAGAGTCATCCTGGGTGTTGGTTGTTGACTTTAATAGTATTACTCCAAAATCTGATTCAGATCAGCTTACAAAACACTGCAGACAAAATGAATCATTTTAAAAGGATGCCTATGCTGAGCTTTGGTGTCTCTCCTGAGCCACTACATTTAATGCCAACCCTTCCGGTACATGATCTGCCTGTAGAGCTTGCAGTAGCTCTGTAAGGTGAGAATTCACTACAAGTTTTACATTTTTACACATTTTTGTCTAGCATAGCAGGAAACAAATTCTATATAATAACTGAAAAATGTAGGCCGAGACCATCCTCTGCACAGGAAACTTCACTCAGAGGGTTGGACACCCAGTGAGGTCCTATTCACAGACTTCTCTTTGTATTTTTCTGCCTGGAACCAAAGAAGGGGATTCATGCCAAAACCCTGCAGGATATGGAAATCTATCGGCTATTCTGTGCTTCTCCATGTCTTTCAAAGCAGCTTCTGATTTGGGGAGCCCTAAATTAAGATCCATGGACTTCAGCGCTTGCCTTTTTTTTTTTTTTTTTTTTTAAGGTAAGGATTTAGAACCTGCAGCTTTAATTCAAACAGGAGTCAGAAACATGCAGTACCTTCAAGAAAAAAAAGCCTGACATTTCATTTCTCATTCTGAGGACCCAGAACAGCACAAACTAGTCCAAAATGATTTCTCCATGCTACTCAGTATTAGTGAGTAGTGCAGAAGTCAGAAAATCCTTGCTGCTGGTTTTTAGTCCACATACACTGCCTGGGCTTGGAAAGGCTATAAGGTTATAAATCTTTTAGTGAAAGCAATTCATGCCTCATGCCATCAACACTGCCTAAAGACATCTGTGTAGGGCATCTCTAGAGGAAGCGCCCATTACTAGACCTATGCAGAAGAATAATGAGAAACTTGCATCCAGTTTGAAAGACATTAATGAGTCTCTCTTGGATACAAAATATTTGTTCAACACCCTTATGGACAAAGTAACATACAACAGAGCTGGGGAGCTCTAACTGAATAGGATGCACCAATAGGTCTAAAAAAGGAATAACATACAGCTCTACAAGGAAAGAGTCAATTTTTCAGGGCCAATTTGCAGTTCTGGTGCTTACATKTGTCAGTACTGCTTTGAATACATGTTTTCCATCATCTGCTTCTTCTCCATTTGTTGCAGTGGGTTTTCATATGCTGAGGGGGTATTCTAGATTGTTCACTAGTTTCTTCTCTTATTTTGTTTCTATTCTCAATAACGTTTTCAACTAAAAATGCATATTGCAGTATCTTAAATAAACTGTAGACATTTTGACTGAGTTTTCCTCTCCCCCTCCCTCATATTTCTCACACATACACAAATATTCTTCAGGATTCATTTTTTCCCCTTTCTCTAAGCTTGGTACATCATTGAGCTAATGATGCACAGTCAAGTTATCTAATATCATTAGATTACCTAAGGCTCTGATCCTAGTGTGCCTTATATATACAAACATTTAACTCCTTGAAGTCAAGGGAAACAGTTGTGTACACACTTGTAATGCAATATGAAAGAAAATGCTATTTTCTGGCAGTCTCTAGAAAGCAAATAAGGTCAGTGTATTCCTTGATGTAACACATCAGTAATTGAAATTACCCTATAGCACAGAAATTGAGGACAAGGATGGAACTGGGTCTGATATGCATTTTACATTGTATTTTGGTGCTAAACCCCTCAGTATAAGATAGGTAGTTATTTAACATTCTTGTTTGCTAACATAAGCATATCTAATCCACCAGCAAAGGTTGCCTCACCTGCTAAGTGGGATGCCAAGTATCTCAGCTTCTACTTTTCTTATGTCCTTTCATCAAATAATCATTTTGCAGCCAGTGCAATCTTAAGAAATACAAGGAATGCAGGACTTCCTACTCCTTTTCTGCCCTTGCCTACCACTAGGCAACCATTTTTATTCCACTCAAAAAAATGCAGGTTCTTCTGCATCAAAGACATACTCACACCACACAATCACCCTATGAACATTCATAAACTATAAATTCAGTCATCAGTAATGATGCCCCTCATAGGGGCAGCAGCAGGAGGAAGGCTGATATGTATCAATCTGGAATTTTAAAAAGTAATCTGACTAGGCAGGTAGTAAGAACTATGTACAATAAAGGCCTACCATCAAAATTCCAGGTTTATCTAGTAATAGGAACAGTCTGTACAAATCTATAGCAGTCAGGAAATCATATACATATCCATTCTCAGCAGAGACCCTCCAGTACACTGTTCTGCACTGACACTACAGCTATACCTAGGCTTCAGTGCTGAAACCTCAGTAAAAGATAAATTCAWTTAAACTGCATCTGCTGTTGACTTTTTCGCAGACATTATCAGGCCAGTTAGGGAGAGAGAAGCAACACTAATCAAACTCACATGCTCCATCTACTAGTCTTGCCACAGGTGCAATCAGGTAACCCCTACCTCCCTCTTTCAACCTTTTTTCACTGTCTGTATATCAGACTTTATTTTGCCTTAAGTCAAGGCCTTCCAGCTTTGACTATTTTGGCATTAGGGATATGCACAGAAATATAATGTATTGCATATCTATTAGGGATTATGTAATATTCAATCAAGTTTTAAGCTTTCATGTGGGAAAAGGTTTCCAGGTCCTACTTTGGGAGAGACTCTGTCCTTCTGCATTAGCAACCCAAATTGTTTCTGCTGCATGAGGCTACTGGAAGTTGTTGACCTTTTTTTTTTAGTACCATTACAAAAGCATTAGTTGAACTCATCTGCTCACTTTTTTAGTCCTTCTCCTATGGCAGGCTTGCACTGAGATACTTTGTGAATAAACCAGAAAGTGTACAGTAGAAGCTCTACCTTCTGCAAATGGTATTTACATTTTATAGTTTTCATGCATAGAAGCCGATTTCTTGAGGAACACTGCCTATAAATTGCAACTGAAAGAAGATGCACTTACTTATTGCATTGCTTACAGCAAGGGGAAAAAATCTTTCTCTCTCTCTCGCTCTCTCCTTTAAATTAAAGGCCAGGTAAAGAAAAAACCCACACTTCAGGGATACGGTTTAGGTGCTCTGAATTTGGAGCTTGTTTACTCATTTATTTACTGTGAGGGAAGGATCACACTGGGGCCCAGGTACCTCTTCCAGGCATGTAAATCTGAAGACACAAATAAATGTATTTTTTGAATTCAAAGCAAGATCTGAGCTGGAACGCAAATATTTTGGAGGTAAAGGTTTTTACAAACAGCATTGCCCCTTTAGCTGTATTTCTCACATATGCATAAAAGACCCTCAGATTGTTAGCTCTGTAGTCTGCTTTTTCCCAAGGATATGACCTGTGCTGCATATGGCTTGAAATATCAATTCATATTTGGGAATATCAGGGAAAGCAAAGTTTAGGAAACTAAGCTCTTGGGTTCCCTCACAATTCAGTAACAGATTTTTGTTGCCTTGCCTCTCATTACAGCCTTTCCTGGAACACATTAACTTTGTCGTACTTTAAATATGGACAAAGTAGTAAAAACAAGATACAAGAATACTTCATGACCGCTTCTTGCTTGTGATCTCCGTATCTTGGCCCCTCTCTGAAGTGGGCCAGCAAAGCCCACCCAACTGCCCCACGAACCAGCCCCGCTTGCCAGGCTAGTGAACACTGACCTGCTTCATAGGAAAAAATAAATTACCAGAAAAARCTCCTAATAGATTAAAGTAGCAGCACAGTTAGGGTGCAATGGCAGCTCCTCAAGCTGGCTGTGGCACAGGGGCCAACTTCATGCCTCCAGATGGCAGCGCAGGGGACGCCAGGGAACGCACCTCGAGATGGCGGCGTGGGGCAGGCCAGGGTCGGCGCCTCAAGATGGTGGCCCGCGGCCGGTGTCCCAAGATGGCGGCGTGGGGCAGGCCAGGGTCGGCACCATGAGATGGCGGTGTGGGGCCTGTGCCCCGAGATGGCGGAGCAGGGCAGGCCACAGTCGGCTCCTCGAGATGGCGGCGTGGGGCAGGCCAGGGTCGGCACCTCGAGATGGCGGCACGGGGTCGGTGCCCCGAGATGGCAGAGCGGGGCAGGCCAGGGCCGGTGCCCTGAGATGGCGGCGTGGGGCAGGCCAGAGTCAGCGCCTCAAGATGGTGGCACGGTGCAGGCCAGGGTCGGCGCCTCGAGATGGCGGCACAGGGCAGGCCAAGGTCGGCGCCTCGAGATGGCAGAGCAGGGCAGGCCAGGGCCGGTGCCCCGAGATGGCGGAGCAGGGCAGGCCAGGGTCGGCGCCTCGAGATGGCGGCACGGGGCAGGCCAGGGTTGGCGCCTCGAGATGGCGGAGCAGGGCAGGCCAGGGCCGGTGCCCCGAGATGGCGGAGCGGGCCTCGAGCCCAGCCCGCCCCGCGGCGCCGCCGAGGCAGACCGCGGGCTACCCCCCGCCTGGAGTGTTACGCRCACGACTGACGCTTGCTCCGTCCCACCTTCTGCGTGTTGTAGCCAGTGGAAGATAGATGCGTTCAGACTCAGTATTTCTCACTTTTTTCCAAATACCTTTTGTAGTAGTTCCTGACCACTAAGGAAAAGGGGAAGAAACCTCAAAAATTCACTAGACGCTGGGAAGTTATCTTTCTCCACCTGCACAGTTAGGCTCTGTTTTTCCCTAGGAGCTTTTAACAGATACAGGACCTATATACTATGCTGGCGAAGCACTCCCTGGTGTGATTGCAGCGATGCCAGCAAAGCTGTGTTTGTACCGGGACGGCGCAGCTCTGCCCCCGTCCCTGGCGGCACGACGGTCACACGGGAGCCGACCGACACAGGCGCCGCGCCGCGCTGCCGTTCTGCCGCCACGAGCCCCAGCAGGGGCAGCCCTGCCTAGCCAAGCTTAGGCCTTGCAAAGAGGGGTCGGATGACAGCACCAGACTCGGGCAAAGGCTGAGGAGCAACATCCTCGCGGGCTGCGGGTGTCCGGCTCGTCGTGGATGCGGCACCGCGGAGCAAGCAGAAGCTCCTCTGCGGGAGGAAGCCAGTTGAGGGGGAGCAGGCCACGGCGCTCACATCGAGGCTTGGGGATCTCCTGCCTTTTAAAGCCGGGGTGGAAAACAAACCATGACTCCTGCCCACGCCCCTGCCCTCCTCCCCGCTCGTGGTGAGCACAGCGCCCGGCTTGGAGGCCGGCCTGCTTGGCACCGCCGGCCCTGCGCCCGGCTCCGTGCCCACATCCCCAGTTCGGCTGGAGGACATCACGCGGCTCAGAACAAGATCCCCCACGCGGGGAGCTCCYAGCTCAGCGCAACCAGTGCACACCGAGCTTTAACTAGTCAGCAGGGAAATGCCGAGGCAAAGGCACGCGCTTCAGCACCACGCTCCTAGTGCAGTATTCAGACCTGCATGGAAACACCGCTTTTCTCTTGGGATTCACAACGGACAACCTTCTCCTGAAGATGTGAATCTACATCTGCCTTTTCAGTTCTGAAGGACTGACGAAAAGTGACCAAACATGATTCCAAACACGGCGCTGGGTGAAGAGCCTCCCTTTTACCTACCTCCGCAGTGAGAACCTCTGCCGGGAACGCTGCCTTGTGCTTAGCGGGCGGGAAGGGTGGCACGCGAGCTGCCAGCGGAGCAGCTGATGTAGGTTTCTGGCTAGCTTTTCTCACAGAAACTTGCCTGTGAGCCTGTACTCCACAGCACTTTTCCATGACATCTTAAAATGTTACCCGTGAGTTAGCAGTATGCATACATTATGAGTACGAATAATGAACTGGTGATTTCATTAGCTAATTTTTCAGCGCACAAGCATCTATGAAGTGGCTTATAGAGAAATAATCAGTTAGAAATTTACCCTGGATTTTCAGAAATGGATAATTTTAGTACAATGATTTAGTTGCATAAACAGTGAAATAAGAATTATCTAGATAAAAATAGAACTGTTCTGTCTGAAATTAAGAAATGTCATTCCTGGTTTTTTACYGGTATTAGGGTTCATAAATTTCCTTATCACAAAGACAAAATTTTGGGTCTAAACTTTTTACCCAAGGCCATGCAATGCTATTTCTGCAGAATAACTGGCAGAATGAAAAACATTTTTTACCTTAAATGGGACACTATCTGATATTTTTGAGAGAGCTGAAACTTCTTCCCCAAATGGCTGCTGTGAATTTGCACCTACTCTGGTGCTTCCTAGCGCAGGGATGACCCTAGCTCCCAGTCATGTCCAGTAACCCCCCCGCCACACACACACACATACACACACACGTGTTGTGTCCTACTGCCTTGAAGGAGCTCTGTGCATGCAACACATAACAACAGCAGCAACCTAAATGCTGAATGTATAGTCTGCAGTATCAATAAGCTATGCCTCTGAGCTTGTTAATATATTTGCTATATATAACTAACTTGGGCATTGACTACATTTACTTGAAAATACTTTTCTACAAAATATCACAGAGATCTTCCRAGATGCTCCAGAAACAGTTCTGTGGCAACTAGTTGTGCTCCAGTTTGCTGCAGAGATTTGAAAGGCCTCAAATGTGCACGTTCCTTTACTGCAATCTTGCAATACATTGTGCACCGTACGAAGAGTAACCACATTTGTGCAGCCATCACAACTGCTAAACATCTTTCCGGGAGGTTATGATTCATGCAAGTAGGAGACATAATGAGAACTTTACCTCACTAACTTTTTGAAGGTGTTCCTGGACCTTAAAATTACTTTTTCTTTGGCTAGGGATATAAGTTACCCCATTACTAGATGGTACTAAAAAAAAAAAAAAAAAAAAAGAGAGACTACTAATTAGCTATAGTGGGCTGTATTATGGCAGGTTCAAGTGTCAGAAAAATGGCAGTTACTTAGAGATACAACACCTGAGGGCATGGAAGTCCACGTGGTTGAAACCAAGGTCCAAGAGACTTCATCCAATATTTGCACATTTGTATACAATTCAGCAAGCTAATTATTTTGTATTGAAACAAAGAAGCACAGAGAAAGGGTCAAGCCACCAAGTCCCATCCATTCCTGTTGGCTTCAGCAAAAGTTAATAGTACTCATAAACCGGTAACTCCTTTTTGTGCCTAGATTCATGAAGCATGTTCCTAACTCACCTTAATCCGAACACAAGAGCCTCAGGAGGAGCATCAGGAGGGAGCACAATGCCAAAGGCAAGAATGCGGCTTTCTCCTTCTCCAAGTCTTCGTTGCTCATAGGGAGCAGATTGCTCTCCGTCTTTGGCTTAGCCATTACTTTACACAATTTACACACATGAGCTGACAGTGGTGATATAGAGTGTACTGACAGACAAACTCTGACACTAAGCTCATGTATTCCCTTTATTGAACTGTACTAGTTATTGCAATCAGATTAAGTCACATTTATAAAGCAGACCATCCAGTTGCACTGAAACCGATTATATTCATTACATAGTTTTAATCACTGTCCGGTGAACTGGCAAATCCAATCAAAGCATTAGTCTTTAATTAAAAAATTATAAAGAAATACTCAGACAATAGCCAAGCAATCACATCACAATGCACAGTTACCTAAAATTGCAATTAAAAAGCAGTTAACAAAAAAAAACACACCTAATCTTTAACTATCAGTATAATACAAGAAGCAACAAAGGGCAACGTCATCAAAGCAGATTTATCTAACACTATAAATTCAGTCAGAAGCAGAAGCTCTAAAGTACACTAGCTGAAGCAGGACAATAAAAAATACTGAGCATGGAATACTTTTAATCTCTTCCATTAATATTCATTTCCAGCTGCTTATAATAGCAGCGCCTCATGGCCAAATCATTAGAGTTTTACATCTGGGTTGCAAATGACACTTTGATTGGATGTAATGTTCAAATGGTCCTCCCCACTGTGCCACCGTCAAGTCTTCTGCAGAGAGGTGTCCTGTAGTGCCAGTGGCTCACTGTGCGTGCTGGCTCAATGTGTGGTTCTGGAAACACGAAAAAAGGAGACATGCATGAGGGGCAGAATAATAGAAAGCATGCCCATACCCTCCTACTCAGTACCATTTACGCAGAGCTCGACATAAAAGCTTCTCAATTATTACAAAACAAAATGCAATAAAGAAAAAGTACTCATAAGTAACAGCTGCCAATATGACACATTTGCTTTGTTCTGATAGATCTGTTAATGCTGGCATGAACTTAGGAAAAAATTCTACAAGCCAAGTAGAGCCATAATGTTTTTTTTTTCTTTCCTTTCAATACCTATAAAGAAAGTGGTAACACTTCATGGGCAAAATTTGCCTTTAGGGATTCCCTTAACTGTAACAATTAAAAAAAAAATCTGAATCGCTGTGGGAACCCTTGCCATATTTTACTCTTTTATTCTCACTAGTAACTGGTGCAAGCACTGGCAGAAAGAGACACCAGATTGTAACACATACTTCTCAGTCCAAGAAATACTTCAGCAATAACAGCTGAACCACCAGTTCAGGCAACAGGGTAATATACCCAGCAGAAAAAATAACTGGACATGTGACCCAGAAATTAAATCTCTTTAAAGAATAGACTTTGCTCTGCACACTTCCTTAAGCAGCTCAGAGTCTTTTTTTTTCTTTCCCCTTTTTTTCCTAGGAGGTTTGTAATAGCCTCATGTCATCACAGTATCTCAGATCAGAAGATGCTGAGCTATCTCGCCATTTTGTGCAGAAGCCAACAAATCGTGAAGCAATCTTGGAACCGTATTTTCAGAGCAGTACCAAGTTACCTACATTTTCTGTGCAGACTGAAACCCCAGTCCTACATATAAGCACAGCTAGAGATTTGCTTCAACATGAGCTTTTGTTGGGCTCGGTCCCCAGCATTCCCAAACGTAAAAATTRATTTGCATCATTTTAAGCCCATGTGATTTAACTTGTCTCCATCTGCCTAATAACAGAGGTCAGGCAAGTCCACCAGGTTGAAAAATAAGTTTTTAAACTCCAAATGAATTTAGAAGCCAATTACTTATTTACAATGATAATGCTGTAAAATAAAGTAGGATATTTTAACTTTTCATAAATCATCTGGTCCCTCTACATTATCTACAGTTACATCTCAATCGGGGAAAAAAAATGATCCTCCACTTTACCCAGAGACAACATCTGCCTAATGAAAACCGTCTGTGGAAAGAGCTAATGGGCGGCGGGCGACGCGCGGCCCCAGCGAGCAGGCAGCGGTGACCCCATTTGCAGCCTGGAGGATTTCTGGACTGTGCACTCCCCAAAACTGACCACCAGGTGTCAGAAGTGCCGTTGAGTTCCTAAATCATGTCAAAAGTTGCCTGTGATACTGTCTGTGGTGAGCAGGCGCGAGGAAACTGCACAGTGATGGTCAGGCTTTAACACAACAAAAGGTTAAAGCAAAGGCAGAAGCCTTACAACTGGAGCACACCCAGGAGCATCCCTTGTAAAATCAAAAGACTAATGAAATAGCAAAATAACTGTACCTTACTTAACATAACACTAGCTCTCTGAATGTAACCCCAGTAAGTAAAGCAAAATATTTCAGAATCAAAACCAAAAGCGCTGGAAAGCTTATCACAGGTGAAGGGTCACACTCAGGGAATGTCAAGGGAAGTGACAGCTCAAACCACTTTGCTTTTAGACAATTTACCATGATCAGGCATAAAATCTAATGGCTCTACTTTGGTTTAGGTGGAAGTGTTACTGACCTTAAGAAGGAATGACCTTCACAGTGCTGAATGTTATTCTTAAATCAAGTACCAAAGTTACATAAGAGACTGAACGGAGCTGCATAAACATAATGGCAACTCTGACAAGGAGCTTGCCCATTAAACCAGTCTGGAAAAGCATTAAGAATAACATATGCTGAAGAACACACATGCCACTTTGTCCTCAGACACACTCCTGAGCATTTTAACCATGGCAATTTCTAGCGAACTTCATTACCTTTCTATTTTTAGTCACCCTGAATATCAATAAAAGAAACTACGAAAGGTTCACCATCTTCAAATCGAAAGAAGGGCTATTCACTGTAGACAAATCTATACTTATTTAGGCAGTGTCATTTAAAAGATAATGCACAATCAGCACTAGATGCATGACGCGTAGTCTACAGTCAGGCAACATGATTTCAAACTTGTGTGGCTTCTGCATTGATTACACCCGGCAGGTCAATAAAGGAATGGTATGTGGCTCTAAATCTGATAATGAAGCTTTCATTGTGAGCCTTCTCTCCTCAAACACAGGTTAATAATATGTTCTGAACACTCCTAATACAACAAATACACTGTTTTTATGAACAGATTTTACACAAAGMAGCAAACGTTATACTCAAATCCTGCAGCTATTCGGAGCTGAGTCAGGTAGGAGCTGAAAAATTAAACATACTATAGAGCCATCAGTTAGAAAATAAAATATACATTTTTCATATGTAAATGTTGATTTAATGATAATATCTTGGGAATGTACCATTTATTCCCTTTGCATTCMTTACTGGCAATCAATATGCTGACTAGTCCCTGAACCAAGCAGTTAATAAATAGAGCCACATTTTAAAAGGGATTTTAGAAATGTACTTGCAATGTCTATAGACACAGGAGTCTGTGCACTGACTCCTCCACCTGCCTATCAGCAAACAGACCCTGCTCGAGCTATACGGACAAATGCTTAAGTCYTATATGCCACATACTGGTGACCACTAGCTGCGGAGTTCCTGCATGTGCAAAGAGCTCCATAAACACTCCTGATGTATATTCAGAAGACTTACGGAAGCCTGTCCATGTCCTCTGCAGCCAGGGTGGATCTCTTACCTACTAAAATGTATTTCAGACCACACTAACATGCCTTCTAACAACAGTCTGGCAGCCTCAGTCTCTCCCTTTCCTACTAACCCTCACATCGTATCTTCTTGCTTCTTCTCCCGCCTGGCCTACGAGTATGCAGCTTATTAGAATTGTGCTTTGCAGATGTCAGAAGCATCCAAGAAGTTCAACGCATAAATGGCTTACCTCTGTGCTACTACGAACTGTTCAAGGCTGGCAGAACGTAGCCATGAAGGCCAGAATGGAGTAAGCATTTGGAAACGTGCAACACTACAGGAATGCTCCTACCCAATAGCCTTTTGCTGACTAATTAGGAACCTTCCCATATCTTCCCAGTAGAAGGGCTGGGCTAGCAGGAAAAAAC
Source organism: Rhea americana (assembly GCF_003343005.1). Lineage (NCBI taxonomy): Eukaryota > Metazoa > Chordata > Aves > Rheiformes > Rheidae > Rhea > Rhea americana. Next base: position 4,916,295 of record NW_028186150.1, read on the forward strand.
TTTGAAGTGATTTTTCTGCTCTAGAATTTATAATTAAGAAATAAAAATTACAACAGCGATCTCCAAAGGAAAATGCAGCCACCACAAAAACGATGCATCTCCAGGCATGCCTATGTGTATATTTGCATATGCCTACCTGAACACAAGCACATCTCTACATATGTGTTTGGGGGCCAGCAGGAGGCAGGACGTAATTTGAAAAGTGAACATTAAAAATGGTCTTTCACGGCTCCTGTTAGGTCCCCTGGTTTATGCTCAGCTCACAGCTGATACCCCACAGAATACATCATTCTGAGACATTATTGCATCTGGAAAACTCTACAGCGGCACTAAGTCACCTGTCAAGATGAAGTAAGTCACAGCTTATTTATAGGGCAAGGTTGGAAATTTTCTTTTTTTCTTTTCTTAATAATCATGCAAAATGGATAGCAATTCTCTTAGCCATGTCAGTAGGAAAAATGCAACTACCCCAAGCCCCAGGGCTGTCTCAGTGTTTAAGTGGAATTTTCTACTCACTGCACAATCCCCAAATGAACCATTTGTGGAAGTATCTGTGACCGAGAAACTGGGCGACAGGCTTTGTAGGAAATAAAAAGATTTCAAAGAATGGTTGATTATTGTCTGTGTATATACTGATCGCTCTCCACTTCATCCCTGGGGACACCCCCTGCCTGCCCTCTGGATGTGGATCAAGCCAGTTTTGCAGGACACCTACAATGAATATTTCCGTGTTTTTTCTACATGCACTATTATGAAAACACTGGCATGACAATCCCCATTTTCAGAGCATTATGTCAAGAAGGAAGGCATCAGGCTTGAAAGATGATCACTTACAGCAGTTAAAAGAACTCTTACAAGCTATAKAAAGATTGAGAGAGAAAGCACACACAGAAAAGCAGCACATGATGGAGCAGAGCTCCAAGCCAGGCAGTCAAGCTGGGAGGCTCCCACACTGCAACAAAATTCACTGCCAACAAGTCACAGGTGTACTACACAGGAGCAGGTGAAAAAAATAAAATGCAACTGCGAGGGGTGTGATAATGGTTTGAGGCCATAATACATCCAGCCTATAGTGCCATTGTGCATCTGTTGCGGATTGAGGTATTCTGTACCAGCCGTTTCGTAGGTATACTGTCTACGCATGTGAGCACATACACCTAAAAGACCATATGTTACACAGGGGTTAAGAAATGGCACAACAAGGCTGTGACACCTACCATCCTCTAGTGAAATTCATATGCCTTCTACAGTTTTATATATGGATTGGGACTCTGATTAAAGGTTATAAAGCCTCCCTCTCTCTCATTCCAAATCCTATTAAAATGAACAGAAACCATTCCTCAAAACATTTYAATAGGAATTACACAGATAATAGATTCATGTGACAAACAGCCAACATGAAACTTAACTGGTGATTAGCCCATGGGGTGACCCATGAATATGAGCATGTCTACATGTCTGGGAGTGTAAGTACGTGGTGTTTTGCCTGCGCATTGCTTCCCCAGCATCAGCCCGCTCAGCTGCCCCGGCAGCCCTGCTGCTCCAGGCTACAGAAATGCAGGTGCTTGAGCTACCACCAACAACCCAGGCAGGAAATGCAGACTCCAGCAGTGAAACGTGAGCGAAACTGTATGATCTTGTGACACTGGAAGGCAATTCCTATTAATCACTGCATTTTTCCCATCACGCAGGGGTCTTCCAGAGACAGGCAGGAGCTTGGGAGCCTCTCCCCTGCCCTTCTCCCCCTTCCCGGTCAAGCTTTCTTCTGCCTTTTCAGTACCCCAAAACACTGTTGGCACTTGCGGTTTGCAAGCGCAGGGGTCAGTGTCCTGACTGAGGCCTCCTTTGGGGTTTGCTTCTTCCTCCCTATTTACTCTCCCTTGTCTCCTATGGATTGAGCTGGGAGAAAGAAGAGAAACAATCCCTCCTTTTAATGTCAATGCATTCAGCTTGCAAGACACAAGCTAATCCTCAGATTCAGCTGTTGACTTGAGGCAAAGGTTCAAGTCTCTCAGTTGAACATTTAAAAAACAGACCAAACACAAATTCCAAATTGCTAWGAACAGAAGTTAGAATGTCTAAATATTTACAAAATACCATCTGAAACATTATTTTTTAAAACTACTTTTTGCATCATTTGAATTTAAAATGTCCAAAAATCTCTCAGTCATTATCCTTCGTTATACGTTCATAAGCACGCACATGTATGTGCACAGTTACTGTTTTCATCTAACAGCAATCCATAAAGATCGAAATCTTTACGCCTTGACTTTATAAAAAGAGATTACTTTAGTCAGAGGACACAAGACGACCCTTGCTTTAGCCATTGAAGATTATGTTCTCTACGGAAAGCTGTGAGCCTTAAATTGGTGCTGCTTTAATCCTAAACTGGAGAGGCATTCAAGAGATGCCACGACCCAGAAAAGCAAAAAAAAAAAAAAAAAAAAACTAAATAAAAAAGAAGAGCTCACTCCAGGAAAGAAAAGAGTGAGACAGGAAGACAGAGACAGAGGAAAGGAGCACAACTCTACATCAGAGGATAAACTGTTTATTTTTAATTTTTTGGTTGTTACATTCCATTTACCATCACACACACTAAAGAAAAATCACCTTTGCACCCCCTTGCAGTTTGTATGTGCTTATTTTTAGAACTGTTTGACAATTATCCAAGGGTCTAAGACTAACAGATGGCCTGTCTTAAAGCCTCATATGTTCACTAGTTTGCACTTCTGACAAACAGTAAATGTACTCAAGAGTGTGCCATAAACAGGGCTGAATGAATACTCAGAACACAATTTAGTTAATACACTTCATTAAAACTGATAGTGGTAACCAATGTTTCCCATAAAACCAGGTGTTAATTTTCCTTCCAGTTGTTTCAGGTAACTCCTACCCAGTGACACTTATCTGTTTAGATCTTAGTTTTTCAAGAAATACAGTATTATTGCTTTCCTTTCCCCTGATATTTCACCCACTACATAAAATGCTTGTAACAAGTGAACTCCAAGTTATCACGGTGCTCAAAAAAAAAAAAAAAAAAAAAAAAAAAAAAAAAAAAAAAAAAAAAAAAAAAAAGAAAAAAAAGGATTGTAAAAAGGGAAAGAAAAGAAAAAAAAAAAAAAAAAAAAAAAAAAAAAAAAAAAAAAAAAAAAAAAAAAGAATTGTCAGGAAGACAGGTTCACATGTGCCTTTTTTATTTGAAGAATCCCTTGAAATCGAGGTAGAAGCAAACGAAAGGTGGCACATCCTTTGTGAAGGGGAAAGTCTGCCTGCGTTACTGCTTCCTTCACATCTCTGAAAATCTGATAACTTGCCATGCGTCAGTCAGTCTCAGTGTTAGCACACTTTAGATGGCACTTGAACAAACGCAGTTAGGAAGCTGTCCTTTACTGAACCGAAAAAAAAAATCACTTCAAGTGTCTAAGAAAATACATCTGGAGGACTGGTGTCAGCAGAAAAGCAGAGCTGGCTATTTCAGCTGGAAATACCTGCATCTTAGGTGCTCTGGCACTGACGCGCTTAGGTGCCTGGGGCCAAACCCGCCTTCCCCTTGCACGGGGTGGCAGAAACGCTGACCTGCCCCCGGGCACGGCCGGCCCGCAGCTGCCTGCCCCTCCGCACGCGGCGCGCACCCGGAGCCCAGCCGTCGGCCTCGGCTCCCGCTCCCACGGGAGCATTCAGGAGCCGCGAAGAGATGCCACGATGTCAGGACGCGCGAAAGAGAGAAAAGCTGCGCGCGATATACGACAGGCTGAACACCGTCTGCTTTTTTTAAAAAAAAAAAAAAAAAAAAAATTCTTTTTCTGCTGCTTGCACTGGTCTATATGGAAACGTCGCTGCCGGGCACCGCTCTGTAACACCGAGCCAGAGGCGCGCAGAGCCCCGCGCAGAGGCGCAGGTGGATGCCCGCAGCCCCGGCTCGCCGCGCTCGCCTGCTGTCTGGSGGGGTCTGCACAAGTCTTTGGCTCGGTTTCACCTCTAGACTTAGACAATTGCTCTAATTTTAGCAATCCTCACACTTTGATAGGCATTTCTATGCTATTCTGGGTTTGAAAAATTATCTTTTTAAACAAATACAGTTATTTTTCTCAATGCCAGCATTTCCTTGCAATAGCTAAGGATTTTTTAAATGATTTATGAATTTAATTTCTCTTCTAATTCAGGTTGTTTAGTCCTAATCAGACTTTGACAACTCACCTAACGTGTTTTTCCCTTTCCACTTGAGACTAATAATTCTCTATCATCATTCTTCTCTAAAATCTCAGAATAAAATAAGGTGAATCTATTACCAATTAACTCCAAACGCTAGTTTAAGCATGGCATAGCCTCTCACATTCTATTAAATATTTCACTGAACAGGCTCTACACTTCTTCCAAAAACACTGGGTAAAATACTGAAGTACAAAAGCAAGCTAAAGCCTTTGGGAAAATTTCCTTACCACGGTGCTCTGGAAATAAAAAACACTGGAGAATACATTATTAAGAGATAACCAGCATTTTCTGTTAGAGAAACTAGCCGTAAACATGCTATGATTCACTCAGGCACCCAATGAAACAAGGGAGCTAATAATACCTGTCTTGAGGGACTGCACGCTCCTGAGAATTTTACTCAGAAATGCAAATTTATCGGCATCCTTCTGACTTGTAGTCCACACTATGCCATGCATAAGATCAAAATATACCTAGGGAAGAACCTTACACTCCTTAAATGTAAAGGGAGGAGTATAAATTTAATTACTACTGTCAGAAGTGCATGAAAACAGAATATTTTTAGAATTCCTACACTCCTCCTCCCCTCCGCCGCCCCCAGCGTCTCCGTCTGACCGAATCCCGGCGATTTCGCGGAGCYGAAGCGCAGGAAGGGGCATGCCCAGCCCCAGCGCCACGCACGCRACGTGGCCGGCCGGCCACGGCGTGGAGGGACCGGGACTCCCGGGCAGCGGTGCCGCCGGGCTCCCAGGAGCAGCCCCGCGCCCCAGCCGCGGCTCCCGCGCCCCGCGCCGCAGCTCCCGCGCCCCGCGCCTGCTTCCTCGGGGCTGGCGGGCGGGCAGCGAGCCTGCACAGCTACCCTCAGGAACGCCAGCGCCGCAACTCAAACCCGTTCCGAGATACAAGCCACACACTAATCTGAGAAAATATCTTCCGCGCACATACATACTTCCTTGCGCTATGCCAAGGATTTCAGCACCGCTCCCAGTGCTCATCTATTTTTATCCATTTACGGGCCCTACTCAGGGAAGCAAAGTGCTTCAACATCATTTGCAAGGGGAAAACCTTTTCCAGGAGTCCCTATCAGCTATTCCTCTCAAAAATGTGTCACTCCGCATCACAGCCTTGTTGGTTTATTTGCAGCCTGTCTGAGGGGCATCTCGTTAAGCCCCCCTTGMCTGGAGGGAAAGCGCACTGCAGAGGGCTGGCAGCATCGCTACGGCCCCCTTTGCGCCTCTTCTACACTACGCAGTTTCCCAATTTGGTCTCCATCGTCGGACCAGGATGGCACCCTGACGCCCCGACACTCTTTTCGCTCAAAAATACTTAGAGCAAAAGGGAACTGCTTTACATAGTACCTTCACCAATCAAAACACATAGGCAAAAACCTTCATTGAAGGACCATTTCCATAGGAATATAAACCAACAAAAGACCAGAAATTCAAAGTTGAACCTAAAACTGTCTCCTTAACCTGCACTGCTGCTCTTAGGAACGGCAAAGCTCATAGAACAGCATTTGATTTTTTTTCAGCTTTTTTGTAGCAACAATTTAATATTGCTGGTGCTAAAGACCAAGTATGGMACAGACTTAGCCTTAATTGTGAATCTTAATGCAGGCATTAGCTGGGGCACATCCCCCAGCCTCCACCTGGGCAATACCCTCCAGCAACAAGGATGGGAGTTTCACCCAAATAAAGTTCATTGGACCAAATAAGCAAGTGCAAACGGGCTGACTTCAAATGAGCTGAGCCTACTGCATCCAGACTACACATTAGCACAATTCTTTTATCAGTAATGTTTTTATAAAGCAGTTACTAAAGTAAAACTCTCTCTAATGGAATACTGATATGACAAATTGTATTGCCCTGTGTTATGAATACATTTCTCTTATTCCTGCCAAGTGGTACGCACTTACTGCGCTGACAAAATGACTGGTCAGTGACCTGTTGCCTTGGACATAATGGCTGTTATTGCTGGTTTCTAATTTCAAAAGGGATATAAAAATCCTCCAATACAAGTCTCTTGGCTATAATAGCAAGGCTACTGTTTATAAAAGTATGTTACTTGCCTCCCCATTAGTGTACAGGCCACGAGCAGAGCAGAAATCTGCAGACCTAWCTGTGATCAGCACACTGCCCGCTTGGCTGGAGGAATTAACCCCAACGGAGCTATTAGTGCRAAAGAACCACCGTGGTTTGTTCCCGTAAGTGGGGCCAGAGTATCACCAGGACGAAGCCACCTCCTCCAAAACGTCACAGGACAGATAGGGAGGCCGTACCGCCRCGCTGGGATGTGTGTGAAGCAACTGTCACTGGTAGAAAACGGGACTTTTCAGCCAGCTCTGTTCTGCTACAATGGTGTCACTGGTCTCAGGAAAATGTGACATTTAGTCTGAAAACTGCATTTTCAACTATCACGAGTTCATGAAAAAGACRACAAGCACGTCTGAGCAGCAAGGAGTACAAACATTTCGAAAGTAAACGCATTCGGAAACTCCTCCCCAGGCCTTCCGCGYGCCGGCGGCAGACACGCTACAGGCAGTCAAACCTCCCCGCCCAGAGCAATTTATTCGGGTTTATCTGTGCAACAGACCCCAATGAGGGCACCCTCCTTCGGGGCCGGCTCCGCTCCGGCAGCGCTCCGGCCCTTCCGCGCGGTGCCAAGCTGGAGCAGGGCGGCCCGGCGGAGGGGACTGAGGCGCTGCTACCGCCTTCCCGGSAGCCGGTGCAGAGGACGCCGGAGACGCTCTGCAGAAAATCARTCTGCTCAGGCGCGGCTCCGTTCCTGAGCTCGCGCTGGACGGAGCTGCCGAAGCCGGGCTGGCTGACACGGAGGCTCTCGGGAGCGTCTCCCGGAGGCGCAGGGGCGCGAGCCCGCACGGACCCGGCCTCCCCCAGCACGCGCCCGGCCCGCCGGGAGCGCCAGCAGCTCCGCAAGAAGCTAGCAAAGGGCTGCAGCTGAGCTGGGATGAAAGAGCCTGGCTGAACCCACGCTGACCTTATGCAAAGACRTGAGCTGTCTCTACCCCAAACTCCTCAGCATGTGCTATGTTATCTGTATTATCTAAATTTTTCCAGTAGAGCCCCACTACCCTCATTATGGATAGGCAGTTTAGTATATCGCAAGGTATTCTGTCAACTCGAAACCGTGAGGAGAGAACCGAGCATTAGCAATCAGACCGTTAGCGTTTATCGCGTAAGTCCAGGTCACTGCACACATGCACTCAGCCTGCCCACCAAACATTCCTGTGCCATTTTTTGTTTAACATAAGCAAAAACCGCAGAACAGGCACAATCTTGAAACAAATGGTTTTCTACATTATTCTAGCTTCTTCCTTTCCCCTCAGGTCAAAGCRTGACATAAAACTTATTCGCAAAACATGACGGAAAATCAGACTACTAATTGCACAAACGTAACTGTATGTTTGAATGTACCTCTTTGAAAGCAACTTCAACATGAACGAGCGGCTAGGAGAGTCCAGGCTGCTCTAGCTCTATATCCGTATCACAGCTGCCTCTAGGTAGGCTGGGCCAAAAATACTGCCRCAGCCTCCGCTCCAAAAGCACCGAGACGCAGGCAACGGCAGGCCCTAAGTACGCGTCCAGGAGTAGCAAGGCAAGTTACCAACTTACCCTCTAACTCCTCCTCCTCCTCCTTTTGTTCTTACTAGGTCCCACTTTTTCCTGACAGCTGCTCACACTTGCTCCGGATATTTGACCTCGCAGAGCAACGGGAACAGGGAAGTCAGCAAAGAATTAGCAGGAATCACTCCCTGCTCTTTAAAACTGCGCAGGAAAGACATGCCCTGAGCAGGACACACCACCCTCATCTCAGTCCAGCATGTAGAGGTGAAACCCTGCTCCCACCGCCTTTTGCTGACCAAGCAGAGAAATCCTAGAATTAAGCCCTAAATCTCTAACTCAGCAGATCAGAGGTACGTCCAAGGCACTTTCAAATTTCTTCAAGAAATTATTTTTCAAATTCCTTCTGATGGTAAAACTGATGGAGGCTTCACCAGCACCGTGGTAGTAGGAAATAGCAGCACAGTATCAATCCAGGATTTCCTGTGTGAAAAACTTCAGCTTCAGATCTAAAATACAACGCACACAATGTTTGCAAGACTGAGAAAACACATGACGCTTGTGATACATTTATTATCTTCCTGGGGAAATGATATAGAGGACAAAAGGGACTGTGTTTACTCCCTCCCCAGCTGCTTTTACAATCTAATAATTTATTTCTCCTGGTTATAAATTTCAGATTTAAACGAAATCCCTGAAACCTAAAGATGCCACATAGTAGAGGCTAGAGCAGTATTTCTTTCTRTTTTGGAGATTGAGTGTTTAATGCATTGCTCTTTTAACCAGTAGCCTTAAATTTCTGSGGGAAAAAAAGACAAGCAATTAGACGGTGGCAGGCCCTAGATGCAAACATAGGCAACTGGCGATTACTACCTTCATATACAGAGTTAAAAATATCTGGTTATTGAAAATGATTTTCTCAGTCCGTTGGGGTTTATCTAGGTTTAGGCTGAGATATTTATTTTTTCTGCAGCAGCTGTACTGGGGGATTCTTTTACAACATTTTCCTTGCACACTAGCTATATATCATTCACATTTCTGAAAACTGAGGACCTTCTATGATGTAAGAAATCCCTGCAATTAGAAATACAAACATACCCTCTCCTAGAAATGTAGAATAAAATAAGTCCCCAAACCCTTCCCATCAGCAGGTAAGATAGCAGTGCTCTGAAGGCAAACGTAAAAACCCAGAGTATAAATTCCTGTTAACTGTTACAAATATATCCATCTGCTCACAGACTAACTAGCGACCGAAACCAATGAATCCACTGAAACGTAATTTTCAAGTCCACTAGCGTCTGTCCTCTTCTAGTAATAAAGTAAATGCTTTTCAATAACTGCCCTGCTTTTGAATGCCAACTTCCATTTAAGTAGGTTTTGGGTTTACTTCTCTCTAGGAAAAAAAAAATAGCAAATGCCTTTTCTTTCCAAAGGTCAAACCAAGCTTTTAAAGAACAAGCAACGTTTCAGCAAGCCAGAGAGGACAAAACTCCAATCAGATAAGTGGTCTGTGTAATGAGTGAGACCCACGGCTGCCTCAGGTTTCTTGAATGGGCTGTAGGATAGGATTTGGCACAAACAGGCTGATATGTTGAAGCTTACATCTCTTTTACTGCAGACAAGAAATTCACTAAAATATATAAATAATGAATGTGGCTGGGGATCTCTGCTGGTACTACTGCTGGTTCTGCAAGATGCAGAAACAGAAACATAGACTGTTCCATGTTTTTGTTATTAGTGAATCCTTGTTCTCCAACAATAAACATAGAATATTTTATCTGAAATGGCTTCTGCAGCACATACAATATAAGTTTCAGCTCTCTAAAAGTGCCAGCAAATTGCAGAAAGATAAGTTACAAAGACGTACCTAATTTGCTGTGATGAATTGTGTGCATGCTTCAGTGATCAAAACTGCAGCTGAGACCTATTATATTTAATGATCTAGACATTTCTTGTGAAAACACTCAGGCATATACCGTTATGTCTGGACAAGCATCCTCGTTTTGCTCTAGCAGCAAGCAGATGAAGAGACTGAACTTTTAAAAGCRTGTTGTATACCACCTTCAATGAACTGCTTAAAACAGAGGCTAATTTAGCCTCTTCTGCTACTTTCTTTAAATAATGCTTGTGGTTGCAAATGCAGCAGTCCCTGTTCCTTTGAAAATTGAAGTCAGTTCCTTTGGACTATAGCGACACTTACAGGAGGAAACAGAGCTAATCCATGATCAAATCACAAACCACTTTCCACAGCAGCGGAAAATCACTGTAGCCATATCAGAAATCCATTCCTCTTCCCATCAGTAACTATAAGAAAAATCTGTGATACAACGTTTTAGAGAAAAAACGAAACCAAAACTCAAACCCTTCTTCTTATTTGATTAGCTGCCCCATTGGGAAGGAGTTCCCCCCAAAAGTTCCTGTGGAGGTAGCTGTGCCCATGGCCTGGTCACCACCACACCTGCCCTTCTGACCTGCTGCTAGTGTCACCTTTACTATGAGGCTACATGCAGAGAAGCAGGAAAACTCCTCTTTTCCACCTTCCTATAGGGATAGAAATTTCACCTTACCAAGACACAAAAGCCTGAATGAATGAAAGGTCTGAGGTTACCAGACCAGAGTTACCAGGTCATGATGAGTCTGGCTCCTCCAAAACTCTCTTGCACGGATTTGGGCACATTGCCTTTCCAAATTCATAAAGCAAGGATAATACAACCACAGGAAAAGCACAGGTAAGCTTAATTCACTCATGCTTGTAAAAAAGAGCTCTGCAGAGAGAGGCCACTACAGAATATTCTTGCTACCACACATTAAAGAACTTGTTTTTCTCCCTCCCTGGTCAGTTTGATCCTTTTTCTATTGTTCTTTCTTCAACAAAATGGAACAAAACACAAGCTTGGGTGTTTCACTCCAGTAGTAAGGATTTCAAAGTGCTATTTCATTCACCTGAGGAGCTGCTAAATACTATCACAGTGGTAATTTGTGATAGTGTGGTAAAGAATGAAGAAAAGGTATTTGTTAATTGTTGACATAACAAAATTAATTTTCCATCCCTAAACTTTTTCTCATCTCTCCTGTGAGCTCTGATGCAATGTTACTGACTGGCACTGCTGAAATGCCAACTTGCATTTCTCATCCTTAATTTCTCTCTAAATGTCATTAGTAATTGTTATTGCCAGACCAGAGAGTGCAATCTGCTCTTTCAGAAAGAAAATCTATTTTCCATTTCTTCTCCTGTGCTTCCTCCTTTTTGTTAAGAATGGATGTATAACAGTAACACAGTTCATGTGCTTTGTTTCCAAAAGGATAGGCATGCATTAATATATCTGGAAGTGAAACATTCCTGCTTCATTTATTTACATACAACATGCCCAGATCTTTATGAATACTAAATTGTATATTCAGAGGCATTTTTTTAAACACATCTTTCAAGAACACTAACAAGTCTTAATTGAACAAAACTAATAAGCTGGGGAAGGAATCATCCTTTAATGCATGCATGTAAACTCTCCTCTGGATTGTCCCATAAATCACTCTTCTGGTGGGAAATCATGTTTTTGAATATAATAGCAGAAGTTTTCTATGTTACAGGTTTTTCTCTCTTTCTGCCACATGAAAAAAAAATCCCTTCAGCAAGGATGTGTAAACTACAGTCTAGCTTTGGTCTGGCGGAGCGTGTTACTATTTACCCATGAAAATAAGAATGGTTTCCACCACTAAACGGGGAGCTGAAGTCAGACATCTGTGTGCAAAGGAAAACCTGCAAATGTAAAAGGTTGGGTCCATGCACATTATTATGGAACGTGCCAGTGATTTAGTAGTCCACRTCCAGCTCCTACAAAATTTGGCCTCTGATAGTTAGGGGAGAGCAGTACCTTGGCACTTTGAGTCAATTTTATGAAGGGCTCTGTGTATCATGATACATCTTTAACTGGCCTCTATATTCAGCACATCACACATATGGGTGCATGTCTACTTTATGTTTTACAACATATATAAAGTAAATAGTTCAATGCTAGATGGCATTTCCCTATCCATTAACTAAAGGCATCTTAGCTCAGAATAAACAGACATTTGAACATTTCCAACCAGGAATTGTGCTTTCAATAAACACAATTGATGCATATACATTGTCTCTTGGCGGCTTACACTCATGCCCATCTGTTGGGATGGCATGGTGCCTATGCAAAAGTTGGTTGGACCCTTGCCCTAGGGCATAGATGACAGGCAACGACGGGTTTAGTTGGGCAGCCTGAATAACGGATCCAAGTGCCATCTCTGCTGTAGGAAGTCCCTTCTGTGTGCCAGCACTGCCACATTGCAACTACATGCCTCCTTACACTTGACCACACATGTTGACACTTGGGTGCGCTTAAGTGCATTAATGACTCAAACAACGCCTTTCACCTGGCTCCTTCTTTTTTTCTTCCCCCCCTCCCTTTTTTTTCTTCTCAAATCTCCACTCTGCACACATTAATGTGAAGTTAGGTACATATCAGCCAGCACCAGCCACAGAACAGTATTCATGGTGTGAGAAATCAAGGAAGTTTTTTTGTTTTGGGACAGACTGTTCCAGCCATAAACATTTCCAAGCTTCATCTCAGGTGAGTCTTTGCAGTCCTGGGAGAGCTGCCTCTGTCTCACTGAAAAGACCCCAAGGACGGTAAAGATGTATGTGGATCAGAATCTTCTTTTCTGACAAAAAATGCTGCATCTTGTCACTGTGTCAAACACAGGGCAATCCAAGATTTTTGTTTTCAGCTAGAAGGGGCCCTGCAGAGCACGGGCAGGTGGTGCAGCCCAGCTCACATGGCTGTCATAAGGTATCCCCCAACCTCAGCCCCGGCAAACACCCTCCTCATGCTGTGCTAGGGAAGAAGGTGCTGGCAAATCACACAGGGGACCAAAGCAGCAACCCCCCCTTGCTTTTAAGCATAGTATTAACCTCGCTAGACCCCAGGAAACCTCCCACATGACCCACACACAACATCACACGCAGCTGCTACCGAGCTGCRGCTACATTGCTCAGCAGTCTGTGCTTGGGTTTCTACGCTCTGGTCATTGCGACAGCCCGTTCCTAACCAAGATTTGCAAACACTCATATGTTTCTCCAAAGAATTTATAAATACGTGAGGAAATCCTGAAAGCTAATAGGCAAAATTCTTTTCTCCTGTGACAACAGATCTGGTTTTGCAGTCCATAAAGGACTTTCAGGCAGACAGACTCARTATGATGGGTATGTGCCTACAGCACTTTCAATTTTTAATTATTGTTAGTTATAATTATCTGGCTGTGTCTGAATGAAACCCAGCAATATGGCTGGAATAGATTTTGGATTTCTTGTAATTTATTAGCTTTATAACTACTAATAATTAAAATTTAACAATGCTCCAAGCACCACAGCAACATTTTTTAAGAAATGTTAGCCAAATCTGCTTGGATAACAGACTATGTCATTTTCAGGTTTTTAAAGGAGGACTGACATTTCAAAAAATGCAGAGATAGATGACACACTCTGAAGCCTTTCAACAGCCAAAAGGGAAAGGTATAGATTGTGTTTAAAACAAAAAAAAATTTTTAGTTAAGTAGCAGAAACAATTAATCCTGTACATAATTTTGTTGATACTTCATATGAAATTTAGAGCTTGTGGTTTGTTTCCAGCAAGAYGTTCCTGGTGTTTAATATTCACGCCACGCATAAATTCTAAAATACAGCAGAAATTACGTAACTGAAAATACTGCTCTGAGACACAGTCACATTTCAGGTCCTRTTTGCCCTGTCACCCACCCACCGCCCCGTGCAAAATATTTTCTGCAATATTCTCAAAATACCATAGATTTATATTTCTATTGCAGACCCTATGGACACTTCAGGACAGAAGCACCGAGATATTTTGAAGTGTTGCATGCATACAGGGTTGTTTGGAAAAAAAATTTTGCTCCTATTTAATTAAGCCTTTCTGTGCCCCGGGAAATAGGTAAGGCCAATTTTTCAAGTAGTAGCCAGAGATACTGATTACCAAAAGATTTTGAATAGCTGGGGACAACCCCCAAATCTCCTAACTTCCACCTCTCAGCGCACTCGGGTGTGGGCTGAGCCTGTACAGGTGGCCCTGCAGACTTGCCCGGGTGCAGCTGGGTCCCACGCAAGCCCCGGGGCTCACATCCTCCCCAGCCATTTCAGGGGACATGGCTGCACCCCACGGGCTGCCTGGCCCGCTTGCACGAGAGCTGGAGTTGTTGGTCCCCCGTGCCCTGACCACCAGCGGGGCTCCAGGAGACTCTGCCTTGGCTGAAGCCCCCACAGGCCGAATCAGACCCAGGAGGGCTCGCTGTGGCGATCCCCTCACCAAGGCAGGATACAGCCTGCTACAGAAGACGCGTCCAACATCGAGCTGACATTAAAAGCTGACTTCTTAAGAAAAGACAACCTGCTTAGGGCTCGATCAGCTGTAATCAGCACAAAAAATCCCAAGGACTTTGATGTGGACCAAATCAAGCCCCTGGAGGACACTCATGGTAAATCATTATTAATATAATGAGTACAATTTCTGTGCTGCAGTTCATGCCTGTTTATGGATATAAGAAAACTGCCAGTTTTTCACATAAAATAAAATGAGGAGAGAAACAAACCACAGTGCTGGCCAATGAGCCATAGTAGCCACTCTCCTTTTGATATGTATACTTTTTAAGAAACTTAAAATGACAGCAAATTCTTCCAGTGAAGCTCCCTGAATTTAGTGGTTTGACATATCTCCAAATCTGAACAGAAAAGAAAGCCTTTTATTCATAGCAGGCAATAAAACACCTGAACACCTGTGCTAGGAAAGACCTGGCAGGTACCCTGCTCCCTTGGTACCCGGATTATTTGTGCATTGTTTATTATATCCCTTGCCTTAGTTTTCATCAATTGTAATCATTTTGGAGGAAACAGTATGATTAACAGTACACAAGCAAACAGCAGGGATTAATCCTTTAAATACAAATACTTCCTTGGTTATGTGATGGCTCTTCGGAAAAACAGTGTGGCAAAAGAGCACATATGAAAATCCTCAAGTTTCCTCTAAAAATCACTGTTTAGTCACAATTTGCTTAACATAATTCTTGATACAAGCAGTTAAGGTGGTGTATTTCACAATTGTGAATAACAGCACAAACATAATTCTCAGCACCCACTGGGTATCAAAATTTCTGACCTATCTTCTGAGTTGGCAGGGCTTCCCTATTATATTTTAAGTAGCAAAGACCAATATTTTGGTTGTCAAAGAGCAAGGTAATTTCCCATGCCTGGATGTCCTGCGTGCCATTCTAGCTTCTGCAGTCAGTTAAAAGCTAATGGTTTGTAATACAGGTCCTAGAGATCATGCTCTGTCTCCTTCTGCAGTCTGTGTGAGACTTGAGTGAATTGCAGTTTAACTCCTAAAAAAAAAAGTCTACACTTGTCTCAGAAAAAACATTTCAGTAGAAAGAATGAAATGCCATAGACTTGAAGTTCTATAAATTATGCATAAATTTGATTTTTGGGGGAGATTTTCATCATATTCACAGATGTCAGTCTTTACAAACTACCATACAGTGAACTGAGGATGTGAAAACTAGGAACCACTAGCCTTTTCTCAGATTTCTTCTGCTCTAAGGATGCACTGATTTTACTTCCACCCTGTCTGAGATACCATACACACTGTTCTCATTATGTTTCATACTTAAGCTCACCATGTTTTCTTTCCTTATTTTTAATGAGATAACACAGGCAATTAAATAACATCCTGTTTCTTTTGTGGCAATAATATCAACATAACCTCACTGACTCACCCCTGTGTGATTTGCCACTGATACACACTGGAGTTTCCACAACATGAACAGAGTGAGCTTTGTTCCTCAAGGCTTTCTTAGGCCCTGGTTAGGATTTGGCTCCACCAAATCATGTCAACATCAAAACATAAACATACATTAAAATACAACTACTATTTCAGCAATGAAAGGAGGGTGTTTCAAGGGTGTTGTGCTGCTGAAGCAGTATTTGCACCAAGCACCAAAACGCACATTTACAGTGTCAATCTTTATTTGTCACATGGCATACATATGCCCTTCTTGGCATCTTTGGTATTTAATGCAATGGTTTAAAGAAATACTCACAAATTAGCAGGGCTAATTCATGCCACTCCATGACATCTCTAAGAGCTACCTTTTCCCTCCTCTGCATATCATTTTGTCCACCCTCCTTGTTTGTCTTACCTTTTTGTAATCTCACCATGCTGAATTTCTTCTTGAAATATTTAAATGCTCATTTTTTTAAAAAGTATTTTCAATAGTTTCACTTAAAAATACAAAGAAGTAAAACAAAGCGTAGGTTCAGATTTTTGCTTAAAAAGAATAATTGTTATTTTACACCAGTGGGAAAGCAAGATCAGAACTGAAAAGTCAAATTCATCAAGCAGAACCATTTGATGGATGGTGATTTTCCCACATGAGAACAATGGCACTGTTACGAGATTGAAAGGTTTATGCAGATTAAACTGTTAAGAGCAGCTGAACAACTGATTCACTAAAATAATACTAAATCTTCATTACTCAACAAAAATACAACAAAAAGTTGAGGAATTCAGAACAGGCAACTTACAAATAAGCAACTGATGAGATCATGCCAAACCAGACTGGTTCAAAAGGCTTGAGCATTTTTAACTGATTTATACAGATATTTTGGTTCGGGTATTTGAATTAATAAAATCCCTGACATCAAACAAATACACATTTCTGAGTCACCACCAAAATAAAGACTAAAACTGTGCAGCTAAGTATTACCTTTTCATTCAGCCAAAACCATTCAAAACTACTTGTGTAATTATCATGAGCACAGAAATTTTAAATGCACAAAAATCCTATGTAAAAATTGGAAAGTGATAATTATAATTTATCTGATTAAAGCTCCTATTTGTGGAGATTTTGCTATGCACAACACTTCAGAACTGAAACACTATGTAATTAAAACGGTTAATTGCAAAAAGCAAGCCATTGTTAAGACCATAATTTAACAAGCTTCTCTTTATTTGACCATCTGATTTTAAAGGTTAATGCAGTGACCTAGGAAGGCAGCACACCCATTTTAATTGTGCTGGCATTTTGACCAAACACCACTTTAAAGGAAAAATGGGAGGAAAAATCTGAGCTGGCTTTGCAAGCCACCGTTGCCTTCATACAATGTTCACAGTGAGAACACACAAAAACAAAATCTGCTGACTTTATTAAAATATTAACAAGGTATAGTTAAAACTTTTGTACACTTATGCAAATCAGGTTGCTAGAACAAGGGAAGGAAGAGATTCCCCTGGGAGAAAAAAAAATAAAATCAACAAAGTGAAAAGATCAACCATCCTTCCACAGCATGACAGCACGACACAAGAGGCAGCAGCTTGGGAATTCAGCAAGATAAATAAAAACCCTCCAAAGTTTAAGTAAATCATGGATTATAAAGCTAATAGGTTTAAATGAGGCATACAGTAGCATTCTATAAAAAGACCGTGTTTGCCAGGGGACGGCAGGAGTGCTGCAGCAGAGGCGCTGCACAGGTAACGCTCGCCTGGCGGGGAGGCCCAGGCGGGCGTCTTGGACCTGTGGAAGTTGCAGCATCTGAACAGGTTTAACACCAAACATCTCGGTTTGGTTTTAAAACCAGCCAGGTGCCGCAGCAGACCCAAGCCAGGAGTGAGGGCAGCCAGCCCCGAGACCGGCTGCAGTTCACCGAGGGCTGCGGACCAACACAGGCTTTGCAGGGGCTCCGGCTGTATGGCTGTGGCCCCCGGCGCCGACAGCAAAATGAGTAGGTAATGCCTGGTTTCCAGACCCTGCTGCTTTTTAACGTGCTATTGCCCTGGTGGATCCTCTAATTAAAGCACTGCGTTCAACTGTACACGCGCTTTGTTCCTGTACTTAGGTGGGTAAAATTCCTTTACTTCTGTCTTAATAGCGAGGAAGGGGCGGGGGGCATCCTGCTGTTTGCTTAGCCTTTGTATGTTAATCAGTCCCTAAATTATTAATAGAGAAAAAGAAATTATTTACAAGRAGTTTGACGTAGACATGTCAGGACGTAGCAACACTACTGTCAAGAGAAATATTCATAAAGAATCATGATATTTGTCTTGTCTTATTCATTTATTCCAGCCATACTCAGAGACCCTTGTCTCCTGATAGTACCCAGGGAGACAGAAGGAGACTGAGGGAGACTTCTGCGGTTTAAAAGCAGGAGAAACCACACTGAGCTATGCACTTTTTCTAAATGCTACACAAGGACGATGATTACACATGGAAAAGTCAACAGCTTTAGCATTGCTTTTACTCATGTTGCAAACATACCTGAAGCTCTGTTTGAAAGAAGAACTTCTGTGGGCACTGGGAACAGTCATAGATTTTATCTTCCTGCCCGTGGACTGCAAAGATGTGCTGCTGCAGTTTATTTGCCTGTACAAAAACTGAAACAACACATATGTTCAGTTAAGATTGCTTCACATAACACATCCCTTCTTGAACTACACATTTACAGTTGCAAAGACTCTTAAAAGCCCAACGATATCTACCGGAGAAGTGCCCAGTCTACTTCGTTCAGCAGAATTTTCTTCCAAGTAGTCAATTTAGAGTCTCTTGGCTGACAGTCAGTTTAGTTCTAACAGACTCTAAATCCTATATAGATTTTTGATATTTCACATAAAGCTAACGCTGTCCACAGGTAACTGGAAGAACTCAATCATCAAACCAAGAAAGGACGTCATTGCTCCTGCAGGGAGCCCTGGGCCCACTGCAGGTGCAGCGGATGCATTTTTAATGCAGGACAACTGGGCCGGGGGAGGCCTGGATGGCTGTTCAGGAAGACGCACAGCCCAGAACAGCATTTCTGGCAGACACGTGAATCTGAAAGGGCAGTCTGTCACAACTTTCAGACATTTTAAACAGTTTGTCCATTCAAAATAAAAAAGACCATGATTTAACACCATAAATACCACAGCATCTGCATTATGATTTTGGACTGACATCCTGATTTTATCAGGTGAAGTAAAATACCTTGAATCCAGGCTTTATCTGGTTAAAAATATATCTCAAATACTTTGTGTCTTATTTTACATGTAGGATCATCAGCGTCTTCAGTGGAATTAAACACATCTGGTTAAGGAGCTTTTTTTTATAACGTTTCAGGAAAGGACAAATTAACAAATTTGTTCTCAAAGTGTCGACCTTACTCCCACTGAAGTTAAATTATGGGTGCTGAGCGCCTCTTTATTGACAAGAGGACCACAGTCACACATGTACATGATACTCATCTTTTAGTCTGAAAACTTAAATGTTAAATATTATTTTGAAGAGTGTATAAAAGGCATCCTCTAAATTCATCCTGCAGGTCCTTTAACCAAGATCACCAAAGATCATTTGCATTGCTGAGACATCTTAAAATGAACTACAAGGGATGACTACATAGCAGGCATTCAGATACACACTTAGAATAAGAGCAGGATTGGAAAACGTGCTCACGAGCAACGTGGCCCTAAAGAAACCTCTGAGAAAGCAGTTGTCAAACCTACACAGTTATACAGTTTCCTCTTATCAAGCCTTTATTCACATGAGTCTCACCACTGTAAGACTACAAGCTACCCGGCCTTGTACAGATTACCTCCTCACGTGAACAAAGGGTTGCAAGCGCAGGCCCATTCCTCACATACTGTGTTGGGAAACATATCATACCTTCACACCACAACCTACAGTTTTAACAGGTTTTTAATTGTGAGCAGCAGTGCAGAGAGCTTGTTGCATTGGGGCAGTGCTGCATGGTGTCAAAAACCAAAGCGTGGTTCTTCTGAGCTAGCTCTGCTTTTAGACAGGTGATATTTTAAACATTTCCAAGCACAGTATTTCTTTTCCCAGGGAAAGGAATACAGTATTTTACAAATCCCCTGTGTGTCATTTCTGGATCAAGCCATGCACACTGAGGCTTGTCTTGGTCTCACTGCCTTACCTGTGAAACAAACAGGGCATTTGAATGTGCCTCCCATCCCCTCGAAGCTGTGCTCAATCAGGTGACACAGGAGCTTTGCTGGAGAGTCAAACATCTGGTTACACAGCTTGCACTCATGATTGATGCCTTCCTCTGCAAGGTTCAAATGATACAACTTGTTAGTGACACAGCAGATTAGCGTCGGGAACGCAGCAGCCGGCTCGCAAGGCTGGTGCGGGCTTGCACGACTTCAAGGACCCGCAGACATCGCCGCGTCTCCGTCCCCGTTACAAAAGCCCACCCAGTCACTCGCACAACGCATTCAGGTGTACAGCCCCAAGTCAGATTTAGGGGCATTTATTTTCAGCTGTGATGAAAGCGGCGCTGTGATCAAACTACCAGCAACACAAACTCCTGCTCGCAGGCTGGTGACAATATCGTACCGCTCCACCTTGTTTCTTACCACAAAGGCAGAACATCACTGCACTGGATATATATTATTAAATACTCAAACAGCATTTAAAATGAATTTAACAGTGTGAATTCAACCAACAACACTGAGAGCAGGCTGAAATGCTRTTTTCACCTCACATTACACTGCAAATATTTGGAAGAGGAAGAAACTATCAGAGAATAGCAGGAATCCAGACCAGAGCGTCAGCCTTAGTTTTATACCTCTTGGCTTTTTCCAAGCTGAAGGGAGGCCATTAAATGTCATTTGAATGTGTAATTTCCATGTAACATATCTTAAGCATTTTTCCAAGAGGTGCATTGAATACACGACGCCCATTTTAAATGCCCTTATGTTCTAGCTGTGCTCATAGAGAAATAATAACAATCATTATTTCAAGCCTACTAACTTCATAAGATGTGCTTCTCTATTTACTGACTTTTGATTTTTTTGGGGGGGGTGCATTCTTTTGGGAATGGTTTGTGAGGTACTGACGCCATATTAAAACAACTCCCACAAGTAAATACAAAATAATCATTTTGTTTTATTGAAATGATGGAAGAACAGAAATTTAGAAGGCAAATTTGCAATATCTACTTTACATAAATCAGTAAACATCTAAAATTTTAAAATTTTGTAATTGTTTTTTGGAAGTATTTCCCCCAAATTTGTTTTCCCTTCACTATGGCAGCCCAAGTGAAATTCTTGGGAAAACATATTTTAAAAGCTATAGAAATTCTGTCTTTTGGCATCTGTTCTGCTTCATTTTTAAATCCCCAAATCTCACTAACTTCTATATTTAGTCCCAAGACATCTAAAAATCACTACATCATATTGTGAACCGATCTCTTGCTGAATATATTTGGACCTTGCGAACAGCCTGAGCCTCCAGAAAGCACAGAGTCTTTATTTACAGTTGCTTTAAAGCAGCTTTTTACACCTTAAAATGGCTGAACKGCGGGGAATTGCTGTTTTTACCGGGCGCTGGGTGCTGACGGTGCCGGGCAGGAGGCAAGCGCGGGCGCCGCGGCAGCGTGGGCGCCGGGCAGGGCTCCCGGGACGGCGCGAGCAGCGCGAGCAGGGCGAAGCGGCGGCGGGGAGCGGCGGGCTGGATCGCCCCTGGATCGCCCGCCGCGGGCAACGCTGCCGTGCCACGGGCGGGAGGGAGGCCGGACCGCGGGACGGGGATAGCGAGGAAGCAGCGAAGCACAGGAAGGCGCCAGGGCCACCGACTCCGCAGCAGCAGCCGCCCCACGAGCCCCCCGGGCGGCCGTAACCGGGAACTGGGACGCGACGATTTTTGCTGCTCCCCGTTGGGGCAGCCACCAAGGACGGGCGCGTCATCCTCTCCGAAGAGCGGCTCTCCAAACCCGCGCCTCTCCCCTCGCGGCGCGCGTGGCGTGGCGTGGCGTGACGTCCCGGGGGAGGCCCTCGCCTCGGGCCCGGCCCTGCGCCCCCTCCGCCCGCAGCGCCCGGGGCAGGCGGGAAGGGGGGAGCGCCGTGCCGGGCACCCCCGGCTACGCCGCCGCCGCCGCGCAATAAACTTGGGGAGGACAAAGCAGACACTAGGGGAACGCAATGAACGCCCTCAACGAGTAAATCAGAGAAATCACGTTTGACATTAATTTTCTACTCTCCACATACTGGGTGTTTGGAAAACAGTGATTCATAYACAGCCTCTGGTCCTGTGTGAGCACGTGCGTTCATAAATACCGACAGACACTCACTGCTGATTAGAAGACTGCGCCTTCTGCAGCCTAAATACCTATAATTTCCGTAGAATTTGAAAAAACAATATAGCTAATATTCAACATTTCAATTGAAGTATATTCTTACAGGCTTCGTATGTTTAATTAGGTAACAAAGACTGTGTATTTTCTCGGCTGATCCCTGCAGTATTTTAAATAGTTAAACCCATAACAAACAAACTAAAACTCGAATGAAAAATAATAAAACATAATGGGTTCCTGCAGATCTGGAAATTTATCCCACTCGAGGCAAGACCTTTTGATTTGCAAATCCACTTCTGAATTATAAGGCCTTCTCCTCACCGGTGGGGGTTTTTATTCCACTCCCACAGGAGTCCATTATGTATTTCTTGTGTCTATAAAACCATCCAGGAAGAAAAAAGGGGGAAAAAAGTACCATGGTTAGCATGACAAACGTTTCTCTTTTCATGCATGTGTATTCAAAATATGAAAATGCCCAAAGATATAGATAGAATTGCTGCTATAATCACTCTCTTCTCTGTGGCATTTTACAGCATATTATTTTACATGGAAACACAGTGTATATATAGGGATACTCAGTCACCTTTGGAGAATAACTTTCTTGGATTATATAAGATCATACAGGTACGTGCAAGGCAGCTTTCTGACAGTGCAGTGTGACAGCCAACACTCCATTCAACCATGCGGCGCTGGGCGTTAGTAAGAGAAAACATATAATCATTTCCCCAATTTTTATTCCATCTTTTTTTAAGCTTGACAGGCACCTATGAGAGACCTACATAACTCAAGTGAATTATGCAGCCCCTCTCATTTGTAAAATAAAATGCAGATTTTTACTGCTTGCTGTGCTAGGTCTTCTCCCATTTCTCCATAAGTGTATCTATGTGGGGATCAATTGATTTTAACACTAAATGAGCAATGCACTGCAAACAAGAATCTTGGGTTTCCTGCCYTTTTTTTTTCCTGAGCTCAAAATAATAAGCATTAATTTTACACTTCATTTCTCAAAAAAATAATAGGATGTGCTCTTGTTTAAAACAAGCAGGCCTGCTGGATTCTGTCAGGCTGAAACTATGTCAGGCCAAAAGAGGAACAGAGCGCTTTGTGTAAAAGCATCATGGGGAGATGATAGTATCCTGTAATGTTTTCAGTACCTACTTTTGTCTCCAAAAGCATTTGATCCCTGGCAGACACATACTTATTTCCATACCGGTCTTGAGGGAAGCCAGTAGGAATGAGAGCTGATTATCTGAATCCTGAAGGTGAAACCTGGGTGGTGCCCACTGATGTCAAAGGCAGGCATTTGTATAAATTTTGAGGTACATAATTTACTGCCTGTTAGTGAGGATTAGTGGGTTGCACAGACCCAGCTGAACTGCAGCAGTGCAGCACGTTGCTCATTGTTCGCAAGTTCAAATGCATTTGCAGGACAGTTTTAAATACGCTGATAGGGTGCTTAGTAGCACTTGTACTGTCACTCTGCCCAGTTTATAGCAGGAATATGCTTCTCCATAAAGCTATTTCTGCTGCAGCAATGTGCATTTAATACATATTACAATGAGTCTCTGAGCCTCTAAGAGAACCGGCTGTAGCAGCCTCCTGGCGAGGATGCAGTATAATTAATAATGCTGTATTAAACCCATGTACTGTATCAGCTGCATTTCTAATTATAACTGTATTAATGGCTATATAAAACTGTGCATTAACACTGTCATGTACTGACATGTTATCAAGCTAATAACAAATAGGAGATTTGAACAATAAAAAAAGCATCATCTTCACTGTTAGTTAAAACTTCTCTCTTCAACTTGATTTAATAAAGTACAATTTTCCCTTACGGAGTAACCGCAACAGCCCTAAACAGCGAGAGCGTTTAAGACAATCTGATGCTYACTCCTGACAACCACGCACACCCCTCTCTACAGCCTCCCAAACCAGCCTATTTCTGCTTCACTGCAGCAAATCAAGGCAATAAAGGGGAATATCCTTCCTGCACTGAGATGCACGTCCATGAGTTAACCGCACTTTTAATGAACTTTGAAATACTGTAATTCAGCGCTACAAAGCATTAACACACTGTGTTCACAGAGAACCGTAGCCCATCCATTATATCATAAATCTGCTAAAATTAAATGGGCCATGTAAGGAGTGCGCTAATTACAATAGAAGCAAATAGAAATTGCTGTGAACACAGGGAAATAAAACTGGATGAAACTGTTCTGTTTAGGCAATTAATTCCCCAGTAAACAGGTAAGCAAGGGGGAAATTTACAGCGCCAGGGAAGCGGGGGCCTCTCCGGCATTTCCGCCCCGGCGGCCGCAGGAGGGGCCAGGCCCCGCGGGGGAAGGACGGGGACGGGGCCACGGACGCCGGGACCGCCGAGGAGCCGCTTCCGCCCGCAGCCACGAGCACGCCGCCGAGGAGCCGCTTTCCGCCAGCGGAAAAGGCCCGCGCAGGAGCGCAAAGCCGGGCCGCTGCCGGGAGAGGGCTCATCCGGGCACGGTCACGTGCGGTTTTTACCGCGCCGCTGGCGACGACGCCGACGACGCTCCGCCGCGCGAGACCTCCGGGCACCGC
>NW_028186150.1:4940968-4969773 GCF_003343005.1 Rhea americana
GGCCCCGCCGGCGAACGCGCCCCGCTCCGGAGGCGCCGCACTTTGCGCCGCTCGCTCGTACTCCGCAGCCCGCGGCGGGAATCTGCTCCCGCTCTGGCGCACGTTCGTGTCGTCGAGCTGCCGTCTTCTAGGACTGCTTAACAAAATCCTGCGTTCCTGCTTCAGCCTTGTGACAATTTTACCRCTCTAAGTGGTAAACCAACAGAAATACAAACGGCTTCAAATACGCATTTTCCTTTTGCACCAGACTTGTGAAAATCGGGTATGTTCTTCACAGCTTTCCCCACAGATGGTCCACCCTGGCTGTGGTCGGACAAACTGACAGGAGGGAGCTCTGCAGGGAGGCTTGACTTTGGAAATCAAGGAGGACGTGAGCAGGGAGAAGATGCAGGATCTCTGACGAGGTTTCACCGGCGCAGGAGGAGGCACCCGTGTGTCCCCGCCAACACACTCGCATCTCTTGTGGTGTCCCTGTTATATGCATCTGTGGCCTCAAAAAGGTATTCTTTTTCAGGCTAAATTAGCCTAAGCACACAACAGGCTTTAAGCTCTTTTCATCATCTCAGGAGGCCTCAAGCTCAAAATATGCAGAATTAGATGCCAAATTATTTATAGGGTAGCTTGTAAGTTCACTGCCTCCAGTACATGTCAGTACACTGCAATATTAAAATGACCATTAAAAAGAAGCATGGTCCCAGAGGGACTCGGGATGAGGCTGCATGGAATTTCCTCCTGAATGTAACGGCGACTTTTTGAAGGTTGCTCAAGAACCAGCACCTCTCCATGGCAGGCGGTACCCTCCACGGTTAGAGTCCCTKGATAAAGGGCAGGTTAAATGCCAGACACATCCAAGCCAGTCCTCATCAGCTTAATTTTCAGTTTACAAGAAAAATAAAATCTGAAAGTTCAAAGGAGTTCATGGAGTTGTGCATCATCTATCTGCTGACTGCAGAGTCCCAGAGGGAGCCTGACTGCGTAGCTTTATTTTAGATTTAGATATTAATCTAAGAGAAACTGCATAAATACAATTTATAGAAGTGCACTACACTTTAGCACAGTAACTTTGCACTCTATCAGCTCTTCTGTGAAAATGCCTATATTAAAACTTCTTGTGGGCTAAAATTATGAGCCTGAATCTTACTCCTTAATGAACTATTGTGAAGGAACCCAACAGCTTCCATGGAAATGCAAGCTAGTGCTTTTACTAGTGCAAGAAAAGATAAACATACTTTCTTTGAGTGTGCAAGCCCATATGCATACACACAGTCTGGATAAAGTGAATGAACCAATCACAATGCCTGGAGGTTAATAATAAAAACCAAATCCATATGCTTTCCCACACAACTCAACCCTAGCTGTGYATTACCATGGTTGGATACATTCACAGCTGTATTATTTCACATTTAATGTCAATACCTGGTAAAACTAATGTAATACAGCCCTGAATGCAGGCCCACGGCCACAGAGTCTGTTTCCTGCATTTGCATCCCTTGTGCCATTCAATCAGCTAATAAATCTGAATATGCGGTTGTAATTCCTGGTCTCTTCGCCACCCTCTTCTCTTAACCTCAAAGCAGCTCGCTGCACTGCTGCACACTAGGAACACAACTGCCCTGTGATTCTACTGACAACAGCACACCAAAAAGCTCAATATAGACAAACCATAATAACTGCTATCTAGCTGGCATCTATGCTTCTTGTGAAATTAAAAATTAAAACATCATTATATYCTTATTAAATATCCCACTGGAATAGGCAAGTGCTTTTAGAACATGTAAAGCTTTAAACCCAGTTTAGAGGAGTGTAAAACCTTTACTCGTTTCACAGGCCTGGCACCTTCYGCAGCCTCCACACCAGAGACACAACATGCCCCTTTCCCACCACGTCCAGCTCAGACCTCTGGAAGTCCAACCGTGCGTCAGTGGYTGGACACGAGGAGGCCACTGCGGTAACTCTGAGCTGCCAGAACTGGGCTGGAGACTGCTAAAGGCAAAACCTGAAGCCTTCCCTCTGAGCGGGCAGCCTTCTCCTGCCCCACACGCGCACGCACAGGCATGCCTGTGCGTATCTCTGTTCGTGACCAGAGAGAGGCTTCTGAGGCAAGGATTCAAGTCACGGTGGCATCCGAGCCCTGGCCAACAGGCTCATGGATGAGCCGTGCCTACTCAGTATAATACACTTTCTTTTTTTTTTTTTTAATACGCAAACTCCCACCGATGTGTGTCACTGATCTTCAGATTAAAGTTTCCCAAGTACACATTGACATGATAGACTATAAATCTATCGTGTAAATAATCATCAGATTAATGGTCTCTAATAGTATATAATTAAGATGACAGACAGGCTACAAGCCAGTTGTTATCAACTACACTCAGCAATACGCAGATTACGAGAAAGTCTTATACCCTTTTCATTATGGYATCAGGGAGGCAGAAAAACTGCTAAAAGGAGAAATAAAAACATATGCATAGCAAAATGAAGATACTTTAACATGTACAGTTTAACTGGAGGGATACAGAAGGTTCTTTCAGGTATCAAAATAAGGTACATGTCACACTTTATATTTGYTTTTGTTAGAGTTTCTGTTACAGCAGTAAGGATTGTTTCAGTTTTCCTTGTGTTGTTACRATGCTATAATCCCTCTTGAGTGAATACAGCTGAACTGGCAGGAGGTGCCTCACTGATAACAAAATTCTGTGTAAGAATAGAAACACATATCCAATTATATGAACTTTACAGCAGTGTCAGCTATGGTCAAATTAAAGCTTCCATTAGTATAGCTGTCTGCGTAAAAACCACAGTGGGCATAAAAGTTATAAATGCAAATGAAAACCAACCATCAGTACTATTTATGTTACACATCAGAGCATCACCAAACTGCTTGGAGATTGCTTGAACACTGTAATTCTGTAACTTYTGGGCAGTTTCATCTGAATAAGTGTTAAAAAACAGATGTAGTTTTTTAAATATGAAATTAYAATCTTATAATGCTTAAGAAGCATTACTATTAGGCACAAGCCTCCAATTAAAAATCAGTCTATTACGGAGTCGTTACTAGCCTACCAACAAAAATTCTTCTTTAAAATACATACGGAGAAGTAAAAATATATATATATATTTCATTTTCTTCATTGAAAAAAATTACGATAGTTGTCGAGCTATCCTGACCTGATTGTTGCAGTGCAGAAGAACAGCACTAGAGCTTGCTTGTTTGTGCRAGGGGCATTCACACAAGCCTGTCTCGAGACAGGCTCCCATCCCAAACTGTTGTCTAGAGCAGCCACCCCCTCCTTGCTCTCAAGTGATGGGAAAGGGACCTTGGGGAGGAAAAGCAGTTATCTTGGCTGGAGAAATCAGATGCTACTGCCAACAGAAGGAACCCAGGATGACTAAATAAGGTCTGTCTGGCTAAGAGAGGTGACAGATTTTGCATGGCATGAATATCTCTCAAAGCTCAGAAGTGCAAATATGTTCAAAAGAATGAAAAAGCTACCAGACACATTTTAAGCTGGGAATCCTAAGGTGCAGAAATGTATGATATTCCTTCAGGCAGTTGCAAAGGAGGATCTGCATGAAAACAAGAAAATATCTCAAGCATCTCCGCATTATGCAGACATACACCCTTACTACAGGAATACTCCCAAGTGGACAGGCAAAGCAGCTCCCACTGATGTTGATGGGATCTTGATTAACGTTCCACAACCCAGGTGGGGAACATACCCTGTAGTAACTTCACCTCTAAGGAAAGAAAAAAAGCYATAATCTAATGACTTTTTGGAAGAGACCTCACTGCTGTGTAACAACTCACCATAGTACAAAGTTATTCATGGTAGCACATCTCAAGAATGCAAACATTGATTACAATAAAATCCAAATAACATCACTTTTACATGTTATTCATTCTTCCAGACAAACTTCATACATGATTTAAAGCTGGTTTTGTCCAGTACAAGGRTCACAAGATCTAGCAATGAAACCCTTGCTCTGAACTCCCTGCAGATGCTATGTGCAGGTATTGGGCACAGCAGCTACCAGTATAAGCAGGCTGGCAATGTAGGGAGCAACCTGCTTCCAGCTTCCTAGACTCAAAGTACTTTGGCCTTAGCCTTTGTAAACAAATCCCTTTTTATTTTATTATGCAAATAGTTCAGTCAGGCATATGGCTGTTGGCAGATACACTATCGCTGAACAAGATGACTAGCCTGGCTTTATTTATTTTTTTGTAAACATATTTACTTCATTTTATTTGTCATTATCTTTTTAATCCATTAAGGAAAGCCATGTGCAAACCCTTATGCTGTAAAAAGATTCCAAAAAACGTACGGGAGCTGYGACAGAAAAGTTAGCATAAGATGGAAGGAAAGTCTTTTTATTTTTGCTCGAACAAAGAGACCTGGAAATGCTGATCTTATGATGGTGCTGAACAAGGCCCTCTTCCAGTCATAGAAAACTGYGAGCAAAGAAAAAGAAAATTTTAAAAAGTAAATGATATCCAGGAGGACCTGACAGCTCATTAATAGTGAGACTCCAGCAAAGCTGTATTTATTTAAACACACCCAGATCTCGGCCTCRTGGCATTGAACGGGCTTCCTGGGTTCTCTGCGACTGCACTTGTTCCCAGAAGTTACAACAAATAAAAAATGACGACGACGACCCGCGGCACACAAAGAAGCCCTAAAAAGTTTCCGGAAGGAGACCGCCCGGTTTGGCCCTGCGCACCCCACAGCCGGGGGGCTGATGCAGCGAGGGAGCAGACCCCACGTGGAAGTGGCTAAGGTTACTCGGAGAGGTTCAGAGGTGTAGCAGGATCGCAGCAGAGAAGCGCCTGAGGTGCATTCGCAGAACTTGAAACAGATCTGGGAGTATTCACCAAATAAGCGCAGAGGAGGAGGAGTGTATTCTACAGCACTGCAGAAGTTACTAYGGAAGATGGAAAAATGAGAGGGGAAAAAATATCAAGCCACTTTTCAGCTGCTCCCTCAAGTAAGGTAAAATCCTAAATCAAACTGTCATGGAGTCCCTGTTTGAACCAAAAAGAAAGAAGTAATAAAGGTTTGTTAGAGACCTGTTATCCACCATTTTATTCTTTATTTTTCTTGTGAGTTCTTACTTTAAGCTCCAACACAATGCAACAAGCATCAAGAAGTCAGCATTTGCTGCTGTCACCCCAGAGAGGGAGGAAAGATACAATCGTATATATGCAAAATAGGCAAGAACTCTGATAACAATACTTTGCCTGTAGGCAAAAATTGACTTTTTAAATGGCAACCACTATCATAACGTTAGCCTAACACCCACCRTTGCAGGATTTTCCTCTACTTAGTAAAAACAAGTTACAGAATGGAAGGAAAGATAAAGAATTTGGGTACCTAAAATGACAACATGGAGACTGTTTTAAAGGGAAAGCGGGAAACAAAATCAAAAATTAAAAGGTCAGTCTGATTAAACGATGAATACCTTTGCTATAGAGAGATGGAGAGGGGTGAAAAGGGGTGAAACGGTACTTCTGTAGTCGTACAGTCAATAAGCAGCACAACCACGATCTGTGCCCCAAAGCCCCAGCTGCCAGCTCCCTGGGGCCAACCAGGAYGCAACACTCCTTCCTTGCTGCGTAGAGACTGCTCCTCTCCCCATTGCACAAAAATCCTTGCACCCGTAACACATCATTTGGGAAAAACTGCCTAAATGGTATGGGTCTCGGTGACTTGGGGCAGACCATGCCTAATCTTTTACATTTCTATTCCTTGTGGTTAATAACAGGAAATTCATTAGTGYATGAGAGAAAGTGTGAAAAGAGCACTCTGTCTCTAATCGCACCAGATCCTCATGAGGCCCCCGGAATTCATCCGGTGCAACTCATACACCCGCACCCCTCGGCAGGGCGAGGGGAATGAGGCCGAGGCCGCCGCGGTCTGCGCTCAGAAGCCCTCTGCCCGTCACCCGCGCTGCACTCGATGGCTGCGATGCACACCCAGGGAGGCCRCGCGCAGGCAGCGCGGCGCGCACAACAGTTCCATCTTTGCAGCTAGATGAGCATCAATTATGCATTGTATCAAAAAAGGAAACACTAGAGCATGGAGTGACTGATTCAAACAAGCAGCGTGAGCAAACCAAATGCCAAAAAAAAAAAGAAAAAACCATGTCCAGAACTGTTGCATACTACTTGGTAAGTTTTCACATGACACTGTTGACCGTCTTTTGTTGTGAAGATCTCAAATACTTGGGAAGAGATTATAGAAATATTCAAARATACAGTATTTGTATTTTGAATGTTAATTTGACACAAAGGAGTGTGCATGAGGGAATGTTTATAATCAGCACTCCAATAAACTCACAAATGACTCTAGTATTTTATAAGCTTGTTAGAAACAAATCACTCCCTTAGCTTATATTTACTTACTGATGAATCATAAAAGGGCTCAATACACAACGAGTAAATTCAAAAATGTTTTCCTCTTGTTTTATCTTCTATGACAATACTGAAACCCTCTCGTTTAGACTATGAATCTCAGCCATGCACCTCATGGTTTTATGCCTAAATTTCCATTTCTCTGKAAGAGTACCTGTAATTTTGAACCACGGTTCCCCCTTAAACCCACAGTAAAACAGTTGCCCTGATCCRGAGCTCAGCTGAACTAGTTCAAGTTGCCTCCTGTCCTTGTGTTGCCTGGAGAGGTGTCTATGGGAGCAAATCCAATTGTGCTAATTTACACAGTGATGAAGCTCTTGTCTGAGCAGTCAGTCTTAGGAGAAATAGGAGAAAATACTGCTTTCTAAATAAATGTAAAAGCAAGCAAAGCAAAATGCACAAAGACAGGTTCTGCAATACATTTACAAGCATRTGTAGGTCCTCAACAACTGTACGAGCTGCAAAATAGATCAGCTCCTTTAACTGGTTTTCAAAGGCACAAGCAAGGTGTCGATACAGGCTCCTATTACCATCAAAATACCCTTTACATTCTGTCTGTGCAACAGACCAATAATTGACCGCAGCTGAAAACCCCTTTCAGCCTGTTTAAACGCACTATGACGCTTTAATGCGATACAAGTCACGCTTCAGTGGACAATGTAACACCTACACCTTCCAAGCGCTATTAGTTATACACCAGCTCAAACCAATAACGCTCTGGTTGCGAGCGAGGAGGCCAGCGCTAGACATCTACTTCTGGCAGTAACTGCACTGCATTACCGAAGTGTGGCGTGATAGCTGGATTTTGGAAGTAATTGCTTCACAGGTCGGCAGAGCGTATTCGTACCCAGCAAGCAACGCAAACGGAGGGAAACAGAAGTTGGCAGAACAACGCCTCATCTTTCTAATGTAACTAAGTGCTGCACGCAGTAATGGCAGTGGTGGGAATACTCAGCTTTATGCTCTTATTTACCAGATAGAAAGAACATTGGGTTATTCCAACACACATTTTCACTTAAGATACAGTTAAGCATTACGCAAACATTTTATTGTGGTCTGTAAAGATGATCTATTTACAGTAGCTGAAACATCAGGCACGGTGTTCAAACCTAAGGGCTTGCAGTACACAGACAAACACACGGCGACTGTGCACACCTAAGTGTAACGGGCTGTGGATCTCGCAGGCCCGACTGCTTCGTGCACAGGCATCAGACGCACCGACACTGCCCTCCGGAGACGAGCCAAGCGCCACCGGGGCCGCAGCAGGCTGGGCCGTGCCAGCGCTGCGCTAGGACAGCGCCGGGGCCACGTGCAGCGCGCAACCGGGGCGCTTTCAAAACCTGCTTCTGCTGAAAAAYGGGACTGGGGGCCTCAGCGCCACCGTCACGGGCTCCCGTGACCTCCGAAGGCCGCGGCGACAGGGCCGCCGCCGGCTCCGCCGCCGGGGAACAGCGGGGYGCTCGGGCTCGCCCGGCCCCCGGTTTCACCAGCCCTTGGGGAAGCGGAGCTGGGGCATCCACGGCGCTGGGTCCAGCGAAAGCGCAGCGCGGCCGCGGGCCCGCCCCGCTCCTTAGAAAACTGCGCAGCAGCAACGCGTCTGCTACTTTTTCAATAAACGCACAGGAATTCTGCGGGCCCGTTCGGAAAATCTGCTCATCCTCCAGAAGCAGCAAGCAAAGGTGAGCAAGTTACGACTGTGCATTAGTGAAACACAGGTGTGGGTGTCGTGTGTCATCAAGTTTTGGCATCAGGTTAGAAGCAGTAGCTAGTTTTAGGACAAATCACAAGAGGAAAAATGAATACTGCATCAAGATTATATACCAAATATTTCTGCCAATAGCGTCTGTACTAGAAATTACTGCCTCAAAGGATATCTTGGTTTCACATATTGAATTACTTGCTGCGCTGCACCGGGTGGAGGTGGAACGGGTTCACCTGCGCTTGGCAGCCACCAAGACCAAGCGACAACTGAAGCATCTCGTCGTTTAACAGCGGGGCCGCGTGGGCCGTTAACGCGCAGACAGTCGGGCACCCGCGGCAGCCTTCCCTCCCCAGCAGCCCCAACTTCCGCGCAAGCGGCACGAGGGCTCGCTGCCGCCTCCCGCAGCCCTCCCGCCTGCCTCTAGCTAGAGCGGGCGCGCGGGGCAGCGGCACGCCTGCTCGAGTCAAGACGCGCAAAGCGCACGTGCGCGCGGCGAAGGACACCCTGCGCGCCAGGCGGGAGGTGGCCCAGAGCAGCCCCTGCTGCTCGCCCTCCCCTCGCTCACCGGAGGAGGACGACGTGCTGCTCGGGTGGCCGCGACCTGGGCTTACGCCTGTGCCGACTTTTCAGTGGTCTCCAGTATTTTTTGATTTCTGGTAGGATGAACGTGTTTTTGCACCTTTTTCCTGTAACAGCCTCAGAGACCCGGGCCCTCGCCATCCCGTTCGCACCCTCCGTGGAAACCTGGGAGCGACGGGCGCGAACCCTGCTCGCCGCCCAGCGCCTTTCGGGCTGGCGCGCTCGCCGGGTTCTTGCCCTCTCGCCTCCCGAGGGAGCAGGCGGCGGCTGGGCCGGGGTGCCCGCCGCCGGGGCTGCCTCAGCTCCGGGCGGCCGCCCCGCGGCCATCGTTCGGGAACGACGTGCTCTGAACGCCGTTTATTTCCAGGAACAAAACCGAACCAAAACAACCCCCCAACAGCTGGCAGGACGCGCCGAGCCCCGCCGGGCCGACTCCGACGCGCCGCTCGTCTCCCCCGGAACAAGGCACGCTTTTCTCGGGAAGGAAGCTGCATCAGCTGCTTTCAGGCATTACCAATTCTAAGCTTAAATCGGATGCCTGGGGCACTAATGGTGGAAATCCCACGACTTCCTAAYGGGCTGGTTTTGCTGGACCCCCTAGTAATGCCAACAGCACCATCGCATACTACGGCCTGCACCGAAAAATCAGAGAGTCCCAGACACAGCTTTGGGACTTGGTCAAAAGTGATGTGAAAAGCAATTTGAAAAGCCACTCAGTCTGCAACAACATTTAAACAGTTAYTTGGCAGATGTTAAAAACAAACAAACAAAAAAACCCACAATATTGGTGTATTCCAGTTAGACACAAGTGCAGTCAGAGGAAGAATTTCCCCTTATAATCCTGGCATTGCAATTCCTTTATTTTCCTGGTATGTTTTCATTTACCGCACTTGGGATTAGCCTTGCACGCTCACGGGTGCCCCGCCAGCGTGGCAGGGCTTTTTGTCAGCAGGGATTTTCAGGAGCAGGCAGTACGGACGCTAATAGCTCTAGCAGGCCATGCATCTGCATGTCAGACATCTGAAACAATATTTGAGCCCAGGTGTTGCGTCTCTAATTACTACAGGTCTTTACTACACGCTCACACRCACAGAGTTTAAATAGCAGGTGAGGATATTTAAGTGTTTTATTGTACCATTTAGTTTCCTTTTGCTTTTCAAAACTAAGGCTATATTAATCAATACAGATTTTTTTTTAAAAATTAATTATCACCATCATCAAGTAAAACTCCCTGGTGTCTAGCTCTCTAACGCCTGCCTGTGTCATCTTCAATTCTGGTGAAGAATCTGTCATCTACACACTGTCCTCATGTTTTGGAACCTTAAAATATTATTAAAACCAATTCAGTTGGTGTCAAAAGCTCTCATTCTTTTTGCATCCACCAGTACAGCTGTAGTATTCATCAGATTTTTACCACCAGGATTAATGTTATAAAATGTCACTTGCTACAGTAAAATTTATCAACATTATTATATACCATAGAAACTGCCACCACAGACAAATGCACTACATTAAAATTTTGTCTAGAGCTCCCTAGAGGAAACATTTGCTGCAATTTGTATAACAGTTTATATATTTATGCTATTTAATGGTACAAAGCAATAATTATGACTTCATTCACTGATAAGCAACAGCATTATATAAATCAGATGCGGATTTAGAACATGCCAGCTTTGTCACTGGCCTACTACTTGTAAATTATGTTGCTGTTAAAAAAAAAAAAAAATCTAAGCAAATATGAGTTAGCAGCAGGAAGCTAATAATGTGCCTCCAGCTGTTCCAGTTAACCTGCAAATGTGGCCATCTGCACCTCAGGAGAAAAAGAAAAGGAGAGATAGAGGGAGGGAGGAAAAGGAGAGAGAGGAGAGAAGCTACCGCCAATGCCAGCACAAAGCCCTGGCCCAGAGCAGTAGGAATGACCTTGCTCCTTATGACCAGACAAGCACATATTCAAAATCAGAAAAGTTACTAAAGAATAAAGGACCTTTTCTCCCCTAGACCCACTGGAAAAAAATATAATATAAAAAAAAATCTTTTCCACTGCCCTTTTTCTAGAACAGGCTGTCTTTCACCTCTGGGGTTATTATTTACTGCATTGCAGGTTTGTCCAATGAACAGGCTTTCCTTACAACTTCTGCCTTTCATTTCTACTTTTTAACACCTCTTCACAGACCCACCTTGTATTATTAAAAAAAATATACAGTGCTTATTGTAATAGATTTATTCCTGCTTCAGACAATTTAAAACGGATCTGCAGGGCACAAAGACTGAAGTATCAAACAAGGCCRAAATTCTCAGATAGAAAGTCACAGATCTTCCCATGAACAGCCGCTTTAGTCCTCGCTTTGGATTCATGGGGCTGAGGTGTTCCTAGGACGTGCRAGTAGTGCTCACTCAAAGATCATTGTATAAGAGACTTCTGTGAATCTGGGTCATAAGGAACTGTCACAAAATATTCCCTTTGACATTCATCCAAATGCTGAAGACACAGTGGCTGAAAGTGCATCTCCTGTACCAGGTTACACTTTGGTAATTTGATAGATTTATTACTCAAAATTCCCTGCGACTCTTGTTTCCTTGCATTCCCAACACCCCATCCCAGCCTTGAAAAGGGCAGGGAGGACCTCAAAGGATTTTTTTTTTTTTTTTTTTTTTTTTAAGGTCTGATTCTGTAAAGCAAGGAATTGAACTCTTACAAAGGGTTACAAGATTGGGGGGTCAGCATCCCTTGCTGGAGTAGCTGAGCACCTCACCTCCTGCCCTGCTCTCTAGAGCCCCTTACTGCAGCACCACTGGGGTAGCCCAAAGAAAGTTTTGTTCTGACTCAGGCTAATGAAGCAGCAGTTGGTCTTGCAATACTTAAACAGACTCAGGATTATAAATCATTTTTAAGTTAAAAAAAAAATGCATCCTGCTTCTTCCAAAAGAAAGCAGTCTAGTTTATTTCTCCCTCATTTTAGGTGCATATCCACTTGCAAGAGTCCAAGCATCATAATTTTAATAAAACTCTTAAGACATTGAAAGTCGCCCAATATGCTGAATCTTCTAGACCTCAAACTCGCAGGTAGGCAGTGTGACCACCAGAGCAGAGCATATTACAGTAATAAAGCATACAGAGTGTACAGCTGAAAAATGCTGGATGGAGCCAACAAGACTTTTCACCAAAGAAAATGATTTATCTTCACGTCAATTTGTGCAACTATACTTCATTCCAATGCTAACCACATTTATAGGGATTTATAACCCACTTGAAAGATTAATTTTGGCATACATAATTTCTAAGGAATAAAACCTCTTTTTTAATTGGGAATACCAACTTTGCTTTAAACTGATGAGCTGTGACACTGTTAGAGTATGTGTTTGTTTCTAAAGCCTCCTTCAATGATTTTCTCTATTTAAGGGAGTTTTGTGACCCATTGTTGTATAATGTTGATGAGTTCATGGTATTTTCAAGTGAAGTAATCTCATCCTGATGGCGCATGCAAAGCAGTTACTGCACATTTTTTCCAAACATTTTCATTACAGTTTGGGGAGGTTGGTATATATGAGAAAAACTGTGATTCGTGATAGGTTAAAAATCCARTAATTTCATGATGAGTCAGTAAGTTGCCATTATTTACCCTTTGAATTGTGTTAACCAATGCCAAGTGTCAGCAGTGAGATCAGTGAATGGCACTAGCCACCTCTCCCGGGGGAAATAWTCATTTCAGGTACACCTGTAGCTTAGCTGTCCTTCCTTTAGGAGAGTAATTTAATACAGAAATTGCCACATCTTGGAAAGCAGTTGGGGTAACGCTGAGCTTTCCCATACAGCATTGAGAACATTGGTAACAAACAACACACATGAATGCTGCAAGTGCTGATGAATAACTGCAGTTATATGGGACGTTTTATGCGCTATAGCACAGTTCCAGTGTTTTAACTGAGTCCTGCCTAATTACACCAAACCTGAGTTTGGTCCACTGGTATCCCCAAGGGCAGACAACAAGGAAAGCTGCTAAATATCTACTTCAAATTAATACATGTTCATATGCCCCTCAATCACCATCAAGATGGGCAATTAACAACTTAYGCTGCATAAATTGTGTCTATCCATGTATATGTATCTGTACACAGCATTACCCAGATGCTTCTGTTGACCAAGTTTCAAACACCACTTTCCAGTGCAACAGCATGCATCTACTTTCTCTCCGTATCTATTCACTGCTAAAAATAACACAAGAAAAGAGCAAGATCCTAAGTCTATTCAAATGACCAGTAATCCTAATTTATAAAGAAATCCTTCCATATTGCCTCAATGAGCAAGGAGTGTCATGTCAGATGTGCTCTTATGTAAGCACCAATAACATAACAGAGAGAAGCAGAGAAAAAGGGTGATTGAATAGCTATTTCCAAAAGCACTGATAARGACATGGTGAAAACACATTGCTTGAAGATCCAGAACTACATAGTTAATCTATTTATTTTATCAGAATACTTCTGTTGCCTTCTAGTGCTTATGCAGCTGGTAAGTCTTCAGAGGTGTCTACCAGCACCTTCTCTGCCTCTTCTCAGCACATTGGAAATCTTTTACTCGTCAACTGATGTTCCCAAGAGTCCATACGGTCTCACCATCATATGCCAAGGCCAAACGAAAAGCCCTCCAGCACCTCGACAGCACCGCAAGCACTAAGATAACGCAGGTACAACCCTCAGGGAATAAGTCAAACCATCTATCTGCACAGAACTGTACAGGTCTGCAAAGTACTTTTGTCGGGATATAGCTACAGGAAAAATACCTACAAGCCCACAAACAACACTATGCCATTTCTGTTCTCTCCTTATTGACCTGAACAATTTGATCCAGACTTATTATGTAAGGAGGAGAAATGCAAAAATGAATTTAATAGAACTGTGTGTGAGACAGAACAAAAGTTAAAAAAAAATATGTTAAAGTGATTTCCATAACACTGGTTTACATAGCTCTCCGCAGAAGTAGGCACTCTGAACCACAACGGTTAATCCTGACAGTTTACAGCACATCGTAACTCACTCCAGAGGTGGTTCCTCCTTGTACAGCACAAGTGCAACGATCTTAGTCACAGATGAACGACAACTCTTACGAACAAGCAGGTAAGTTCCATGGCGTCGGTCCTGATTTTGAGCCTTGACTTTGATTTTCCCTGCCTTGGTGGGTTCCGCTCCAACCCTCCGTGTTACTCTAATGTAGCTTTTTTGTGGTTTTAATATGAATATTGTGTCAAAGATCCGAGATATTAAGAATGACAATACATTATTATTGCAGCAGGGAAATCTCCAGAGTCCTAGAGGCAGGATTTCGAAAGCCACAGTCAAAAATCAATAGTAATCCACAAGAATTCATAAAGGAAAYGTCAGGCAGCATCTTTGAGGAGAAATTTTAAATTTTATTTTAAGCAGCCTGGACAAGTRCAAGTCA
Organism: Rhea americana; assembly: GCF_003343005.1. Classification (NCBI taxonomy): domain Eukaryota; kingdom Metazoa; phylum Chordata; class Aves; order Rheiformes; family Rheidae; genus Rhea; species Rhea americana. The sequence goes on from NW_028186150.1 coordinate 4,955,096, forward strand.
TTTAAAAGTCAGAGACGGAGAAGCGGCCGCTGCCGTGTGCAGGAGCCCCGCGCGCCCCAGCCGGGCGCCCACCGCCCCCGTGGCRTCACCTCGGGACCCGGCAGCGGGCACACGGGCAGCGGGGACGCGGCCACGCGTAGCCCTCCAGGACACGGCGCCTCCCGCAAAGCTAGCTACGTCCTACGGAAAACAGGGGGAAAAAATAAAAATCGCACTTCCTGGCAATAAATGTGATAATGAGAAGGAAACGCTAAGAAGGGCACGTGCTCTCCTTGGAGGAGCTCAAAGTCAGGCTGTCGCAAGGCAGCACCACTTTTTCTGGTTTGGGGTGGATTTACACGACCAGCGACACCCACAAAGCCAGACGCCCGGCGGGTGCGCGGCCTCCCGGAGTCGGCGCGGGGACCGCAGCTCATCCCCTTCGCTCCGATCCCTCTCCCGCACTTCCGCTCCGAAAGCCGCGCTGGAAGGAAAACCAAGCRGAAAGGTGCTCGAGATAAACGGCCCGGGCTCTCGAAATCACCGACCCACTGAGAGCTAAAAATTAACATGCTGAAACATACTGCTGCTCACCTTGCCTCCCCCATAGCCTGCACTTACTTGTTCCCGAGACAGCAGCACCCACTTCAAGAATTATTCCCCCCCCCCCCTTCATCAGGCCAAATTAGGAGCAACTTCACTAAAGCCAACAGTGCTACGCTGATGAAAAAAATTAATCAGCAGTGGACTCACACCCTGGGATTTTCTCAAAAATTTGACAGATCTGCTTAGTACCGAATTCTCAGTCTGCCCTAGTTAACCAAACRCAAGTTGGAAGGGCATTAAAAGGACAATAGATGTGCTAATATTTCCTAAATAAAGTTTTTTCAAAATAACATTTCTWAGACATTCCAAAGCAAAAACTCTTCTCGACTCAGAGTTGAAATACTTTTTTTCCCCTTCTTTTTCCCCCGAATCGCCTGCTTCTCTCTCTCCGTGGCTCTCACGGCCGGCTCCCAAAGCGAGGAGGCTGCTCCTCGGTAAGCGCTGCAAACCCATCAAACACAGGGGCTCAGCAAAACCAGCTCCTTGCAGTTACTGCCTTAGCCACAAGAGAGCACAGTAACCTGAGCGCACACAGAGCCTTTTGTAAATGCCTCGTGTACGTACCGAGCGCTGTATAACTCAAAAATTATAATTAAAATGTCTTAGCTCCTGTATTTATAGTAACATTTAAACTACTGTGCTTTCTTGAAGTCGGAGTCATTTACTTGAGAACAGCACACTTTATGGTGAACAGATCTTTGAAACTATACCACGGGGATACGGCACAGCCACATGTAACTCAATATATGTCAACAGCTGTAAAAATATTGGTAGGAGAAGGGAAGAAAAAGCCATGAGCACAGATCAAGTGCCCTGACTCTCACATCTGACTGTTTTCAGATTCGCCCTCCCTCCTTTCCTCCCCGCCCCCCCCAAATAATTGGGCAATTTTGGTGCAAGCTGTCATAAAAGCCAGGGCTTCTTTGAGGTTGAATGATCAAAAAGGTTATAAATGAAAATGATTTCAATGTTGGAGGCCTAGCGAGTGACCAAGGCACTTTCTGTAGCAGAAGGGTTTGTTCTAATCTTACCCACTGCACGCTTTCGTCAGAGCATATTCCTAGGGAGTTCACAGCTCCCCAGGGCGAAGCTACAGTAAATTCTGCCTAATCCCCTCTGCATACAAATGAGCCCCTGGTAAGAGAAACTGCAGGGTCAGGCAGCTTATGCACAGCGCTGAGTCTCCAGGTCTGCGCCTGCAGAAAAGCAAACAAAATGGCACGATATTTTCTTTTCTTTCTTTTTCTTTTCTTTCTTTTTCTTTCTTTCTTTTTTTCTTTTTTTTTTTTCCCCTCAACGGGACTAGGTTCCTGAAAAATAAAGGCTTAAATCCTTAAATGCTGGACAGGCTAAGGAGAGAGGGAAATGAGCACCGAGGGAAAAGATCGCCTCTCAGCATGCATGTGCAGGCAGTGCAGTAAACAGACAGTATTAACTGCTTAAAAAAATTTAATAAATCGAAACTTTGGCTCGACTATGGTGCACTTAGGCTAAAATTTAATGCAAAAGGAACATGGGTGCAAGATAAAATATTTATTAGCCTATTATAAAATAGCAAGATCTAATCCTGCATCTTCATTGGCCAGCAGCACCATATGAAGACACTACAGAGCACGGAGTAATTTATATTCATTCCCTGGCATTTAAAGCAAGTCTTTAAATGTTAAATTCTGTACCTATTACTGCTTTAAAAGTCTTAAGCATTGCTTAATGCATGATGTGATTAATTTTTCCAGCTGTGCATTATTTAATCACAAAGCATATTATTTCTATAATTATTAACTCTTCATAACATGGGATACCTCTGTTTCACTACTTTGAACTTTTTCGMTATATGACACCAGCAATGATTGGAGCTGTTTGCACAGCCAGTAACTACCCCAGGGCACTGAGAAATGAGAGTCAGGGGTGCAAAATTGCCCCTTGTAGAGATGCTGAGCACTCAGTGCTGCCAGCAATTTGGTGAGGGCTTGAGGCACTCAGGACCTTCTGGGATCCGATGCAAAGCTCATGGTGASAGTCTCTCGCAGCTTTTCACTCTGTAGGACCTCTGAAACTCCCCTATATTTGGATATATACAGAGCCCAGCATGGCTGCACTCTGCAGCCATTTAAATTCAACTCAAAGATGCCATCCTGTGACATTGCATGCAGTGTTTTTCTTATACCCAGTTTTCATATATTTATGTATTCCCATGTCTTCTCAGTCAAGGTGTAGAGGTTTTTTCAATTTTGTAAATATGGTCAAATTTGAGTTTCTTACAGCTAAGTTTGCCAACTGTAGAGACATTTGAATGCTCTAAAATTCCACCTAACAAATTCTGGCTTAGACTCCTCCTTGATTTGAAGCTTCATAAGCTTAAAACATTTTCTAACATTTTCTGTGCTGAAAATAGACTCATTTGARCCTTGTAAGCTCACCTGTCAACTCACTAGCTAATGCTTTGTACAGTCTGGTTCCACTACAAAGAAAGAAAAAAAAAAAGTCTAAGCAACGAAACCCCAAATTTTGTTCTGGGAAGTGCTGCTGAAGAGCCAATCCGGTGGAAGGCGTGGGCGCTGCGGGACGTGGCCGGCGAGCACCGGGGCACCGCGAAGCAGCGCCTCTTCCCGCCTGCCCGCCACCCCACCACGCTGCTCCTGCCTTTCTTCTGGGCAGGAGACCTCCTGGCCAGGCGCCGTGCTGCAGCAGGCCCCTCTGCAGCCAAAGACRGGGAGTCTGGAGGCGGCAGGGCTCCCACGGACCCGCCACGAGCCGAGCCGAAACGTTTCGTGCTGTGCTGCAGCCACAAGAAATCGCAGGCTATAAAAGGCACTGCGGCGCTGAAGGGGGAAGCGCGCACCACTCCATGGAAAAAAGTCTCCCATCGCAATCAGGAAACTGTGTTAGAGGGATGACCTTCTGACACAAAGCACAAACCTATCAGTTTGCCACTTTTTACATGCTTCTGGTATTTATCTGTTCTGCACTCCCAACTCAGCTTTTAATTAGACAAACTCTCATGAAAGTCAACATGAGTTTTGTCTGGGTTAAGACATAATTGGATCACAATTCCAGGGGCAACAAAGGATAAAATGTAGCTCTACACAGGCACCAAAAACGCAGCGTCTCTGGAATTTTAAAATTAAACATTCCAGCGGGGGAAGCCGGAGCAGTGGCTCCTTCACTTCCCCTAGGAGGGACTCCTTCGCTCTGCCCGCTGCAAACCCAAGGCACCGCCGACAGCAAYGCACTGCAGCTGCACACACGTGGCCCGGTGCCTGACCATGGGAGCTGGAAACGGATAAACAGTTAAGCCCTGGCATAACTGGATGCCACATCATCAACGAATTCAACAGTAATGTTGAAATACCCTGAAACGCCCCCACAAATAAGCCGAAACCAGTTTTATAACACCTATAATACGTGCTCAAGCATAATTACATTTACAGGAGATGCTAATGCTAACATATGCAGTGTAAAGAAAGATTTGTTTTGACTCTTTCTTACATAGGGCAAGGACTGAATAATTAAATAGCCTAGAAGGCAAAGTCAAAGCGTGGCAGCAGTAACCGGGGGTGTTCCACCACAAGGCTAACAAATACAGGCAGAGGGGCTATGGTCTAGAAGTGGTGTGCAACATCAAACGCTTCACGTTACAGGAGAGGTCTGCGCTTTATGAGGATGCACATATTTAAAATTCTGATTCTGAACAAACAAGGCTCCTAAATGACCCGTATGGTGAATTCTGCTTTAAAAAGGCRGAAGACGCTGAAAGCCAAGTTCTCACTGCCGAATTCCTGGACACAGTTTCCAACTATTCCAATCAAGCAGCTCTGTGGTTGGGCTGGGATTTCAAACTTGCCACAGTATGAAGTCCAGTTTGGGCTATATTCCCTTCCCTCTCTCAGCTTGATGAAGGCTTCCCCGCAAAATCAAAAGGCTTACTGTCAAGTTTTCGATTGGTCTGGGCTTCATGCTATCATATGTGTGGTGATGGCAGGGAATATGAATGCGGCTCTGGCTCCACCATGGGGCCTTGAGGTTTCGTCCAATTCATCCAGGGACCTTATGAAAGTAGAGCGGGTCTCTTTTCATGTATATTCCGACTGCTGAAATTCCCTAGATGCGCTGCAGTGTGCAAACGCGGTGTAAAAAAGAACAATAGCTTGAGAAAAACTGAGGCAAGTCTACTGAGTATGCTTAAGATAAACCAGCCGAGCTAATGCGAAAAAATCTGACAGACGTTCTTCTGCATTCGTAACTTAACGAAAATAAAACCTTTTAGAAGCAGAGAAAGCTTCTGCATATTAGCAAACATAGAATTTCCATGTTGACTTATAAAGAATGATGCAGATCACCAAATTGTAAACACATATTTAGCCCCTCATGTGTTCAAATGACATTAGATAGCTAGAAATACTCTGAATCTTTCCAAATACTCTGAATCTTTCCAAAAGAAAATTTGTTTGCACACTGATTCATTCACCTGTAACTGTTTATGGTAGGAACAATGTTAACAGAAAACTAAAGTCTTAGTGATACACATAACAGTATATCATTCCTAAACTATATGTTAACAATATATATGTCTAAAATCCACAGGAACTCAAATTACTACTTCAAATAACAGCTGTTAAAAAAATAAACATTTTTGTTACGCACTGATATTTTATTATTATTGATGCTCCTTTCTAGAAGGGCATCAAAATGGTATCTAGTTTCATTTCTACTAACTGTAACATAATTCTGCATTTCAGGTATATACTGTATTTTAACCAGAGTATAATTTTACTATCAAGAAACTTTGCAATATATGTATTTGTTGCAACTACATTTCCAAAGAACATTCATCACGTTAGCCTCCAAATCTCAAGTAAAAGATAACGCTGAAGAGATGTTTAGCTCTTTACAAATCCTTTAGACAATTTTTATGCCAACACTGGACTAACCTACTGACCTTGCTGTAGAACCAGCTGGAACTCTTCCTCTTCCAGGAGTTTTTCAATGGTTGGTAAAGGTGACTCATTTGACTTTACTGTAGGCTAAACATACACACGCACCCTCTGTTCACCATAGCAAGAGAATACTAAATTATCGCTTATCCCACATAGACTAGGAAATGAATATATACATTTCTTATTGGCCACTTTCAGGTAATTCATAGCAAAAGCCAAGTGGAATGCTTTCTCTTTGAGTTACTTTCTCTACACTTAAGGAATGATTACTGAATTTACATTAGCTCTATTCTGCCACACAAGAAAAAAAGCCTTCAATATGAATAATATTAAATAACTGGATACACACGTGCACACATGCAGGGTCCTGTAGAGGAGCATCACCTCAGAAACATGCCTATTACAAAAAGCCACATTAGAATGATTTCGCCTGTCAAACTCTGAAGTCCCAAAGAAAGTCGCTCTTTCTGCTTTGGCTGTTCTGAGAAGATCGCCAATTCGGTCTGCCTGCACTTCAGCAATGCCACAGCTGCTTAGCATACAAGCRGTAATTATCTCTCTCACTTTACTATACCTTTCAACTCATTATGAACATTCATTAATATCTTAAGTTGTCCCTAATTTATATTAAAAAAAACAGATTTACACATGCTGACATTAATGTTGGATGATGTTGGATAATTTTGGTTAAACAAGGAAAGCAGAACCAGGTGCTTCTGACATTAACCTGACTCATTACTGCTCCTCACTTGTAACTGAAGAAAGCAAGTTTCTTATTTATTGGGTTCTTTCCCTAATGAACCTGCAGACAGACTGTTACTTCAGTAACCAAGAAACTACCCAAAGTTGTCACGTTGTTTTCAGTGGTGTCATGATAAATCCTTGTGGTATACTCTCCTTCCTACTCTGATCCCTTCCTTTCTGCCGAGCTGGAAATTCATTATGCACTATACATGAGAAGGAAAGCAAGAGGGCATACTTTCAAATTCATATCATACATTTCTGATAAGAACTGAAACTCTGTAGCATCTGAACTCCAACAAATTATTCATACCACACACTGTATACAGACAAAAGTCAGTATTTTAAACAAATATTTTTGAATATTTTATTTTAAATAAACCAGAGACAAACTTGGTTTTGGCACTTCTGGGTGATCCTGTGAGATAAACAGTCAATTAACTACAAGTGAGCAGAGACAGATCTGTTGCAACTGCACAGGCAAATTAGATGAAAAGTGGGTACAAATGTCCTCAGAAGCCAAAGTATGTCAATGTGATAATATAATTAATTCATATTATTTACTGAGTTTCTCATGAATGACCATGTGCATTAAAAATTGAGGAGCCACTCAAAACCTGGCGAGTTCGAAGGACAAGAAGGCCGCTCTTGCCGTGGAAGTGAAGCAGCAACCAAAAGGCACCAGAAGGTTCCCTTACGGTGCCTGCAGATGAGACGCGGTCAAACACACGTGCTCTCGCCCAGAAACGGCGGRGCTCAGGCTAACGGACACCGCCAGCACGCGGAGCTGAACTCCGAGTCACCACCCGCAGCCGAAACCGCAACGCCCAGCTGTCCCCAGTTTGAGAGGGGGCTAAACGAAGCATTAATTACACGCCCCAGGTTTCCTGAACTTGCCTTGCTAACGGGACCTCCTCTGCCCGTGCCAGGACACCCCGGGTGCAGAGGACAGGCCAGCGGAGGGCTGGTGTTACAAAGCCCCGGCGCTAGCCGCGGCTTCGCACGCGGACGCTCCCTGGAGCATCAGCTACGCTGTAGGGTCAGTACCAGCGAGAAGCGGCTGCGCGAGCTGATCGCCCTGCCTTGCTCAGGCGCGCAGGAGTTCAGGAACATTCACGTTCTGTTTATTTTTCGGAGAGAGAAGCGAGGACAGACAAATAGGATCGTTTCTGCAGCAGCACTGAGTAACAGCCTTGGGCTGGACATGCCCTTCCGCGGCCCCTGAACGTCATCTCCCCACCTTTCCAAGCTGCCAAAGCTAACACGCACCGCCAGACTCAACCCCTGCCCATACCTGATTAATAACCAGAAGCCTTATTTTAAACTATAACTTTTCTCTAAGTTGCATCCTTTTCTTCAGTTTTCAGTTGGAAACTTGGCCTAAATGACAGCTGTGCAGGCCTCACCCCAGCTCGGCTCAGCGGGAGCTCTAATGTACTTCATTCTGGGGCTGGGAGCTGCTTTTAATCTATCAGCACGACTCCGCAGCTGCTGTAAGCTAGCCGAAAATTGTCTGCATACACAGGGCTGAAAATTTTGTAACCCTTTTGGTGCAACTTGCATTTAGGGAGGAGTCAGCAATGCAGCCACCAACATCTCTTGAGAGTTAAAGGCAAGCTGGAGGCAGTGGTCTGTGTACTCAGAGGGCAAGCAGGAGACCTCAGAGCAGATGAGGAGTTTGCCAGAGTTCACGACTTCAAATACCGGTTTCCGGTAACTGTTTGAATGGATTTAGCCTTCTTACAAGTCTGACAATAGGACTAGAAGTCAGGCAAAGAAATATCCCTGCTTTATACTGAATGCCTTTAGCAAGTAAAAACACCTCTATCTATTTTTAACAGTGTTTTGCTTGCAGTTTGCTTGGCCCCTTATTTACAGTTTTTAAGAATCTGAGTAAACGTTGCATCTTCTTCCGGGAAAGTAAACTGCAGAGGAATTACTTCACATATGCAAGACAAACTTCAAAYACCCATAAAGTAAAATGCAACTGCGCCGAAGTGTTAAATCTGCTACTGCCATCAACAGAAACTACATGTAGTACAGTAACTCGGCGTCATCTATTCCAGCGGGACTCCGAGAGGACGGATATGAAACTATTGCCAAATATTTACACTTCCAATTCTTACAAAATATCCTGCGTCCCTAAGGGATTAAGCATAATCTCACATGTCAACAGCCGCCATCAACAAAAAATTTTAAATATGGCTGCAACATGTTTGCACAAAACTTTTCTGTGGCTGCTGCCGAAAAGCCTGTTGCTTACTCTGTTTTCGTAAAGGGCCAGCAAAGACCCCCGCCAGCTAGAAAAGGACGGCACTGCTGCTAGCGGGAYCCCGCCGCTGTGCTCCCCACTGCCACGCGGAGCTCGCGCTCAGTAACGCGCTTGCAGTTTGCTTCGTGCGCCCGCGCAGCAACAAATCCCTGCCCGTAAGCACGGCAGGGAGCACGGCCAAGCGTCCAGCTCACCCAACAGACCGATCCACTCGGGGCAACAACCAGAAAGCAAAATGTGGATGCAGAGGTATTAGAAAAGCGAGCCCAGAACGTGCCACGGGCCCTACCGGCTGCACCGGGCCTCTCTCCCGCCCGCCCACAAGCACGTTTCCTCGAGCTCCTGCTTTCCTGACACGCTGCGGGAGCGTCCGCATGGAAGGGGTCGTGCGTTCGTACAGAGAACGGGTAATTTCCTGGGGCTCCCGTTCAGCCTGGGCCACCCGTGCCAGACCCTACCCCGCGGAAGCTGCCAGGGCTACAGTGCAAGCCCCCCTGCACCGCAARTTAAACATACCCATGGAATAACCTGCAAAGACCTTGAGTAATTCAAATACACGGACASCTTTCACAGGCACATCTCTCCAGCGAAGAGTAGTCCTGTGCTAGCTTTCTACCTTTCAGCACTGCAGATGTACCTAAAACTAAAATAATGAAAACCACAACACCTAYTCCAGCATCTTATAGTTACTCTTTTCCCTAAGAAAATAATCTGTTGCTATATGTTTTAAACAGTTAAGCACAGAACCACTGCAAGCTAAAAAGCAGAAGTCTAGAGATTTGGACAACACTTGGAGGACTGCTGGATGCTCTGTAAGGAGTCCTCTCCAWGGAGTGGATGTGCCACTGTCCCCAGGCACCATTTGCGGTCCCAATAGAAGCTCCGTTCATTTTAACAGCGTTATTCACCATGGAGTCTAGGGGGCCCCTTCTCTGGGGGGTGGGGACCCCTATACATGTTTTTTTTTGTATTTGCTAACTCCTTTTCTTCCTCACTCCATGTGTTAATTGCCCTTCTCTGCTGAGGTCACTCGCGTTTGCCTTTGTGCCAAATCCTTTTGTTCCACTTGGTGGTCTGTTTGGACTGGTTGAACCTTTATACTTGACATTAATTTATTGTACGATTTCACTGAGCAGTGCTTGCAGGCTGACCAATTGGCTTGTTTTAAAAGTATTAAATTCTGTACAGTTATGTGCACACATACACAAATACACACCTCTTTCCTACAGCCTACTTCCTTCCGTAGACATCTGCAACGAGGCCAGGTCTCGTGCTCTGGAAGCTTTGCCTTAGCTCCTCCGTTTTAATGACTATAATCCACAAGGAGCAGTAAAAACAGCCAGTGCGGTGCCCAGGCCCCCAGCTGCCAAATGTACTTTGCAGTCCAAGAAAAGGAGTAAGGAAGGTAACATTATCTGAAATTCACCTTTCTTACATATACTCAAAAATCACCTAAGTGTTCACCAGCTTTTGAAAAGGGCCAGAAAAAGCCCTGAAATTGAAGGCCAATAATTCCAAAATCTCAGATTCCTAGAAGAATTGATACAGCAGCAGCTGTATCTCTTTCATTTGAGTAATTATCATATAATTAAGTGCATGAATTACAAGAGAGCCAAGGCATTAAATTAAAATATTTAATGCTTGTAAATCTGAAAATGATTACTGTGCTGATGTGCAGCTACCGAACAGTGAAGCTCATGGCAACATGACAGTACCACCAATCTCCTATTATTCTGCTCTAGCTTAAAAAAAGGCATCAGAATTTTGGAAATCTTTTGCTGAGGAGAAAAATTACCTTTGATTCTTTAAATCTAACAACTGATTCTTAGAAAYTGAACACTTTACATAGTGAAAGCAAAAAAGAAAAGGAGAATGAAATCTTTGAGCTAAAACGTAATGTTTTATCTTGCAGATGCGTAGGGAGAATTGGAAGTGGAAGCGTCTTGTGGAGAATCTCACAGAAAACGGAACAGAAGAGCCTTTCACACCGTTCTCTCTATGGTGGGTCACCTTTCATTATGCTGCTGAGCTTCACCCAAGCTCAGCCACAGCAGCTTGCAGGACGGCGTTTTTAGGGATTCTAATACAGCAGATAAGCAGAGATCTCTCCTTCTGCTGAAGGCAGTCTCGTAGTTAGACCACCAGACCAGAAGATATCCTTGAGACTACAAAGTCTAGTTGAGATTCGAGGATTACACTTCCCTGAAAAATATGTTATATTAAAATTCTTTCCTAAACAGCAACAGAGCCCATTCAGGCTTCCCGACGCGCRAGCCCCGTTTGCATGCGTCGAGCGGACACCGCCCCAGCCCAGGAGAGGCCCGCGGGCCGAGCAGGAACTGCGGCCGTGCCAGATCCCCTGGAGGCCTCCCGGTGCCGAGAGCGTGGTGAGCCTTCCGGCACTGAAGGCGCACTCCGCACCCGCGGCGCCCTCCTACGCGCTGCCGCCAAGCCAGCCCGCGGAAGGCGCGGGGTGAGCCCGGCTGCCCCATCCTCCCCAGCCCCACGGCCCCCTRCAGCTCCCAGCCTGGGTGACTGCGCACAGCGTTTCAGCTCTCTTTTTTGTTACACTGATATTTAAAAAATTTGGAARACCACCAAGAAATCCTGTATATATTTGGCTGGTATTTCACTGAAAAATCCATTCATGTCAGAGAAACACAACCGCAGTGGAACCGCAAGAAATTCAGCTCAGGCAATACACTGCAATGGCTAGATTAACAATTTTAGGCAGTTTAAGGAGTAATCCCTAAGGGTGGTGACCAGAATATCTGATATTAGCTCTTCATTCAAAAGGGACAACCAGTTCCTCAGAGAATGAATGGATAGGAATGAGGGCCTAGGACTTGTACTCCAAAAAGCTGTCTGCTTAAATACATGTGAGTTTATATACATACATGTGTGGGCGTGTTTGCATATGTACCAGCAAAAGAACTATAAATACATAAATGTTGCAACTATGGATACAATAAAATCTAACTAAAAATAAACTGCTATCAGCTATTCCATGAGCAACGTGCTATGGGATCCCCTTCAGAACAGAAGCTTACGATTAGAATCCTTAAAAAGGGAATATTGCGGCATTGGCTATCCAAGTGAGTGCTTCACAAGTGTTTGTAATCTCTTCCAGCACTTCTGACCAGAACTCTTCTTGCAACTCCAAAAAGCCACCAAAACCTAGACACCKGCCAGCACTAGTGAGCTATAGTCTTTAATTAACAGGGAGAAAGATGGTTCTTCACATAGGTACAAAATGAATGGCTTTTATTTACAACAGTTAGAAAAGGGAAGAGGCACTTACAGCGTGTTTCCTAAAGGACATTTATTATTCTTTTTAAAAAGAAAGTGGCAACTGAAAGACCTAATGAGAATAATCAACTTCTTAACAATCCTCAAGAGTGGTTTGCTTTCCTGCCCCTTATGCCATTCTTATCCTACAGCCCTTTGCACCAAAACTCAACCTATAATTTTCAGAGCTCATCTCTCACTTCTGTCTCCCGTAACTTGGGATGATAGCACAGAAGTCAACGAAAGTGAGTAGTGCCTGTCGAGGTGCTGTAATGTGTAATACAGACAAGCTTGGCCCGTGCACGCAAAGACTTCTGTTGGCAAGGTTGCTGGAAGGTCACATTTCGGCCTGGCTCTGGGAAAAGAGCCCATCTTCTCGCAATTGTAAAGTGATGCTCTGTTACACAGGTTCAGCAGTGGAAGATATTAATACCTTTATAAACACCTAAGGTAGGCAGATAGGCCAATAATTTGTGTAGTAATCTCCAAAGCATCCAACTTCCATGTGCCAAATACTTTATCATCACAAGGTGGTAATAAGAAACAGCCACAAGGGAAGAGTAACCTTTTCCTAGTGGTAAGAAAGCCAGGACTTCAGAGTAACTATGTAATTAATTTGCTTTTCAGGAATCAAAACACCCTAAAGCAAAAACAAGTTCAGCAGACATGTAATAACATACTATTGTAGTGTTAAGTCCTCCTATTCCTCAACAAAAATCTATCCTTTCCACTTCATTTCCACTGTGAAATCCCTGACCCATGATGTAGCCAGATCCAGCCTTAACCACAGTGTTTTCTTTTGCCTTCCCCTCCTTGCATCTTAACTTTGCAATCCTTGGTCGGATCAAAGGGCTCATACTAAGACCATCTCGCTGTCCTGCGGCTCTAACTATGCTATCCTCTCACCCAGTAATCCTTTCCTGGATTTGTTTTGCCTTACACATTTTAAGCTCACATTCTTCTCAACTTTGCAGGTGCAAATAATTTCTTGCTGAAGCACCCCTCAACTACATTTTCATGTTTCTGCTAGCTTCCAGTGTGACCTCCTTAGGACTCGGATTCTGCTCTCACTTCCACTATTCTTCAGCAAAAGTAACTCCTGTGAAGAGGAGGAAATCAAGCCTGTGTGGAACCAGGTTAAGAGACCTCAGGACTGGGTCATCTGCCTTTGACAGGTATCACAGCACCATCAGGAGCCTGACAACTCCCATGTGCCAAGCTCTCCACCACCTCCTGTAAGCCTCTGCAAACTGACTATGTCTGCCTCATCTTTGCTGTTTTATACAAAGCCAAGGATGTTCATGGTGCTGTATAAAAGTAYCAAACATAGACATGCTAATGTGCTTTAAATATACTCTGGTTAGAGAACAAGGTTTTTCCAGTGTGGATCATTCACAGCTGGAGTAGAAGCTATTGGTTAATTTTCAGGAGGAACCTCCCAGGAAGGTGAAGTTGTATCTGCTTGTTCTGGCAAGAATGTAAAGGGCTGTTTCCTTGATTTTGTTGTATTTTCTAAAAAGGCACCTATTATTTGGGTGCTAATGAAGATTAATACAGACAGTAGCTATAATTCTATATAAAACAGAGCTGACAATTAACAAAGTCTCTGAGCTTGTAAATTATTGAGTTTAGGTACATGCTTGATGTTATACATAATATTTTACAAGATGGCCCTCATCAGAGATGTATCAACTGAGAAAGACGACAGATGTTAACTGAAGACGTTTTTGCGATCATGGGAAGCAAGAAATGGCCAAGAAGTTAAGATTATGCAAGTACAATGATTTTTGACATAAGGGCCAGGAGTTCTACTTGGGTTTTATTCCTCTCTTCATCAAAAGGCTAACTTCCCCCCTTTTACATTCTGTTTACATGGCTGATTTTACCAAACCCGTGTAACRTTTGCTGATTCTGTATTCAGTGAGGATGTGCAGGCAGGGAGTCAGCAAGGGACCACAGCTGACATTGCACGACGAGGAGAGGCGCAGTCGCGGAAAGGTTACTACCGACACACGCAGGCGAGGGGCTGAAGTTACCAGTTGTCCTGACAGACAGCTTAATGGGGGCAATTATACCCTGCTCAGTACGGATAAACAGTGTAAATGATCCTAATTTTAACTGTGAAGGGGAGATTGAATAGCTTACTCAGGCTGCCCCATTTAAGCATATAGCACAATATATGTTTCGCTCTGAAGCAGTGTACATAAAATAAAACTATAATCAATATGCCTGCAAAAGAGTTTAGTTCAGTTTTTGACACTGAAATCCGCTGTGTTTTTATTACTGCTTAATTAGTAAGCACTTAAAGCACTAAACCAAGCTGCAGTTCACTACCGGGGACCAGAGTATGCTAAAATACCAAGCAACCTCCGTGCGGCTCCAACGCCGTGGCCTTCACCAGGCAGATCTGACCCGAGAGCGMGCTGCCGCTCCTCCCGGCTCTCCTCTTCCTCCGCTTTTCCCGTGCAGCCYGGCCGAGGCAGCCTGCTGCTTCAGCAGCTCCTGCCCCAACGCCCTCGCAACAGCTGTGGGCTTAATTATCAAAATAACATTTTAATAGTCTCATAACTGAACTCCCTCCAAAACATGCTAGTGGAGAGGCTGCGAGGACTCTTTTAACATCTTTTAGCTAAACTTATTAATAGGCTGCATTTAAGCGATTAGGCTGCCTGAATGCTGCAGCCATCCCTCCCACCTTGAASTACTGTTTGCTGCCTCTCATCTCCTACGTGACGCTACTGCCCACGTGAGCACCGAGCTGGTGAGCACTCCCACACACTAGACCTCCAAAGAAAGCCAAAGACCAGGAAATTAGCATCAAGGTATCATTCATTATCTTTTTTTTTTTTTTTTTC
>NW_028186150.1:4969881-4977290 GCF_003343005.1 Rhea americana
CAAATTAAGATTACTAGAGGTTTACTTGCTTTTAACATGATTAAAAAAAAAAAAAAAACGATAATCATTAGTTTCCTTTTCTACTACCTTTACAACTGAACCATTTCTTGCTTCCTAAAACCTAAAGTGAGCCCAAACTAGCACTTGGCTGCCAAGTTAACCTTTCCCCACAAGCTCCCAAGTAACAGGGAACGCGCACGGTAGCAGTGGTGCTATTTCTTCTCCCGAAACAAGCCATTTGTTCAACAAACTTTTTTTTCCCCATTTCCCACTCTTTACTATTGCTTTTCATACCATTGTTATTAGATGTGGGGAAATGGTTGTTCTAACCCCAAGTTTTAACGATAGAGATGAGCTGACGGAATAAGCAATGGCTTCCCATCTCCCCTCCTGCCTCACAGATTTTGTGAGCCGTTTCCTTCCTTTTCTAAGCTGCGAACACACGCACGCTCGTTTGGCCACTGCACGTCCCACGGAGGCTTCTCACGCCTGCCTGGTAAGTCCGAGGTAAGCGCAACAGAGGGGTTTATTTCTACGAACGTGAGGATCTGCTATGACAAAACCCGCGAGCGCCTCGGACGCCGTCTCAGTAGCTCTCCAAGCGAAATCCCAGCCCCGCTACAGAGTTCCAGTCGCCTTTGACAGGGGCAGGGTTTTATCCCCTCTCCCAACAGCGTATCTCTATCTATATTCTTGGRGGAAGAAATAGAATTTTAACTAGCCTTTTTAAAGGAGTTTATTACTTCAGATAATAGTTTAGAAAAACACCCTCTATTGCCAGCCGAGGCGCTAACAATAAAAACAGCAGTATTTGTGCTCACGTCCACTCTCGTAAAGGGTGCTGTCTGTTCTGCCCAAAGAAAATTACTCACCAAGATGCAACACCTCATTTTAAGCGATGCTCTATTTTTACTCAATTTTACAGCCGAGTTAAGTGAGGCAGCGGGTTGCTGCATGAATTATCTGCGGTCGCACAGCCCGCCGACGCGCGGCCGCCCCTCTCCGCCGGCCCAGCTAACCATTTGTTGGTTACTCGAATCCATTTTGGTGGGTCTGGAGAAATCTGCTCGCGTTTTTGCCTCGCCGCCTCTGCAGCCGGCGGAGCCCGGTGTCCACCCAGCAGACGGAGGCGGGGGGGGATCGCTGTCCTCCGCAGATGGAGCCCTTGCTAAGTCAGCTGGGAGATGACCCACTAAGAGAGCCAAATATCTCTAATTTGTCTTTACCACTGTTTGTTATGAGGATTCTTCACGCTTTAGTAAAGAGCACAAGCAACCGTGGTGCAATAAAATATCTATTACATACATACATATATATATATATATATGTATAAAAATGTATTTTTAATAAATATTTATACACACACACACATATATATACACACCTCAGACAGCTTTAGCACAGTCCCAGGCCGTAAGATCATACCTGTGCTTGGCGGCGAAGGAAGGGCGTCCCGCGTGTCGCCGCAGCACAGGCTGCACAGTGCAGTGGCCCAGCTGCTGGCAGCAAACCGCACGCCGCATACTGCCTACTCGCAAAACACCCCACAAAGAAATTATTTATTTTAATGCTAAAACAGAAGAATGGAACGTAGAGCCCTTTTTGCTGCTATTCATTATCTCTTACAGGCTAACAGTATCCTTAGAAATCCCAGGATGATCGGCAAATCCAGAGAGATTCAAACTATATTTTGTATTAAAATAGTCAAGGAGGTAGGTGACATATAGTGGCCCTACGTAATTTAAACATGATAGATTTAAAGGTAAAAAGCTCTTTGCAGTCTGCTGCAGAGAGTGGGCCAGATTCCCATCTCAATTAYGGAGAGAGAAATCCACGCTAACAACGCTGCCTTCCGAACAGGGGGCTACTCCGGGTGTACACCGGGTGTAGCCGTGATTAACAAATATCCTATTGTGTTCACGACTCGGCCCCTCTAAATGAAAAATTTATCTCTGCRTTACAAATAGATAGAAAAACCTAGTGCATGGTTCTCCTACCTCCAGYTGCCCAAATCTCCTAATTATAAACATGGAGCAGAGCTTTAAGAAGGACATTCATCTCCTTTCTTCACCACAATGAGATCTTCAAAACTGGAATATTAAGCAAATAGAAGCCAGGGTTTTTAAGGTTTTTACAGGCTGTGCTCCAGGGGAAAACAGGCACTCAGCTACGACTGAAATTGCTTCACAACGTGTGCTTCTGGGCCTGTGTTATCCTCACTCCACAGATGAGCAGAAAATATAGTTTGTTTCTTTTTTTCTCCCCCCTGGTTTGGCATCTGTGGCTCACTTAATGCTCCCAGATCCTGCAATGTTCTGAGGGAGAGACAAAGAGCGCTYGCTGAATATTTTACTGGAGAAAAACCCCACTCCTGTCTTCTGTAAGAGCGCTCTGTGCATCCTTAAAATGACCCCTCGTAGAGACCATGGGAAGAAAAATAAAATCGCAGACCTTTTGTTCACCAAAAAGCAGACTCTTTACGGCCAGTCTGCTCCCTTTGAAGGGCCAAGCCAGGCTGCCTTTCAAACGCATCCAAACAAACCAGCTATCGTTAAAATATTAACCTAGTAAAAAGATCACTGGGAGGTCGAGGGCATAGCTTTTGACCAGCCCAAGGACCGCACACCCCAGCCCGTACCCSGTGCACGACACGTGCAACAGGCAGCGCCGGGCAGGCCCGCGGGCGCCGCGCTCGGCTGCGGGAGCAGGGCTGCGAGGGGCACGCTGCCGCCCGCCCGCCCGCCCCGGCTCCCGTCGCCGCCTCTCTCGCTCCTGGCAGGAGAGACGGCGCGGTCGAACCTCATCCTGAAGCCAACAGTAACCCACGTCCTCTGCAGAGCGTTAGAAGGATTTTTTTTTTTTTTTTTAACTTTCACAAACCAGAATAAAATACTGTTTCGGTTGATCCGATGCAGCAGAAAGCTCGCACGGAAAGCGCACGCTGGTCTCCGGCTGCCGCGAGCGGGGAATACGCTGCCTGTGCCTGGAATACGCTACGTTACTTCAGTGCGGCAAGGCACCAGCAAGGCCTTGCTGATGCCGACTCGGGCAATGAGGAAATGTCCTGAGAGCTCAACAGCAGAGAAGATTTATACTGTATCTGTGATATTTATATTAATAAATGCTTCATGTTATCGCAAGGACCACTGTTCAAAATACTTTGCCTTCAGAATTGTGGACAAACAAAAAAAATTGTGTCTCCCCAGATCCAGCGATGTGGGTTTACACGGTACTCTAATGTAATCACAAGAACATTAAACAGTACGAAAGTCTTCTCTCTTTTCCATGGCTGATTAAGCAGTTGGGAACAGAGAATTTACTGTGAAAAAAGCAAACAATTATATGCTATCTGAGGTAAACATTACCTTAGTAATGGAAGCTGAGCTTTAGAACCTTATTGTCAGTAGGGATTAGCATTATAATACTTAAAATGACATTTATAACACTTACTGAAATTACAAGAATGAAGTCTGTGGAGACACAGAAATGAAATCAGCTCAATGTGTTTTTATAAGAATACTGAAATCTAAGTCCCTTAGAGGAAAGATGTAGACATTAACAGTTTTTGCAGGCTTCCATTAGCTGTTCAAATTTGAATACTGTTTCTTAGGTGAACTCTAATCTTCTTTGAATCCTCCCAACACATTTTATCTGTAAAAAATTGTAGTTAAAAATTTAGTTTGATGGAATGATATTTAAGTGCTTTTCCTCATCTACTCCATGAAAAAGCCCCTGAGAGTCTTACTGTAATTTGTTCAAACGAAATAATATTTTCGTTTCCTGGGTTCTCTTTGTTGTCTTGTGTGATGAAAAGTAACATTTCTTTTCTTTCGATCCTATTAAATGTGGCTTTCTGAATGCCAGCCACTCAATCGAAATAGAATCTGGCACACTTGCACCCAGCTTAAAAAAATGCAAACTGCCACATACGGTTTTTGATCTAAATGTGACATRTCACCAGGAGAAGCCTTGGAGTAGTATTTCCAGAGCCATAATCAAGTGTTATAAACAATTGGTTTTCATTCAGTGACACAGTTTGTCATCACCTTTTYATTTTAAATGTCTGCTTATTGAAATTCAGTAAATGTGAGAGATGCCACAAGCAGGCCAGTACCGAGGCAGTTTTGTTTCTCAGTCTGTACAGAGTCCCTTATTTAAGCCTGTTTATGGGAGCTGCAAATATGCCATTGCCATCAGCTCCCCGTGCAAGACCTCGCGGGAACTGCAGGCATCTCACGCACCCAGGGTCTTAGTTCTTGCAGGCAAAATGAACAGAAGAAAAGAAGTTTGCCTAAAAAAAAAAAACATTTACTGGCTTGGTCATTCACCTATATAAATCAGCACAGTCTTCCATGGATTCTACAGGAGCCTAACTAAATATTAGATTGCTACTCTGAAATAAGGCTTAAAATTAAAACATGACAGCATAGTTAAGGCCATTTAATCCACAGGATTGCATGCAAACGCAACCTTTAAACAGTTTTGAACAGTTTTGTCACTGTATCAAACCCGAACTTCTGTTTGGGTCTGAAATTTAATTTTAAATCTTAAGTATCTTATCCTTTTGTAAAGGACAGTGCAGGCATCCTAGTATCTTGTATGATCATACACATTTTCCTCCTCCTGAATATGCTCTGAAATACTTCCTGGCTATAGATATGAAGAGATTTCTTTCCACCTTCCCTCTTTTTTAACCAGAAACATTGAGACATTATCTCAGAAAATACATTTGTGGCTTGACAGTGTCTGGCTTGACAATGGACTCCCGAGAAATAGCACAAAGGACAACAATTTTAGCAAGGTTGAGGAACTAATTTAGGGTGAGATTTTCAAATGCACTCAATCGTTGGCTGTACTCTGCCCTAGTTAAACGCAGTGGTAAAACTGCCATGCACTGCGAAGGGAGACGCATTTGTCCATGAGTGAACTCTTGAAAATCCTCACATTATCCCACTAGAAAGTTTCACCAGATCCTTCAGAAGAGGGCAATAACGACAAAGCTTTGCTTTGCAACGATCACGCGGCTTGACAAGAATTACTACGGACGGGTACAAGCTCTCCTGCCTTAAGACCACTGCACAGTGTACCTAATTCTATGCCACATCTAGAAATAAATACCTATCAAAGCAAATACCTGCATCTTGGAATGAAAACTTTGAAAACGAGAGCTTCAAGGGGACCTCCTTCTCATTTCAAGATCTTCTGCAACACCACAATGTATATTGGCAAGGAATATCCATTGTACAGTGTGTACATGTTAGCAGGTAAGACAGCCTCAGAAAGTATGTCCAGATGATTTTAAGTCTRCAGATGGATGTTCTCAGTTGCGTGTTCTCAGTTGCACTAGTGTAATTATGCATATGCAGCATAATTATGCAAGATCTCTCTTAAAACAGTTTAAAATTAAATTTGAGTAACTCCGGTTTAGAGACCAATGTAAGTGAGAGCAGAGCAGGGCAGAGCATGGCACGGTGCCATATCTTTTTTACGGGTATAATTGGGCATTTTTTGAATTCTATTTGCATACGAGATACAGAAATCCACCACCAGAAAAAGGCATGCTTTGAAATCTGAATCGGCAAATTTGTTAACTGACTGTTGAGTCTAATGTTATGCTACCATTCTGCTGCTTGTTAGTAACACAAATTAGTAGCAATTAGCCGTCTGAATGTTCAAAGGCAGTTCAATTTCATGTTAAAAAAAGAGCTATATAATGCCTAATCTATCAAATGTAATAGTCCAAACAAAATTAATGATACGAATACAATGAATGCTTATATGGGATAATTATAAGGTGTCTGTCACCAAAAGCATACCATGTACACAGACACACAGCCCCAAAGTTGCTGAGAGGCTGATCTGAGCTAATAGAAAAAAGAAGTGGTAATTGTAAAGTACCGCTCAGCCGCAGCCTGTTGTGTGGTGTACATAATTCACAAACGGCAAAACTTTGCATAGACCAAATATCTTGCTGGATGAATTTCTGATTCATAGTTGCTGCACAATACAAATGACACTGCTATTTAATTACTGCCTTTTTACTACTGTAACTAAACATTTTCATATGCTCAGTTTCACTGGAATAGCAGGACCATTCCCAGTGTATTACTTGCATATCTATAATTAAATAATTAAGAATTGTTCAAGCCCTTCCAAACACAACAAAAGGCAATGATTATTTCAAACCCAGTTTAGTAAAAGTCAAGCCCCTATCAGCTCTATTTTTTGCTAATAGTTATGCAAGACTGCACAGCCAGCATTCCCTCTTGCATGCCAGCACACCAATAAATTAAGATATTCCTGGCCGCATCTGCACAGGGGAAATTAGAGCATTACCTGTTCTTCGCCAGTGTGCCAGCTTCCTAGCTGCATGCACAGCCCATGCTGAGCGACCAGCTGTCTGGGAATGTGCCACTCCGAGCAGTACACGGGAGCCAGGGGATCTCTTAGGAGATCTGCTCTAATATCACAACTGCTTCACGGCAGGACTCTTCCCTTCATAGCACAATATTCAAACACTTCCTTGCCGCACTATTTTCAGCGCTAAGCTGGGGGAACCAAAGCTCGGGACATGCCCGCCTGCTCAACGGAGGACGCTGCAGCGGGCAGCGGGGGACTCGGGCCGGGTCCTTCTCCTTCCTCCAACGCCTTCAACAGCACGGTGCGACCAAAGCACTCCGCTTTATACAACGAGCGACCAGGCTGATACTGCAGAAGCAGAGAACTTAGCACAGTCACTTTGACAGATGTTTCCTCACCCCTCCCCTTCCCTTCATAAATAATAAAGCYGAGCGAGCGCAGGCACGCGCGTGCACGCGGCCGCGGGGACAGCGAGCTGCCGACGGAGGAGGCGGCGGGCGCCCGTCGGCCACGCGCACCGCCGCGGGGACCGGCTCGGCTCCGGCGCCTCCTCGCCCCGCGGCGGCGGGACGGGACGGGACGGGGACGGGACGGGGGGCCCTTCCCGTGGCAGCTGCCAGCTCCTGCACCAGCCCTGCTTCTTGTAGCGTCGCAACCGGTACGCGGCCAACAAACTCGCGCCGAACGGGAAGAGGAACTCGTCGCGTAGACCCTCGTTACTATCAGAGCTTCAGCACAGCGGCGAGAGGAAAGAGCTACGAAGAGCAGCCCCAGAAGAGCCCGTCCACACCCGTCCGCAGCATCGCGGGGTGACCTCTCTGAGTTTCTAGCAGGTACGATTTCCAAAAGGTCTCGTCAGCGGATCAACACCCTGAGTCGAGGCACGACGCAGTTTCCCTAAGAACGCCAACCCGCTTTACTCGCGGTTCCGGCTGCTGACACAACGCCTGAATAACACCGCTCGAACGCGGAGCATTTAACCGTTCCGGTGCCTCGCGCGCGGGAGGGATCGCCGCGCTGCGGGGGCCGCCCCGGCCGCCCCGCCGCGG
>NW_028186150.1:4977470-4980160 GCF_003343005.1 Rhea americana
CGCCGGCCCGAGCCCCGCGGCCTCGCGCCCCGGGAGCCACCCGGGCCGCGCTCGCCCTCGCAAACAGCACGAGCGCAGAACGGGAGAAGCCAGGAAGGGAAAACAAACCAACAAAACACTAGATAACAAAGCAGCCCTCACGGAGGAGGACTAAGTTAGCAGATTAATAATTTCAGAAGCATCCCGAACTCCCTCGGGGAGCTGCAAGGAGCCCCAGATGCTTTTGTCCTTCGTGCCCGTCTATTTTCACGCCAGAGGTTCGCACTAYATTTTCTGTTGGAGGAGTATGATAATTAAAGAGGCAAAATACTTTCATTATAGCATACCTTTGCCCAAGATTTTGTTACTGCTCAGCTGACAGAAACCAAAGAAATAAAACAAAAGGGGGGGGGAATGTTAAGCTTTCTGTTTATTTGAAAACCTATATTATTTTATGATTCTGCTTTACTTTATGCTAAGAAAACTAACTCAAGACCTGATCAGAGTATCACTTTTCAAATGCCTAAATCCCTGTAAAGGTTTAGTGTCTGGCTGTGTGCATTTTGCTCGGTATTAACATGTTCAATGGAGTACTTTGATTTTTTTTTTTTTTTTTTTTTTTTTTTTTTTATCTAGACGCCAGAAGCTGGTGAATATATGCTTCATAGCTTCAGATAAACCTTTTGTTCTTCTGGGGCTGATCAGCTGGTGCGGCAGCGAGAGGGAGAGGAGGAAGGAAATTCACAGGGGCTCCACGGTTTCAAAAAGTCAAATTACCTCTGAGCCATGGCATTGCTGATAATTTAAATGAAAAAATATATATACAGGCTGCACCACACAACATCTCTACTGTTAGGACTTTTAATGAAGCCCCAGTTGTGATGACACTGAAGCAGGGAACGCTACGGTGGGATAATTACTTGGCTCCCTCGCAGCTGAGTTTCACAGATGCATTATTAACGGCACATTCCCTGCCATAACGAGCACCGAATGTAGGTGGGATTCGCGAGCCCCGGCATCCGCCATTAGCGGGTTGGCGCAAACACAAATGAGTGTTTTCACAAAAGCATGCAAAGGTTGTGAAATTCCAATGAATTCTTTCACTGGAAAAAAGAGTTCAAGCTGCCATGACCGGATATGTCACCTCCCAGGGCACCCCGCGCTCGGAGCGAGGCACCCTGGGAAATTACCGAATCCAAACGCATTGATTTTTTCTGCAGAAAATACAGGCAGCAGCTCTGATGAAGAATTAAGGAGGAAATGTAATAACCTAATTCTCCTCCACCATCCTCCTGCGCACCCCTGCCAGCCCGGGCCCCTGGCTTGTGMATCCAGGCGGTCACGAGGCAAAAAACAAGACTAAAAAATTAGCCTCTGTTTAAGCAGGTGATRGGATATTGGGCAGGATGAACTAAGAGATGTTTATACCAGGGCTGAACTTGGCTCACTTTGTCTGAATGTCACCCGCTATAGGAAACAACATTTCCAAGCAGTACTTGCTCTGTGCAGCCACGTTTCACTTTACTTTCCATGACATTCATCCCCTAAACATTTTCCTTTAGATACAAACTTTTAACAGATTTTCTCCATAGAATACTATTTACCATACATGAAATTATTAATAATTCCTCCTCAAACCATACCGTACATGGCTGGAAAACTCTGGAGAATAGAGTCTCTGTCTGTCCCCACCACGCACACAGAAAACCCAACACCAGCAGCGTCCTCTCCTTCCTCCGCTGCGGCAGCTTCGCCCAGCCATGCTCCCTCCTCGCCTGCTCAGTGGTGAAAGCAATTAAAGCATTCCTTACGACCACGCTGGAGCGGTTATTTCACTGTTTTCAGCATCAGCACGGGCGAAATGCTGCCATGAAATTAGTGGCAGCCCTGGTCTCTCTCTCTCTCTTTTTTTTTTTTTTTGCACGCTTCCCTTTCAAGGTGACCCTTTCCTGATTTAGCACGTCACCCCAAGTGTTTCTGCATGCACACTGAACCAACAATCTCCCTGCAATTAACACCAGCACTTAATGAAGTCCAGCTGCTGCGATGGCAGACTGAAGGGATGCCAACCTTTGTACACCAGAACCTGGGCTACTCCAGTTACAGCTGCTTTAAAACCACAGAGTCAACTTCTCTTTGCCTACTTCTCAGAGATAATTCTTCCCAAATAAGACAAGTGTTCAAGATTAAGCATTTAATAACAAAGCTTATCTCTGAACTAATATTTCAAGCTGGAAGTGATATAAAGGGCTGGCTCAACTTAAATGAATGCTGCAAAATTAATAAAAATCCCGAGCTGCAAATGAAAATTTGAACTGTTAAATACATAAACCTTTAAAAACCTTAGAAGTGTAGTTCCAAGGGAAAATTGGAGACAGATTCCTCAGCAAAATCTGCTCCTCTGAACTTGTTTCCTGATCCAGCATGAGAGTTGCTAACAGCCAAGGCTTTATTAAAATAATGCTGCCAGCCGTTTCATTGCGTGCGCTGGCATGACAGGGACACTAGGTGAGTTTAGAAAAGGTTTGCATTGCAACTCGTACCACAGGTACTTCAAAAGAAGAAAGAAGAACTCCTTCCACACTCTTCCTCTGTACGTGTTCTCTTACTCTGCTCCTTTATTTACCTCTTTTAACACGACTTTTCCATGCAGAGCTACCAATAATTCTATCCAATTTAAGCGGCAAGTTTCTCAGCTCCTCCTCACAGCA
>NW_028186150.1:4980175-4983627 GCF_003343005.1 Rhea americana
AAAAAAAAAAAAAAAAAAAAAAAAAAGAAGAAGAAGAAGAAGAAACCAAAACAAGAAAGAAAATCCCCTGCAGCCTAGAGGGCACGCTTCACACGCCACGTTTCCTGCTGCACATGGCAGCGCCCGACTCCCGCGTGGCGCGCGAGGCAGCAGGGCTGCGGGGCGCTCTGCCCCCGGCCGGCGAGCCCTGCTCAGCCGAGGAGGGGCAGGACGGAGGCAGATGCACTTCGCTTTCAAAACTACTGACAGAGATAATGGCTTCTACTGTGATAAACACTAAATGGCCTTTTAAAAGGCACAAGGGAAGGGAACTGGCTAATTTACTTTCATTTAAACTAATTTACAGGTAGGTATCATGTATCAATTTACAAATATATTCAGCTCCAGGAAATCCACACTGTTTCCAAGCAGGGGTTAATCCAAGACTCACAAGCTGCAATCAGTCCAGTTTTTCCACCAGAGACCTAACATTGCACAGGATCAGTATTAAAAGTACATTCTCGATTATTCTGGATGTCCATGCCCCTGAGAATATAACTTAAAAACAAAATCATTAGCTTACACAATAACACAGTCCTTGGGAAAAAAAAAAAAAAGTATTGTRTCTGCAGAGCAATGCTGATTTCCAAGCACAAATTCCTTTGTTTTCCTTAGTTCTAGCTTAGGACCTTGCTGATGACTGAAAAGGAGTTGTATTGAAATAATTGCATAACCTGGCMGCATGCTGCAATGTATCAACATTTCACAGGCAGGAAGGTAGCAAAGGGCTAAAAGCCAAGAATCAAACTTTTCTTTTAATTTACAGAAATATTGCACATATTACACCATTTATTTTCTTACTCTAAATCTGATGTTATATTATCCAGACTTTCATAGGAAGAGCCAATTTTTAATGATGAAAAGGTCTCATTACCAGACTCCACCAGGGCAAACCATGGGAAAGGGACACGGCAGTTTTGCATGCCGGCTGCGCGGCACAGCCCAAGGCTCACAAGCCTCCTTTACGCGCTGGCCTACACGTGCGAGTCAACCATGGCAAAAAGTCTGTCTACAACAAAAGGCATCTGGTAACCACAATTATTCTGTCTTAAAACTGAAGATTTTTAGATTTCTTAGCTCCCTCTTTTGTTCAATTTTATTTCTTGTGCTTACGGTTTTCTGCTCTGCCCTATTCTTATTTTGTGCACGTTGTAACCAAGTATAACCAAAATCTACTTAGTCAATCACACTGCTGCTTTTTAAGCAGGTGAGCATTATTAGTTTCACCAAGAAAAGAGGTTCATAGGTATATACCTATGAATTTAAATTCATTTAGTAAATCATTTCTAAAGGCTGCTACCCTRCTCCCTCTGCAATGATAAAGCTCACAACTTACTAGTGTGGAAACTCGAGGGAATTGTCTACTTGAAAGTAGAGCCTGAACTGCTAAATATGGATTCAGATCTTGACAGCGAAGCCTTCCTCCTTCCCCGACGCCGGGTATTCAGAGCCAGCCGCGCCGTCCTTGCTGGAGTTCAGACCCCAGGTCCCTCTAACGCGCTGGTGCCGGCCAGACGCAAACAGATTGTGTGGCCTATATTCACGGATCACACAGGCATCTTGCCGTTTCTTCCAGAGGCCTCTTTTTAAAATTGCTGCATGCCAGCTGTTTTGCATTAGGTACAGGCACCTCTTCGAAGATGTGCAAGCGCCTCCGAGGGAAGAGTCCCCTCACTATGCAACCGGCAGGCGGACGAGCCCACGCTCCTCACGCAGCACCTGAGGATTTTGAGATGTAAGGCCACAGACACCTGAAAGTAGTTTCTCATATATACTAATGAATCTTAAAATGCATACTTTTCTATTATCTGTGAAAAGTAGACCCCGTAGACTTTTTAATATCATACTGTACGATACTGCTGGATCCACATAGAACTGGATATTCCTTGTGCAACAACACGTACGCCCTGCAAGGGCACCTGACCGACCTTCTCGGTTAACGGTGTTATAAAAGTGGCTCGACAGGGTAAAGCAATAGGTCGAAACACTCCCTATTCAGCCCTCCAGCGAACTCACTGTCCAAACGCTTTTTTAAGAACAACATCCAAGATTTTGGCATCTTGAAGTTCAGACGCACTCCGCTCTGCTTATACAAGCCATAACTTTATTATCTAATATTTCAGGAACGGACTCATCTTTCTCTTGCTGAAATGAAGTGGAAAAGCACTTTTCCACAATATTTCGTGTTAGCTTCGTGTTCTCCAGCGAGCAACCTTCCAGTTTTTTTCCCGTGTCTCGAGCGGCTCTGCGAGCGCAGCCCAGCCTGGGAAGGGACGCGGCCAACAGCCCTGGCCCTCGGGTTAGCGCCTGCGGGCTCGCGCTACTTCTCCTGGGCACGCTTGACAGGCAGAGAAATACTAACTGTCTTTTAAAAAAATCTCTATAGTATTTTGTCAATATTTTTTTATTACAGCAGCGCATGTATAAATATTTTATTGTAAACCGAAGGCCTAAAATAAACAGTTTAGTAAATAGTTATTACATTACAAGGAAAAACATCTGTGGAAACTGTTTTCTATGTAATTATTCTTGCTACTTTACATTAGCTCTCAATGTGAATTTCTTTGGCTCTAATGTTTCACTTGTTCTAAATCTTCCTCCTTGTTACTATTATTAAAATCTTAAAAAGGTGCCAAATCTTAAATGAAGAAAAAAAAATGATTCACTAGAAATTATTCATATCACAGTGAGCCTCTACTAAACCTGGCAGGGGTGCAATATTTTCGGTGAAATTAACATAAAATATACAACTGCAAATTATCCAGGAAATAGCTGTGTTCTTTACAGTGCGCATTTACATTTGGAAAAAAAATGTTCCACTTATCTGTCTAGCACAAAGCTACAATCTCGTCCAAAGCCTGTTTTAAAGGGGTGGTAATGGATCTGCATAAGGAACTCGGTCCTTACGGGCGGGATAACAAACAGCTCGCGGGGAAAGCGACCTTAGATAATTACTGGCAGTAACCGTCCGCGCTGGACATTTCTCTTTGTGAATGCTAACAACCTAATTTTAGATTTATTTCCCTTTTGGTACCCAGAATGAATTTCCTCTCTTAGGCCTAAGTCCTTTCTACTAAACACAAGAAAAACTGTAATACTATGTAAAATGCAAATTTGGCTGTAAATATTTTATAAAATTGTTGCATACATCCCAAAAGCTATAGGTCTTAATTGAGAGCAGGCTATTTTTCCAGTCAATATATGGAAATGGAAAATGCTAATTCATGTTTTTCTACTTACGAAAAACCCTGGAGAGYGGCAAAACCACAAACGCACTCACTTTAATATTATAAATATAATTTGGCTCCCTCTGTACGGTCCCCAACGTCCTGGCTTTTATCTGCCGACGGCTGCGGAGGAGGGACGGCGGGCCCGCTCCCGCCCCGGCTGCGGAGGGCGCCGGGCGCCGCGCT
>NW_028186150.1:4983660-5006110 GCF_003343005.1 Rhea americana
GCCGCCCGGGCACCGCGCTCGCCGGCCTCCCCCCGCACGCCCTGCCTGCCCGGGGGAGGCTGCCGAGCGCCTCCGGCGCGGGACCGCCCAGCCGCTCCCGTTCAAACTCCCCAAAGGCCACCGGTGCTGCCTCCGAGGCCCGAGAACGGTATCGTTTCCTTCAGACTCTTACCCTCGCGATTAGAGCTAAAGTTAACACGGCCGTTTCATTTTCTACCGAGCAARAGTAAACTCATTTTTTTCCTTCTCCGTCGGAATACTTAATGGCATCCTATCTCCAYGAGCAACATCTCATCGTTGAACAGCACGAACAACGGAAAAAGGCAAAATACTTGGCGAGATTTTTCCTGCATTTTTAAACGCTCCTTGCTCTTCCTTTGCAGACGGAAATTAACCCTAGAAAAATCTCACCACRAGCACAGCAAAGCTCGCCCAGGGCAGTCGCGCGAAGCCGCAGGAGCTGCTCGTGGSCGCGAGGAGCCGAGTCGCGACGGCACGGGCAGGGGCGCGGGGCGCGCTCTCGCTTCGAGCTCGTGCCCTGCAGCCCGCAGAACCTACTCGGAGAAACGTTTCTGAGTCACTCAAGCAACGCAAGCRGGACCAGACACGCAAGTAAGAGCTACTCGTGCGAGCGAAAGCTGCCGCCTCCGGCTGCGCGTGGACGCTGGGCTCAGGTTAGCGACAAATCCTCGCCGAACGTCTGTGGGGCAGAGATTTACAGGTGCGCGCCCGCGCCAAGCCCCGCGTGCAGCACGCGCTGTCATCGCGGGCGGGCACACGGAGGAAGTATGATTTTATTCATTCCAGACAGACTCTGGTAACCAACTAGTAAAACTCAGACTGTAATTTCTTATTCAGCGTGCCACACGAGATGCATTTTGCTGAATTTAACATGTTTTGCTGTTAATGGATTTCACAGTGTGTTGCCATTTTTATGCAGCTGTCCAAAGAAAATGTGTACAGTGATGTGCTTTTTCTGTAGTGCTAGCCTGCAAATGGCAGCCACTTCCCCAGCTTACGCCCTAGGAAAATGGGGAAACTCATTGACCAGGCCATCTAATATACATACTTTGAGTCTTAAGAGTTCTTCTCCTACTACGTCATGCTTAAACAGGAATAAAGATGCAAGATAGATATAACTACACCTTCTACATTTATGGTCTAGCGGTATTTCCGCTGCAAGGAAAAATCAAAGCCCAGTGTTCTCAGGTGTTAGCGACCAGGAGTACTGCGGCGCGGTTCCAGAAGCAGCGGCCCCACATCTCTGTGCTGCTTGAAATCTGGCTTCCTCAACAGCTGGGCAAACACGTATTTTCTTCAGAATTGCACACCAGTACGCAGATCGCAGCRACTACCAGTGCACAAAACTCTAATGACCCAGTAGCGAGTAGCTTACAGAAAACATCCGCACCGACCTCCCGAGCTGCTACCCTTCACCATCGCGAGCACTTTAGCAGCAAGGTACTTACAAGCAACTGCACGCTTCAGTTTCACAACAGGTTGTTTAGAAAACACTAGTGAGTTTTCCCTGCATCAGCTCCAGAGAGTGCCTTTGGCACCTGAAGCTCAGTCCTGACGTATGGAAATCCCCCAGGAGAAAAAAGGCGGGTGGCTCCCAACGCCCCTTTCACCCGCACCTGGGCATCAGATGCCCTGAATTGGTCGTTAACGCTTACCACGTTTACAGAATCTGTTCTAATAAGCTTCAACAGAAACATGACAAAAATCGATCTTTTCTTTTAGTAATGCTGTAATAATTTCCAATATGGAAGTATTTTTGCAGTATTGGGTTTATGTATAACTAATGGCTTTTTCAATATGCAATTCTTTCTAAGAGACAATGAAAATTTTTTAAAGGTGGTGGCTTAAACTTCAGGCCATTATTTTTGCACTACTGTTATTACAAAACCAATAGAAGAAAAAAATATAAATTACTTTTTTATGTTACGATTTTTTAATCTTCTTTGTTGTGCTAAGTCCAAGGAGATAGAGCTTAAAAAGGCTTAGATTAAAAAAAGAAGCAAGATTCTCCCACTAGATTTTCAAATACAAGTATAAACTAAAYTAATCTAGAAACTAACATCTCATAATTTAAATTCCCTGTTCCTTTAAAGTTCACTGTTCAGGTACATCACAGACATTGTTAWTTTTTGTTTCCTACACATTAGACTTCGTCTCCAAAAGGATATTCTCTCCATTCCTAAGTGGAGGCGCAGTTCTTAAACATTTCAAAAGATCTTAAGTGAAAGGTATTTTTGTTTAGCTTTACCTTTTTTTGTTCTTTCAAATTCTACGCTTCAAGCATAAATGCTGGATCAGAAGGTAAAATCTTTCTCTGTCCTTTTTTTTTAAGGTAAATTCTTAACTAGAAAGTTAAAAAAATAGCAAATGTCACTGGAGCTCTTCCTTACCTTCAACTTCAATACCTATTACCAGCCCAGCTTGATTTAGTTACTGTTCATCGCATGACATTTCACCATTTAACTTTTCTTGCTAATACTTATTCCTGGATATAATGCACAGTTAAGGATTTAAGAAGTATTTGTCCATACCTCAGTAACAGGTGACAGCTGAGCGGTGCAACACATAATCACAGACCACTGGAGCTGGTTGATGCCAACCCTTCAACACAGCCAAACTCTACCTGGAGGGAAACCTAAACCCAGTGGCTCTGCCTAGGCTGAACCATGCTAAAAATCCTGCCTGCAAATACTGAATAAGATATTCTCCTCRTAAAACTGAAGTGTTTCACAGTTACACAGATGACATTTGTCAGACTCTCCTACTCCCTAAGGCCGGTTCATCAAGCAGAGCGGACGGCGCGCGCCTGAAGGCAGGGTGAAGTGCCGAGCACACCACAGCTCATGGACGTGGCGAGCGCTTCTGCGCACCAGCAGCGTCTCCTGCACCTCGTACCTGCGCTGCCGTCTCTCCCAGTCCTTCTCCCCACCATTTCGAGAGGTGCAGAAGAAGGCAATGCCCAGCCGAGCTGGCTTTGGCCAGCGCCTGCAGGAAGCAGGAGGTAAAAGGCTCAGCTCCTCGCCATGGGTCAGCACCCCGTTGGTCCCATCTGCCCCTGGGTTAGTGCCAGCAGGACGAAGCACAAAGCGGGGGAGAGGCAGGAGAGAGTGCACTGGTAATGAGGAAGACTACGGAAACATTGTGCCCAGTGAGGATTTCTGAGCTGCTGTGGAGCTCAGTCTTCGTGAAGTCCATGGTATTCAATTCACGTATGAGGTTTCTTTCTTTATTTTTTTCTTTTTTTGGAGGAGGATGCTTTTTCATTTATAAAATCATCGTTTCTCGCAAGGAGAAGGTCAGAATTTTCAACCGACAATGAAGAAAGGAAATATCTTCAAGTCACTGCAGCCTGACCCCGGCAGCWCCGCCGCTTCTGTAACCTTGGCCGTCACTGCAGGGACGTGTGACAGTGACGAGCTGGACCCCAGCACCCGCACGGTGACGGCTGTCACACGAATGGCGAGTCAGGGGGGGCAGTTTTTAATTAGAGAAGCTAATTTAAAGAGAGGCACACCCTGAATCTGCCAAGGCAAAACCAGAAGTGAAGATCGGTGTAATCTCTCCTACTGCTGAAATGGAGAACTTYCAATTGGAAAACTTCTGATTCTTACAGAGGCCCAAAGCTCTCAAAAGTTATTAGTAAACCAACCCAAGAGGAATCTGTGACAAAAAAAGTGWCACAGAAGCAAGCAAGCACCTCTGGTGCAGACAACAGAGACTGTTTACACAAAGGCTTTACCTGTGCCACGAGCTTGGACTCACTGAAAAGAGGTTGAAGCATTTAAATAATTTAAAGGCCTTTGTCTGAATCACTTTTAAGGAACCTGACTGTAGAGAAGTTTCCCTCTACAAATAGTAATAATAATAATAAAAAGGTACCGGTACCCTAAACAGGCAGACACATGCAGGGATGTCTGTGTTTGATTTGACTTGCTTGCCAGCTACGACAAACAGAAATAAATTTGTTTTAAGGACCATGCCAGTTGGTAACCTCTTATTTTAAGGACCAGTTTAAATTTTCCCCAAGGTTAGAGATGCCATTTAGTCTGAAGTATAATTACAGGCAACAGGCCAACTGTCTCTCTTTGAAGTCAACCAAGTGACAGGAGGAACAGATCTGGACCTTTAACTTCTAGACAAGCCATTTTTCTCTGCTAACTGCATAGTTTGGCTTCAGCTTACATCAGCCAGTAGCCTTACTCATTCAAAACCAAAATGTTATTTCATAATAAAAAGAAGAAGAAAAGTAAACACTTTAGGTCCAGTATTCAGAAGTGATGAATATGGAACCAGATGTTCAGGAAAACTGAAATTCAGGATTTTAKTAGTAGAAAAGGAATTTAATTATAGTTCACTAATACTATGTACGTTCTTCTCCCATTTTCCTATGAGTGGAAACAGTCCCGAACATTGTCCAGGCTTTCCCAAAAAGGTACACAGAATATTTTATAAATCTGTCCAAATAACCCGGTATGGGTTTTTCCAGCTTCACCACACATTCATTCCTGTGCTCCTTGTTCATTTTTCGTATTTCGGCTGCCTTTCACAAAAAGGTACCAACCTTGCTGTCGCTCAGCACAGACAATGTCGGTACCTGATGCTTCCAAACCAAGCAATTTGTTTGGCAAATAAGGAAGAAATGGGGGTAACATCTACCTTCTCCATAGAAAACCATTCTCTGTTAATAGTTCCTGTTAAAGAACCGTACACACCTAAATTTTAAGGTCAAGATTACAAAGAAGGGCTAAGAGATTTGTGAACTTAAAGCAGAGATGTAGCCACATACATACAAAAACAGGCAGACAGCATCTCTGCAGGCTCTTAAATAAAAATACAAAAGCACAACAGTTTTCAAGGCTAACAGCATTAATAAAACTGAAGAACAAGTTACACATKCAGAAAATCACAGCTACCGAGGGCAAAGTTTACTGGAAAGAAGCATTTTTTGCCATACTGGCTAACTGATGCTGGAAGGCTGTGGGTGGGTGGCAGGGCTTGCTAATGATAACTTTGAAGAAACATCACGCTTAAAACTCCGACTGATTACAGAAAAGGTGTTTTATCAACTGCTCCCTTTATGAATAAATATGAAACTACCAGGAAAATGTTTAAACAGGTGTAATCACAACTGCATACGAAAATTGAGTTTGGAGGCTGTAAGGAATCTTAACACAGTTAAGAAAGAATGAAAGCAATGTAAAACTGTGATTGTAGCCGATTATGCATGTATCATGCAAAACAGGAATGTTGTCATAGCAGCTATAAAAATGTCAGTGAAAACTGAACTACTATTATCCAAGTTGTAAATGAAAKGAAAAATGCAAAAGGAAAATGTGAATGAATACATTAAGGGAAAAGCTATTTCTTTCCTGTTAGATAAACGAGCAAAACAAAATACATTCTCATGGAACAGAGTAATTTGTATGAACAAATACRCCTATATAACAATTGTAGGAGGCCACATCTACACAGTACGTCTGGATAAAATTTAGATTTGGGTAATTAATTTTCCTGGTCTTAGAACAAAATAAACAGTAAAAGTCTAGTGTTACAAAACTAGTTTTAAAGTAAGAAACCAGTTAAGTCAAGTCCTGGATTCTATCAAGGGCCAATATTGTTTGTGCTAGCATAAAGGCAGCTTCCTCTCTCTGTTAACAAGGGTAATTTGGTTTTCAGGGTAACTACTCGCTTAAAAAGCGTAGTTGTTAGAATGGAGCATTTCTAGCCTTCTATATGTGACACTCATGACTGTTATTAAATGTGTGCACAAGCCCTCGATGCTATAAATATTTAACACAAAAACACAAACTCAGGGCTTAAAGCAGGACAAATAACATTAGGGCCTACTGACATAAGCAAATCCCTCTGCCCAAGAACCCGATGCAGCCAAAAGCTCCGCTCGGGCGAAGCCTCCTGCRGCGGCACCTGCGGGGCTGCAGACAACCCCGGGCGCAGGCACCGCAGCCTTACGGCCCTCGTGCRCGTGTGCAAACACCACGTACGTTGCCGGGCTGTACGGGGAAGCACACTTTGCTTTTTCCTTAAAATTAGTCTTTCACAACAGCCAGCCCCTGCAAAATGAAATTTGAGTGCATATTGTTAATTAAAGCAAGTCTGCAAAGAACTGGATATTTCAGCAAGCACTGGGCAGATATATGAAGGTTGTACCTTCGTTTCTGCATTAAAAGAGCAATTACTTGGAATATGCTTTACAAACATCAAAGTTAAAAAAATATTTTTGAGTTCTTAATGTGATCATAATTAATTCACACATTCAGCTGTTGAGTCCAGAAATATGTTCCTGTTGATAATTTGCATCTAATGCTTCAAAAACAATCTGGCACATTTCTATTTGCCTTAATGCCTGAAAGCTATTACCAAGATAGCGCTTTACAATGTCATCATCATTGCTACCACGTATACGCTTTAACTAACACCAGCACTTAGGTCTGGAGTTTCCCTCAAGAATTAAACAGTTTTGTCTCAGGACACRATGTCATGACAGTAGCTTAATGGAAGGGAATGCATTATCAGGCRGCACCCTCAAACTTCAAATCAACCAGAATTCAAGAACGGTGCTAAGCAGACCGCGCACGGAGGAGAAGGGAACGTTACAGCGCGCCAGGCGCCTGCCCGGTCCGCGGGGCGCTCCTGGCCCGCGGCGGTGCCCGCAGGCAGCGCACAGCCCCCGCCACGGCCACCCCCGCGGCAACCCGGCACCGTCCGAGCTCACGAGAACCGCCACCTCCCCAGAGGGGAAGCTCCTCGCTTCAGTTTTGAAACGGAAAAGGAGGATGGCATAACGGGGAATACACGGTTTCATGCCCGATTTTGAATACTATCCCYGCCCCTTCGCTGCTCCTTTGGTTTCATCTCAGCGGCGCTGGTAGGTGCCAGCCACTAATTCTTTGGCACACAAAATCAGCTCTATAAATCGCTGCTTTTAAAAAAATTGGTTACTGTAGTTATTATTGCAGTTTGGCCTCTTAAGAACAATAAGAAATGTATTTTTGGTTATTTTTTGTTTAGAGTACTTGTATGCTTTTGCAAGAAGAATAATTGTGCATGAATATTATCCCTCCTCCTTCTGCCTGGTTGTGGCAGAGCCTTTCCAGAACGTGAAACGTGATCTCCACGGGCTGGAAGGGCACCCCGGATGCTCGGAGCCCTAGGTGACACCCGGCGCAGGATGTGCCRCAGCTTTTGGCAGCGCTTGGAAACTTCTCCCCTTTCCTCCAACAGCGTGGTCCTTCCCCCCAGATCAAACACGGAGAGGTTCATCTGGACAGCAGCACGAGAACCAGACCACAGAGCAATTTTGCTGCGACTTCTGCAGATCTTCGCTGCAGCCCTCCCTTTCGTCCCGGGGGCAGTGCACAAGCGAGCAGGGCCTCGTGCCGCACCGCGGCCGGGGGCTCGCTGCGCGCCCAGGTGGGCTGCCCCAGCCTGCAAGGCCCTTTCCGCGCCCACGGGCACGCTGCAGAGCAGCCCCAGCGGGGCGATGTTGCGAAGACCGCCGCTCTCTAAAGATCCCACCCCAAATCCCCCACGCCCCGGCTGCAAACGCTTCTAAGCAGACCCCTTCCTGCCTAGCGCCAGCTGCAGAGCTCTGCTCGGCTGCTCACCGCCCTCCTCCAGGCCCCAGCGCACAAGCATCCACCGCGCACCTCCTCCGGGGACGCCTCCAGGCTGCTCCCTCCCCGGGGGCCGCGCGGGACCCGCGCCCGGCTGCGGCTCTGCACAGGATATGAAGGGCCAGAGTGCAGAAGGGTAATTTTTCAAAGCGCTGTGTGGGAGTAGCGCTGAAAATTCCCTGCATACTGCTCTGCAAAAAGTAAAACAACCCTACCTCCGTGAATTATGARCAGGGCCTCTAGCTCCAGACCGCACAGCCGCGAGGTTGACGGACGTGCAGCCAACTTAACTGCACGCAGCTTTAAAGACTACAGTGTCAGAAATAACTGAATTCTTTAAACATATTACAGACACTGATGCTTAAGAGGCGTCATCATTACAAAGCAGGGATTCCTCTGTAGAGAGTTACTTGCACAAAATAAAACTGTTAGCTACTGCTGAGGATACATCTCAATTATTGATTTTGTGTTTCTCCAAGTATGAGAAGAAAGTGCTGCTGAGAAGCCTGGGATTGTCAAAGCCATGGAAGGATTAATTTTACCTAAAAATTAGGTGTTGAGACTAACTTCCTTGCCTTGGCTTACTCCAAAATCAAGAGGGAGATAAAGATCTCTCTCTGGAAATGCTTATCCTGCTCAAACTCTTATCTTAGATTGGCATCAGCCATTCACAAGCAGTGCCTTCTTCCCCCAGGTGGGGCCTCAATGACTACGTTAGACCAGATACCTTCATTTTAGATGGATACGACTTAGCTRAGACGAGCCCAACCCTGCGCTAGTGAGCAGACACCACGTGGGAGGAAGCGGCCTCCSATGGGATGGGGCCGCGCATGCCAGGGTCTTGGTGCCCGCTTGTAGCACCAAAACAGAGCATCACTTGTGCGCCATGGCAAGCCCTAAACCAACAACAACCGCATCAGGTAACCGCTGGGACATGGACCTGGGCTGCACAAACACCTATGAGTTATCCAGCACTCACTGCCAGTCTGAGTAGGGTTGGTCTAACATGGAAACAGAAACTGCACCATAATTTTAAAAGTGATAAAACAGCCTTAGTGATAACGAGGCACAAGGCCATCTCTCCTGCTGCACGTGTGAGGGATTAAGGTTCCTGGGCTTTGRCCAAATGATGTAGGAGCAAGGCCGATGGGCAGTCTATCATCCTTCTTAATGTTACTGACTCAGTACTAGGCAAATTAATCCCAAAAATCTGCACAGCATTTATTGGTAYGGGAGCTGTTATATCTAGTCCTTCCTTTCAGCTTCAGTATTCCCCAGCAAGGAGCAAGTACCAAGAGGAGACTCAGTGATGGCACCTTTGGCAGTCACTTCTGCTGAAAGAGAGGGGCCCAAGTGTCCCATGCAGCCGACCAAGACCCACCGCATGGGAGGAAGCCTGACTCCCCTTTAGAGGTTTCAGTAGTTCACTCTCTCCTGAACTCCACCATAAAGTGATGTTTTGAATGTAACAAAAGGTCTCAGCCTGAATCTCAGCAAAGAGACATGAAGACTCGTCCCCTAAATGGAACAAGCACCTATTTCCTTATCATGTTCTGGTATTTACAACACCATGAGTGTACAGAACTGCATCTATACACGCTTTTCTATTTATACAGGCTTCCAATTTTGCATGATAACTTAGGCACATTTCCAAGGAAATACAGGTACCATTTTCACAAGGAGCAGCACCACACCTACCTCAGCATCCTGTCTTCTTCCACTGCTCTTTTGAAATAACTCTAATACTGAAACTTGCGATGTCAATATCATCACATGTTATTCTGGATCATACTAATTTGAGAATATACATAAATTACCTTCATACATGAATTACTGTGAAATGAAAAAATTACTTCATTCCAAAAGGACAAAGAATTCTCACCCATAATCCAACAGAACCTTAATTCAGAACTTCAGGTATTATGTATTTAAAAATCACTGATTATCTACTGTATCACAATTTAAGGTGAAGGAGTGACAAGCTTGCCTAAGGACTTCTTTCTTTCAGGTATCTTAAACAAAAAAGAAAAAAACTGGGGGGAGCACTATGAAATCACTGTGGTCCAATTAACAAGGATCTCAGTCTTCAAGCTTGCAAACAAGAGATTACATTAACACCTGCTACAAAAGCAAACATTTTTAGATATCTTCATCTTAACCTACTTGACATTGACTTGAAACTCCTGCCTGGCTCTAGAATGAAAATTATTGTGATTGACAAGTATATTTTTCATTTGGTGGTGGAGGGGGGAGACGGCAGCAATCTGTATTTCTCTCTCTCTGGTATTTATGCATAATTCACATCAAAGATAATAGGAGTTACACACATGCATTGACAGGAGAATAGTTTCCTAAATGTAAAATTGTTGAAGGGAAACCATTATGCTTATGGGAGATAAATGCTGCGCGTGAACATGTAAGACACAGAAAGCGTGCAGTAGGGCCCTTGAAGGATCTCGTACAACGTCTGCCTGCAGCGGCATGTGTAAGTAATTCCTCTGTGGTCTACGCACCAAAGTAAGCTGACCTCTTGGGCCAACACATGGATTTATAACATGTGTACAGACAGGAAAAACATTTCTTTGTGTTGATCAGAAAAGCAATCATCCAGCTGCAACAGAAATACAACCCACCACATTACAGTAACACTTTACTACAGACTCTTATGATAGGATTGTAGTAGAAGGGAGCAAGAACAGCTTTATAAAACACTTGAACATCTGAAAAGCTGAACTTTCTGAAGTCCAGAATTGTTGGAAAAAGAAAAAAACACTGAAATAACTTTTTAAGCGTTTTGTTTTGACAATGTTCCTCAGGAATTCACCACATTTAGCTGTGAAAATGCTAGCAGTTAAATCTATTCAATGTCATGACATAGAAAATTGAAACATAATTGCTCCTAAGTGGTTGACAACTGGCAAGTACTTTTTACATGGATAGAGAGAAATTTATGCTATCAAATGGAAGATACTGTCAAAAGTTTGATTTTAATATAAATGAAAATGCTACATGAGGACTCAAAAGGATAAGGAAAAAAGCTCAGCAGTAACACTTTTATAACCACATATTTAAAAAGCTTTGAAGTGAAGAATCATTACATCAAAATCATTTTCCTTGAAAGATAAAAAAAATAAATTACAGCATGAATATTAACAAGTTATTAGAATAGTGAATTTCAAAGAGTAGCAAAAAACAAGCAGCCCATGAGTGGCCTAGTTTAAAAAATGTCTTACCAATCATATGGTTAGCGACATGGATTTGTATCTCTCTCTCATTCTCAAAGGTCATCTGGCACTTGATGCATTGATAGGTCTTTTTCTGTTTAATAACCAAAAAGAGATTAGAGAAAACTGCACTGTAGCATAAGGCAAGTGTGATCATGAATATAGTATGTTACGTGCTTCAACTTCCCTCAACTGCATCCTTTTCTCCTAGCATATCCCCAACAAGACACCAACTTGGGCTGGGTTTTCTGGGACCAGAAAATATGTTCTCCAATTAATAGCCTGCTTTTAAAGGACTTTAATTTCAACTTTAAAAAAATTCAAATGATAGTACTGAATACTTGAAGATCTGATTGAGTACTTGAGCCATAATCAAATTGCTCA
Organism: Rhea americana; assembly: GCF_003343005.1. NCBI lineage: Eukaryota > Metazoa > Chordata > Aves > Rheiformes > Rheidae > Rhea > Rhea americana. Next base: position 4,994,924 of record NW_028186150.1, read on the forward strand.
TAACATTCAACCCATTGTAGCAAAAATTTCTGTACAGTAAAATAAAAGACACAGATTACAAAGGGAAATCTGGTTTTTTTTCAGAAAAAGATCAACTTTTTTCAAGAAATTCCATCCTTAAATAAAATTCACAATAACTATAGGCAAAACACCTATAGTTACTTTGGGTAGTGAAGGACAAAGGGAAAAACGTATTTTGTATTGGTCTCTCATCAGGAATCCTGGAAAAATGGCATTACTGCAAAGAATGGTTTCCTTGCACAGTCTGTTGTGTATTTTCTCTGTCACAAAGTCATATCAGGGAGGCTTAGCTTCAGAAATCAGGAGATAGTGTGAAGAGGCAATTACATGAACCATTTATTCAAATAGGGAAAATGAGTTTGGGGCTCAGATTGACAGGGGTGCATGTACTTGAGCAACATAACAGGGAAAAATCCAAGAAATCATTTGTGGAAATTAAAATGCACGTTGACAAGTCAGGCATCCAAGTTATGAGAAAAATAAAAGACTAACGCTAAACTTCTGTGCACTTACAAAAACTCTCAATTCCCAAAGCAGGAGTATGGTGCTGTGGGTCTAATGTGCATGCTCAATTACCGCACAGGAATATGCARTCTAAACAGACATCTTTTGACATGCAGTTTAGAAAAATTGGGCCATTTATGCCTACTCCTTCCCATAGAATAACTCTTACTGGAGCACTTGCCGCAAGGCAAGCAGCTTCTCCTGCTGCTTCTGCACTACAGCATGAGCCTGCATCACACGTCTCTACGGCTGGGGTGGGCAGCTGAGGAACAAGCGTGCAACCACAGCACACCAGCCACAGGCTCAGTTAGCTGGTGAATGAATGGGAATCCCAAACCATTAGCCCTGAGAAACCTCATGCAGGAAATTGCATCCTCTTAGTTCATTGAAGCAATATATTTTGTGGAATTATTTTTTTTTTTTGCATTTTTATATACAGATTATTTTTGTCCTACAGGCTCTTCATCCCACGCCTAGGTATAGAATGACATTTTTAGGACAGCAGTAATAAGTCAGAAGTTTTGAGTTAAGAGAGGAGTTGCTGCCTCTCCCTYGGTGCATGGGATCCAATTTCCTGGGACACCTGCTGAGGAAAGAACAAATTAGGTGCTGCCAGGAGCTTCTTAACTACTTCCCATGTCATCAGTGGCAACAAGTTAGCCTGCTGGAGGCTAATGAACATGCTGTAATACCCTAATAACAAATGCAACAATCTATATGTTATGCATATTCCATGAGGTCTGTACACAGGGTATGTGTGCACATACGCAAGGCTTTCTAGGCCAAAACAACAACGGGCGATTACAGGGATAACAGGAATAAGGCTGTAGTCCATTGCCCAAAACCTGCCACAGCCAACCATACAAAAGGAAACAGTTTGGACTGGCTAGTTATCCCTAGGCAGCTCAAGAAAGTGTCCTCCTGGAGTCCATTCGGAAATCACGGCTGTTAATGGAAAAGCAGCTGGATTTCTGACGCAGTSTTTCCTGGGAATCTATTCCAGCAGACGGCTGTAAGCACACATACGTACCCATGTACTCTCAGACACACTGCCATACACACGCTGTGGGCTCCTGACTTAAAAAATAAAAGAAAAAAAACTTTTTAAGAGCAAAAAACCTTGGAAAAGAAGAATGGGCTTGGGCAGTGAATGATTCATGTGGTGACATCTAAAACTTGAAACCTTCCTCTTCTCTAAAACTGCAAAGCTGCCCAAGCTGTGTCCATCGTTCAACACTTATCTCTGTCATGCGGGTTCCTAGGTAACTAATTAAGAAGGACAACATTTTAGCTCAGTCCCATTTCAAACCTCTGAAGTTATTTTAAACACAGACAAATAATTCATTTATTTAATTGATTTCGGTGCTTCTGAAAGCTGCTTACTAGCAGATCTGGAGACAGGATGTCTTTGTTTATYCACAGAGCCAGTGCAAACTCCTCCTCACCACTTCACAAACCTACAAAAACCTATTTGGTGTGACCACCCCTCAGCAAAGACGGCAGATTTCAAGCTTCCTGTGAATATTATTGTTAGTCTCAGCTGATCCACGTGCATGCGAAAGGACAGTCCAACTGGGGCAACGGCTCTTGAGAGTGTGTACCCTGCCTGATATGCAATAACATCAGTAAATGGCTTCATACAGGCCACTAAGTAACTATAACTCGATTGACACCCAAATGTATATAGAAGAGGTGGAAGAGTTGTTTTTTGGCTCATTAATAATTCTCTTTAAAAGAAGGTCACCAAATAGACTTCCATTCTCAATAAAATGGGAACATTAGTTTAAATACAAGGTTACGTTATTTGTGGTATCAAAGATGACCTTCTATTACCATTTTTGTGGGTACCAGAGCTTCAAAGACATTTGCAATTGGCTGGTTATCTCTTTTTAAAGTTTTGGTCTTTATGAGTGGTGACAAATGCATCAAGACTCTGAGGAGCTAATACAGTATAGATAACAGCATCAAGGTGACACAGGAGACCAGATGAGCAGACCTTCAACAGAGACCTCAATTCCCATTAAGTCAAGATATTTAATTCCAATCTTGGCACAAAATAATAGTAATAACAACAGGGGGTTCTGGTTTCTTTGCTGAAATAACTGMTGTTCCCATGGGTTTTCCAGACTGTCCTCCTTTAAATCTGGAAATGGTTTCCTGCTCTACAAAGGAAATACTCCTGCATTCAAGTGGATTTACAAGCAGGGAGGGGGCAGAGGGGAGGAGAACAAAGAGAAGGAACAGAATTCAAGGAAGTGTGCAGGAGAGAGGGAACGAGAAGCGGAGCACAACAGGGCTCCTTCATCCTTCATCCTTCATCCAACTTCCCATGCCATCTCTTTTGCTTCTCCAGTCCAAATAACCTAGGTGACAAAATAAAGTGACACACCTGAAGATGGAAATTTAAGTGAAGTCCTGAGCACTTGCCATTGTCAATGTTAACTAAGTAGAAAGTGATAACTACAGTTATAAGTAATAATGCACCTGTGTAAGAGAAAGAGCACCCTGCAAAGTGACCGTTTCCAGTCTTAGAAGAGGCGATGTGTAAYCTCCAAACTAAACAGCTAGTTATGTTTCTCAGGACACTTGCATTCCTCTAGAAGACATCAGAAGAAATTAACATAACATATTAAAAATGGAAGCTCCTGTGTACAGAAATATGTACAGAAAAAAATGAAAGCATTACTTTGGATGTGACCATGATAGAATTTAAAAAAGGACTTAATTTGTCCCTTTGCCAGACACTGCAATGGCCTCAGCCATGTCATGCAGTGTCTCCAGTTATCCAAAAGAAATATTCATCTAAAAGAAATTTCAAGCCTTATGCAGCTGGAATAGCTGAAGAATCAAACTAATATGATGTTAGAGCAGCCTTTCACTACCAAGGGTTATTTCATTTATTCCTCTTCGTGATGTTCCGTATAGAAGATGATTAACTCGTCTTAAAATCTCTTAATAACAGACATCCTCTGAGGCAAATGTTTCATTGTACTGGAGGCAAGCACTTCGGCCATCTAGAAATCTATCTTTGTTGATCATCATGATTTGATCACACTTAAGATACGTGTGTCCAGGAAAGAGAGGTGATTGATTAATTCACAAACATTACTTCATGGTTGTTTCCCACACTCAAAGGTAGATGAGAAAGAGAAAACAAAAACACAGCAGCACTTTAAGTGCTTTTCTTTTTCTTTCTTGTGGATAAAAGAAAAAAAAAACTGCCAAGCAATTCTGAATGCTCAAAGATTTTTGAACTTCATCTAGTTGTCTCCAAATGGTTTTTAGAACAAACTCCTTAAAAAGTCAATAGTAAAAACCCAAACAAAATATGACAAAATATTCATATTTGTGATGCTGTTCACATGTGCACACACAAATACAAGCATACACAGTAAAAAGGAATGATTTTCTTCTCCCGCTCTACCTTTTTTTCCTCCCAAACATTTTCGCTTTTTAATCATCGAGGACAAATACTTATTTTCTTTCTCTCTTTGGAGTTAAATCTTCACTTAACTTTTTGAAAATCCCTCYAGGCTTTCATAGTCTCTTCTTCAGTTCCAGAACTATCCATGTTGGTGGAGTGATTTCTGACAAAGYTACGTATTTGTATGTCATCTTTTCCATTTGCTAGGTTTTCTTTCATTTTTTTCTTATTTATTCCAATGTATATACCCACTATTTAAAATCTAATCTCACTCTATTTTCTTTCTGAATCACCTTTTTCTAATCTTCAACTGCTTTTCTGTTTAAGAAGGAAAAATCAATAACACGTTTGAAAAAGAAAAGCGCACGTGCTCAAAAAATGGGAGAGAAGCAGCTCTTGTCTGGACATCTGCAGATCACCACCCTACATGCATTGTGCACTTAAGATAGCTTTAGCAAAATGCTATTTTACTTGTGCACAGCATACTAACAAGATGAAAAGAGAGATTGCGTTCAATTTGCTTAGCTTCATTATGAGGCCAGTGAAGTTAAATAAATGTTATTCTCGAAATTCAGGAATTTATCACCTTTTAAAAGAGATAACTCTTTGAAAACCCCTGTGCTAGACAGACACAAAGGGCATTTATTACCTTGAGAAAGCAATGTTTCCAAGTGAACTGATACCACTCAAGTCTTGTACCTACAATGAGGAGTTAGATAATGAATTATTCCTTATAACAATATATCTATTCCTGGGATGCATACCATAGAGCTCTCAGATACTAGCATATGTGCCTGCCATAGACACCTGACTGAAGGTACCATTTGCCATGGCCAAAAATGCTGATTTTTTCATGATCTTCCACAAAGGAACTAAGACTTGCTCTCATGGGATGAAATTCAAAGCATTTACCTTGTTGAGCTCTCACTGGAAAGGGTGAGTTAAAGCAAGAAATTAGAGTGGAAAAAAGSCCATATATGCTGCTTCTGATTGTCAATAGGAAAGAAAAGATAGTATTTGAAGCTCTAGACATGGCCATGCAAAATAAGAAAGAGTCCTGCCTTGGAGAACAGAACTGTTTAAAAGAATTTAGAAGAAAATAAAGACCTGGGAAGCAGAAAGGAGAACGACCTAGTCAAAATCTCAGCTGAACTCTCAAAAGATACCACCCTGAAGGGAGAGAGATTTTTAAGACTTATTCTTCTGCAGAACTAAATGTATACACCAGCAGTTTTCATCATGCAGTTACGGGACCCAGAGGGAAAAATATCCAGTCGTTTTACTAAAAAAGCAAATGAAATGAAACCAAACTTGTGGTGGAATTTRATCAGAAGCCCTGGATGGGCATATTGAGGTGAGCTGCTTGTCTGCGGCCGGCAGAGCCGGGCTCTGAGCTGGCAGGCACAGGCCAGCTCTGGCCAGGAGTCACCAAGCCGCAAGGGCATGACGCGGAGCCCCAGCTCACCCGCCCGTAACAGTTCCATTGCAGTCACTACAACATGCACTGTCAGGACACACTTAGGGTCTTCTTTTACCTACTGAGCCATGGACATTGCATTTGAACAGTATTTTCAAGCCCTTTTAATGCAGTAAAGACGTGTTTGTGGGTGCTTTAATTAGCAGATTGACATAAACAGCCATCTCTGTTTGGAATTATTCATTAGAAGTTGGGTGCCTGATTTCCTTAGATACTTTTGAAAATCTCACCCCATCATGTTTAATTAAAAATGTCAGATGATATCAATACTCAGATGTGTCTGCTGTTGGTCTCCTGAGAAGTTTTCCAAAATCTGCCTCTCATTCCATCTGTTCCTGACAGAGCAAGGACTGACTTGGCCCATTCTTGAACCAAAATGTCAACAAATAACTTTAAAAAACTATAAACTGGAAGCTATATTAATCTCCTGAGCAGGCTTCTGAAACCTTACTTGGATACTGCATGTTCCCAATAATTTTTTAAGTTAAGAAATGGGAAAGCATGCTATCTGTGAACTCTAAAGGAGCACACACTTTGCTTTCTAATATGTAATCTGCATATTAGAAAACAACATGTAGATTTACTAAAGGAGGGTCATGAACCAGTTCCTTTTAAAATCAATGTGTAAATCATCTACCATCTGACCAAAGCCTAATACATAAGTAGTACTTGAGTATCAAGGTGGATGGCACAGCTCCATCTTGGCTAAGACTTCCTTTTTTCCAGGTTTATTTCCTTTTTCACTGGCATGCATACACATAACATGCACCACATACACACATGCATATGCACATAAACATCCAAGTGGTCTCACACCATTCACGCTAACAGACATGCAAAGACAACCCTTTCAGCAYAGAAATTCATTTCAGGTGAGGCATTCACCTGACTCACTACATTTTTCCTCACTAATTTTTTTTCTCTTCCTGCTCATGATTAGTTCCCAGGTAAGAAATTATCTCATTCTTTGGGTATAATAAATTATTTTGAATTTYTTGTTTTGAGTACTGAGAGTCTCCTTTTCTTTCATGGAAATACTCCTGCTTTTCCAGATCTGCCAATTCAGTAGCATCAGAAATCATGGACAAACTCAATTCCACCATCCAATCGCACTATGGATGTATCTCAGCTCTCTGTTGACAAATTTAGAGCAGTTTTGTAATAAAAAAATCCGATGCTCTGCCACTAGGAATCAAGGAGTCCGCAAGACTGAGCAACATGTAACTTTTCTATGTACCTTGCTGTATCTCTCTTTCTTGTAACAGGACAAGTAATTTTATACAGTGACAGTCACAAAAAACAAAAACAGAAAAAACAAAGCCCAGAACATCAGATCTGGTCTCAGTCATATTAAAGGTCTACATTTTATCACTCAGAGATTTTAAGGTGCAGCTGTACTTACTCTGGGAACAGGGGATGTCTGGGTACCTTTCCTTTGGCCACTAGTCTCAGGTGTCAGGTCTCGGTGGTCTACCTGAATGTGGCTCTCTAGGTCTTCAGCACTTTCAAATTTGACACTACACTCTGGACACCTCAGACTGCCACATGGCCTCTCGTTCACTTCCTGCGGGGTCAAGCCTGAGGACTGTCCATTGGTGCTCCTGGTCATGCATCCAGCACACAGGCCATACGGAAGGCCATTAACATCCAATTTGACCAAGTCCTGCTTATTCCGGAACTCTTTCAAGCACAACGCACACTTGTAGAGTTTTTGCAAGGCCTGGCCATTGGGCGACGAGGTTGCAGAGTTTCCTGCCAATTTCTGCATATGGAATGTCCCATGGATTTTCAGCTCCAGGGTGGAGGTGACCGTCTGCATGCAGACAACACAGCGAAAGCCAGTGAGRGAGTTTCTGAGATCTGGGTGCATCTGGCAGTGCTCGATGAATTCCTCCTCGCTCTGCAGAGGCATTTTGCAAATCCGACACGTTCCTGTATCCAGACTCTTGCTGTGAGTGACTTTGTGCTCTGTCAGGGTCAGGAGAGATGGGAAGCGCTCCCCACAGATGGGGCACATGTAGTGCTTGGCTGGACCCCGATGGGTCTGCATGTGCTCTCTTAGGCCATTTTCTGAGAAAAAGGTCCTTGAGCAGATATTACACTTATGGCTACCTTTGATGAACTCTGCTTTCTTCCTAGAACAGTCGTCCTCCCCAGGCCGGATGTTATGGTCTCTCAAACGATGGTTCTGCAAGAGGACCTCCATAGTATAGGCAGCCCCACAGATATCACAGCCGTACATGGGCTCAGAAGCATCTACGTCATCCTCACTGGCTTCATGACTGTTGGAAGTATCTGGATTCTTCATTAACATGTTCTGGATATCTGCACCTTCTGTCTTCTTATTTGTGGGAGTCATGCCATTAGCTGTACCATTTTCAGCACTAGCATCAAAAACACAATGTTTTTCCCGCAAGTGTTTTTCAAGCAAGATGATGGCATGAAAAGCTTTGCTACAAAACTTGCAGTTGTATTTTTTGCTGTGAGTTGTGATGTGGCATTGCAGTTCTACCTCTGTGCTAAAGGTCTCACCACAGAAGATGCATTTGTGAGACTTTGCTGGATTCCCCAAGTGGCTATGCTTCACATGGATCTGGAGATCCACCTCTTTCCTAAAATCCCAGTTACAGGCTGTGCAACGATACATCTTCTTTTCATTGCTATGCTTGACTGCCAGATGTACTTGGATAGATACCTTGGAATCAAAAACTTCTTGGCAAAGGGTGCAGTGATACAACACAAAAGTATGCATGTCCAGCAAATGCTTCTGCAAATCATCCACCGAAGAAAACTGTTTGTCGCAACTTTCACATACATAATGGGTTGAAGTTGTCATGTAATGTACGGTGAGATGCTGTAGAAGAGACTCCTGGGAATCAAAGTCTTCTTTACACTGAGGGCAAGACTGTTTCCTCAACAGCAACTCCAAATGCAACTTTAAATGGGTTTGAAAACTCTCAAAATTAGAGAACTTTAGATCACACTGATTACATGGGTATTCACCATTAGACACTGAATTTACACTAGCAGAAAGCCGTTGCCTTTTAGGGGAAGAGACTTCAACATCAGAAGAAACTGGACTCTGCTCTGCTTTTGACTTCTTATTGTGTGCCAGAGGAATGTTCTTGTGGTTTTCTTTAATATGCTTTGTAAGCTTCAGGATGGAGCCAAAAATGGGGGAGTTTGTGCAATAAGGGCATGAATAAACTTCCATAAAAGATTGCGTTGGCTGAATGACAGGGGAATCCAATTTCGAATTTCCTACATTGCAGTGAGTCTGCTGAATATGCTCGGTCAAGGTTGCTTCAGTCAGAAAGCCCATGGAGCACTGGTTACAGAAGAAGGCATTGTTACCATCTTGAGGGGTAACATTTGGGCCACAGTGAGTAATACGTATGTGTTCTTGTAAGCTATTGATATCTGCAAACATCTCAGGGCAGTAGTTACAGTGAAAGGCAGAAATGTTGCTAAACTGCATCATGGGATAGGCATGATTTTTATGCACTTTTCTGACGTGTTCATTCAAGTTGTACAGTGTAGGCATGGAATCAAGGCAGATCTGGCATGTGTGGCTTTGCTGAGGTTTGTCTGCGTGAATGGTCTTCAGGTGGATCTCCAGAACAGCAAGACTGTTGAAGTCGCGCTTGGAGCAGTAAGGGCAGCTGTAAGTAACTTTAGACCAGTTCTGGCCCTCCTCTCTGTCCACTGATCTGGTTTTCTTTTGTCCTCTCAAGGGTTTTAGAGTTGAATCTGGGGTGGAACCTCTTTCCACTGAGGCGCTCGAGTCGGGCGTTGCGCTGCTCATGGAGGCCACGCTCCCCAAGACCGGATCAGGGCTGATGCTGTGATTGCTAGAGTCAGGCTGTCTGTGGCTGTCCAAGTGGCAGTAGACTTCCTCCACTGAAGAAAACTGCTCYGGGCACATAGGGCACTTGTGTTTTTTATTGGCATGGGCTTGATGAATGTGTGAGAGCAGCGAGTTTTCATCTGCAAATACTTCAGGGCAATGAATACACTGCAAATCTGCCTTCTCGGAAAGCTGTGGGTGGCGTGTCATTACGTGCTTCTCCAGATCTTCAGTCTGACTGAATGTCTCTTCACAGTAATCACACATAAAATCATCCTTCTTCACCTCTTTCTCAGTCTTTGCCATATGTTCCTTGTTCTTTTTATGAGCTTGCATATGACTCTGCAGTGAGCTGGTAGATGAAAACCCACGCTTACACACAGTACACTTGAACGGTTTGCTGGAACTGTGGGTTTTCAGGTGAATTTTGAGGTGGTCGCTGCGCGAGAACGCTGCCTCGCATTCGTGGCAATGGTACTTTTTATCCCCAGTGTGAAGCTTTATGTGGCGATCCCTACTCCTCTTATGCTTAAAAAGCCGGCTACAGTAGGTGCATTTGAAAGGTAGTTTGTCACTGTGGATCTGCTCGTGCCTTTTAAGGTAGCTCAGGCGGATGAAGGACTTATCACAAAACTGACAGGGATATGGCAGGCCAGTCCCCCCTTCCTCCTCCCCGATGCCGAGATCACACCCATCTCCTATCATCTGAGTGGGTGATGCAACATCTTTGCTGGAGGGAGATGAAGCCACCCAGGAGAGTTGTGGGTCGTCATCACCATCTGTAATGGGAAAGCAGAAAGGAGATTAAAAACAATTCCCAGTGCATCTGTGAAATAAGGACAAAGCTCTCAACAACACTATGGGCTTCTGCTACCACAGTGCAAAAAAATCAACTCAAAAAAAAAAAAAGAAAGTCTCTTGAATTTCAAGGGGTGTTTGAGAAAGATATAAAATGTATCTGTAAACAAAATCCATGAATATGCCAACACATAGTATTAACAAAAAGCATTTTTTCTTCAGCAGGTTTAACACCTGCTCGTTGTACTGTAAAGCAATAAACAATGAATACAGAAAGCAAAACACAATGTGCAATGAAGCAATGCAAACATTTGAAAAGCTACAGGATTAAATGATCACCTGTGATTTTGTGGGTCTTTTTAAATGTTACATCAAGATGATTTTAAGTAATGTCTCCATTAAACAAAATCCTTCAGTTCTGTTTCAAAACTGTAACAGAGTTAAAGGCTGATCAAAAGCAAACAGATTTTAACATCGATGCAAAATAAAAGCATCAGATTTGAGACAGCTCAACAAAATCAGAGAAGAGATTTGCATCATTACCACGCTCATTCGCATGAAAGGTAATGTTGCCTGCTTGTTACAAAAACAAACAAATAAAAACCCAGAAAACCATCATCATCGGAGATTTCACGACATCACAAAACAATCAACTTCGGGATAAAACAACAGTGGCCCAGCCTCCACTTTAATGACTATTTCCTTTGCTCAATATGAGGCTTTGGAAAATATTTTATAATTTGATATTACCATAAAGGAACACAGTGCAATCTCCAACTGCAAAACAGTCATTTTAGGAAAAATACGTAAAATTTTGGCAGCTTTCATAAGCRGAATTGCTAACAAGAAACAGAAGACAGTGAGTTCAAATACACCAATTCCAATAAACATGGAGATGTTGAGTGAAGCAAAAATGCCACGAGTCTGATATAAAACCGAACCAGGGACTGAAGCAAAAATAAAGTTCATGCAAACGAGGGAAGGCGCCGACCCCGCGTACACATTTGGAGATTCAGAGAGAAGCTGGCTCTCCAGAAACGTCGTCCTTATAAAACATTTAAGGCTCCTGCTTCAGCTCTTACTGACCCAAGCCAACGAACAGACCGCCAGCTGTGC